>NC_137772.1:72628248-73068248 GCF_963455305.1 Plecotus auritus | reverse complement strand
AGAGAGAGAAAGAGAGAGAGAGGTGAGAGTAGGCAGACATAAATAATGTTAGGAATGAAATAGGAGATATAACTCAGATTCTCCAGACCTTAAAACATTATTAAGAAGATATAATGAGCAAAAGGGATTTAACCAGATGCCCCAGAATGCAAAACTCAATAAGAAAGTATGACAAAAAGCTTATGTTATTAACTTATAACATTCATTATACTGATATAAAAATTCTAAATGAAATATGTGTACATAAAATCCAGAAATGTGCGCAAAAAAATAATACCTCATAAACTAGTTGAGTTTATTCCAGGAATGCAGGTTGGTTGGATAAGCACTAGAAAACCACTGAATGTAATTCACCATCACAAAAAATAAAAGAAACACATAATTATACCAATACATGATGACGAAAACTTTAAGTAAAATTCTATACATAGTAATTATTTTAAAATGTGTGAGTCTAGAATTATATGGGAATTATTTTATCCTGAAGTTTTAAAAAATTAAACCTATGTATAAAAATATATATTAGATTTTATATAGTGACTAGAGGCCCAGTGCACAAATTCATGCACTGGTGGGGTCCCTCAGCCTGGCCAGCAATCAGGGCTAATCAGAGGGGCTGGCCTGCCGGGGGAAGGGACTATGGGAGGTTGGCCCCAGCAGCAAGCTAACCAATGGCCAATTCCACGAGAAATTGGGCTCTCCCTTCCCTTCTGTCTGGGTCCAGGGTCGGGTGAACCAGATTTGGGGCTGTCAGGGCCACAGCAGCAAGCTAACCAATGACTGATTCCACACGGAATCAGGCTCCCTCCTCCCTCCTGTTTGGGTCCAGAGTGCGGGTGAACCAGATTCAGGACTGTCAGGGCCCCAGCAGCAAGATCTGTGTCAGCGCACGTCACAGCTATGGGCCGGTCATCTGGTCATTCCAGTTGTTGCAATCTTTCGTTCGTAATGGTCACTTAGGCTTTTATATATATAGATGTTAATTCTATTTAACATCAGAAACAAACCAAAACACTCCTATTAAACTAAAAAAATAACTACAGTTGACATGAGAAATATTGACATATGCCATCAACTATATAAGGAATTGAAAATATTTTTTAAAAATTACTCCCACTCAGTCCAAAAATAAGACTAAAGAGAATTTCTTAGGTGAGTTCTATCAAGGTTTGAGGAATAGAAAATTCTAACACACTGACAATATTTCAAAGCATAGACTGAAAAAGGCAAGTTTCTAATTATTTTTTTACAGGTATTTATATATATAAAAGCCTAATATGCTAATTGTCCCTCCTACCGTTCGACTGTTTGACCAGTTGCTATGACATACACTGATGACCAGGAAACAGACACTCAAACTGGTAGGTTTTAGCTTGCTGCTGGGGTCTGGCCAATCGGGACTGGGTGAGATGGGCCAGACACACCCTGGAGCACCCCACGGCTCCTCCCCGGCCATGATCGTACATCAGTGGAGTCCTTTGGCCTGACCTGCACACTCTCACAATCTAGGACCCCTCAGGGGATGTTGGAGAGCCAGTTTCAGGCCAATCCCCGCAGGCCAGGCTGAGGGACTCCACTGGTATATGAATCTCTGTACCCGGCCTCTAGTATCATATAAGATAGTACCATGTATGCGCAAGTGTACATACAAAAAATCCTGAAAATTTACCTTTATGGATATTAATGGATAATAAATAAAATATTAGAAAGATAGAATGGTGCAGCATATACAAGACTAATACACCATGACCAAGTAAGATTATCCTGTTATGGTTCAATATTAAGAACTCTATTAATGTATTTCACTACATATATAGGTCAGTAGAAGGTATTCTCCACAATTCTAAAAATAGTACTTACTTTTATATAATATCATTCAGAACATGTGCTCAAATACATTTTCATAGTTTTTGATAAAATAAATAATATCTACATAATGTTTAATTTAATTTTAATACTTTAACATAATTTTTAAACCAAAGCATAATATCATATTTAATAATAAAACATTTTTATGAAAATCAGGAACAAAATAAGTAAAAAAAAGAAGTAATTGCAAAGTATAAAACAATTAAAAAACTTTAAAATTGTATTCATAAAACTTAAAACTTATAGGTTATAAAAAATGTACTAGGTAATATATCTAATTAAAATTTTCTATATTGCCCAGCCAGTGTTGCTCAGTGGTTGTGCGTCAACCTATGAACCAGGAGGTCATGGTTGTATTCCTGGTCAAGGCACATGCCCGGGTTGTGGGCTTGATCCCCCAAATGAGGCGTACAGGAGGCAGCCAATCCATGATTATCTCTCATCATTGATGTTCCTACCTCTCCCTCTCCCTTCCTCTCTGAAATTAATAAAAATATATTTTAAACATTTCTATACAAATATTTATAGATCTCTTATATTTATGATCCATAACAATGTAGAACAAAGAATAATAACTGCCATATTATTACACATGAAAATGTTGAAGATGCTTTGCAGGAAGTTATAGTAACTGTAATTCTGAGAAATTTCTTAGAATTACATTTCCAGAAATAGAACCTATAGATATCTCACACAAATATGCAAAGACACATTTAGAAGGAGGGTTTTTGCAGCATTTTTTGTAAGTGCAAATAATAGAAAAAAAAGTTAATTTTCATTGATTAAAGACTTATCCCAACTGTAAAAGGATAATACTGAGTTGATAAAACTAAACAAAACAAAAAAACTCCATGAAAATATAATGGCATGAAATAATCTCCAGGTACATTCTGAAGCTAAAAAAAGCACAATAGAGAAAATAAAAACAAAAAACAAAAAACAAAAACAACAAGCAATATACAAACTATGTATTTATGCAGAAAAAACTTCTGTTTCTCTGAGTCCAGAAAATTTCTTGAACTAATTATAAAGATATAAAAAAACTGCTATGTTGTTTTAGAATGGGGATTGAGGTGGTTTGATAATGGAATATAATTTAAGGTTATATTGTATATTACTTAGGATTGTTTGAAATTTTTACCAAACTTGTTACTTTTTAATTTAAAAATCATAATTGGGTAAAGATAGAAAAATGGATGATGAATAAGTAGATGGATAGATGATTAGATAAGAAGATAAAAATTAAATATGACCTTTTTAGAGGATAAGCCTATGAAAAGGATCTCATTCAATAGCCATCTCATATTTCCTAATTTGTTATATTTATTTTCAGAAGAAATTAGTTGGTTTCTTCATTTCTTATTCATCTAGATTGTCCTGCCCACTTGAGTAGTCTCTCAATTCGTCCCCAAGAGTACATTTGACATAAGGTTAAAAGAAAGTCCACTTTATCTTACATAACTACTCTGGTTGTCTGTATAGTAGTCACAAATCCAAATTTTATTTGACCTATGCATTACAGTCTTATAGTCATCTACCCGTGTTTCCCCGAAAATAAAACATCCTCCGAAAATAAGACCTACTTACAGGTTTCCTGCTGAGTGAAATATAAGGCATGCCCCGACAATAAGGCCCCCAGGCTCTGTCTCAGAATGAAAATTAATTTACCGTAAACTGGTCACTAGGGCCGCCCCGACTGGCATCTAGCAACCAGTGACGTTACGCGGAGTCCTGACGTCACTGCTGTGTGGAGGCGGAGCGGAGGTCAGAGTGAGCGGTGAGCACGGGGCGGGAGAGAGGAGGAGACTTTCGCAGATGCATGTAGAAGAACAGGAGGATTAGAGCGGACGGGATGCTGCGAAGGTGGTGAGTGCTGGTCTGTCTCTGGTGACACTACCTGATGCTCGCGGCTGCCTTCATGATGACTGAAGGTTCTCAGTCAGTGGCAAACCCTGCTCCAGCCCAGATCCAGGCCCCAGCAAGCCCAGTGACAGTCCCCAGGCAGGCCCCAGGGGGTAAATGTCTGATAAAGAGGTAGGGGGGATGTCTGGTGAAGGTGTTCAGTGGCACAGGGGTGGGGGTAGGGGGATCACTTAAAATGACACAGGAGGATCAGAGGGGGCAATCAAAATGACACAGGAGGATCAGAGGGGACAATCAAAATGACACAGGAGGGTCAGAGGGGACAATCAAAATGACACAGGAGGATCAAAAGGGGTTACTAAAATGGTAATCCCCCCTCTGATTCTCCTGTGCCATTTTGATTCCCCCCTCTGATCCCCCCTGTGTCATTTTGAGTGATCCCCCTCCCGCCACCTTGATACCCCAATTCCTTTTTTTTACCCCTAGAAATGAGCGCAAAAAGAAAAAGCTACTCCGTGGAGTACAAGAAAAGAATCGTGGAAGACTCTTGGAGCCAAAATCTTACTGCTTTCTGCAAAGAGAAGATGTTGAGTATCCGATTGGTCCGAAAATGGCGAGCAGAGTATGGTAACCTCATTGAACAAGTGGACAAGGGAAATGCTAAAAAGCGCAAGTGTGGATCAGGTCGGAAACCATTATTTTCCGAGCTGGAAGACCTGATCTGTGAATGGGTTGTTGACAGGAGAGCAAAGGCTTTGGTTGTGAATAGGGCTCAGATTCAAGAATTTGCCCTTGCAATGGCACCACAGTTTGACATAGCCCCCGAAGACTTCAAAGCATCACAACGCTGGCTGGATAATTTCCTTCAACGAAGTGAACTGTCTTTAAGAAGATCTACAACATTGTTTAGGTTGGAAGATACTCAAGTTATTAAGCGAGCACTTGCATTCAAGTCCTTTATTGATGATGCTGACTTCTCTAAATACAATCTTTCCAACATGATTGCTATGGATGAAACTGCAGTGTTTATGGGCCAATCATCTCAAACAACAATTGAACAGCGGGGTGCCTCCTTAGCGTACATTCCCTCCACTGCTTACGAAAGTGCACATGTTTCCTGTATTTTGGCAATTCGTCTGGATGGCACTAAAATCCCACCTTTAATCATTTCTAAGGGCAAGAAGAAAAAGATTGAACATGTTTTGGGCGTTTTTATCCTTGAAACTGAAAAAGCCTGGGCCACACAAGCAGTTATAAGGAAGTGGGTTGATTTAATGCTGCCGCTTGTTATGCGAGGGAGCCAAAGAGGTCTGCTAGTCTGGGATGCAGCCAGCACTCACCGCGCTAAAGACATGAAGACATTTCTTCACGAAAGAAAAATAGATCAGATAATGATTCCCGCAGGAATGACGGCCTATCTCCAGACTCTTGATATTGCAATAAACAAGCCATTCAAAGACAATTTGCGCATGGAAATCAATGACTACACTGAAAATAAAATGGAGAGAAATCAGTGTAGAAACTTTGTGAAACCTAAACTGCAAGAAGTTGTGACTTGGGTGAAGAATTCATGGGAGAAAATCACTGACAGTTGCATTGCAAATGCACTGCGAGCAGGCTACCTTGACAAGAAGTACTCATTTAAAGACAGTGCTATTGCTAAACATGAGAGATTTGGTCCACTGATTCTGAAAGAAATGGAGTCACAAGAAATTCACCAGGAAATTCAGGAATTGGATTGTTATGTTGATGTTCCAGAAGATGATGACATGATTGTCATTGAATAAATGAATAAATTCTTGATACTGTAGGATTCACAGTTTGTCTGGTTTGTGTTGACAGCTACCATACTACCATACCGTATACAGGTAATAAATTTCCTTTATTTTCATTTAACAATAAATGTGTACCGTATTCTTCTTCATGGAAAAATAAGACATCCCCTGAAAATAAGACCTAGCGTGTCTTTGGGCCAAAAATTAATATAAGACACTGTCTTATTTTTTGGGAAATGGTATCTATATATACTGTATACTATAAAGCCAGAAACCTTAACACCATAATGACCATAATGACCAGTCGCTATGACATGCACTCTGGCCAGTGAACCAGCCCAATTGGGGGATGAAGCCTGCCAGCCAAACTCCTGCAGCCCCTCCCCCAGCCAGCCCCACCCTGATGGGCCCCCACCACCCCAATCGTCCCACAGCCCCTCACCCTGGCTGGCCCCGCTCCTGATTGCCCCCCCCCACCCCAGTAGGGAGTGGAGCTGGCCAGCCAACCTCCTGCAGCCCTTCCCCCTGGCCAGCCCCACCTCTGATAACTCCCCCCACCCCAGTATGGGGTGGGGCTGGTTGGCCAACCTCCTACAGACCGTCTCCCTGGTCGGCCCTGGCCCTGATTGGCCCCCCCACCCCAATTGAGGGCGGGGCCCCCCAACCATTTACCTGCAGTCCCTCCCCCACCCATGCACCAATTTGTGTACTGGCCCTCTAGTATATATATAAACCCTAATATGCAAATAGACTGCATGGCGGAACAATTGAATAACCGAATAACTGAACAACTGGTCACTATGATGTGCGCTGACCACCAGGGGCGCAACCAGAACATGGCGGGCATGGGCAGCAGGCGGCAGAGCGCAGAACATGGTGGGTATTGCCCATGGCGGGATGGTGGAGCAGTTGAGTGGGGGCGCCAGACCAAGGTGGGATGCTGGTCGCTGTCATCAGGGCATGCCTCTGGTGGTTACTGAAAATGCTTTGCTCCCATGCACTGCAGTCCTGCCTGGCATTCGCACCTGCTGCTGGCGCTGTCCCTGCCAGCACCGGCCCTGATCACTCTGTACTGTCAGAGAGTACAAGTGGTGGCTGCCTGTCCCAATCACCCCTGAGGGCTTCTCCACCTCCCCCTGCTCCTGAGGTGTGATTGGGGCAGCAGCCACCATTTGCACCTGCTGACAGCACTGGCCCACTAGCACCTGCTGCTGGTGCCAGCCCCAATTGCTCCATGCTGTCAGGAGTTTCTGGCAGACAGGGGACCAGGGGCCACAGCGGGAGGGGCTGGTCAGGGGTGCGGAGGATGGACCGAGACCCGCCCCTGTGCCCACTGCAGCCTCACAGACCACAGTTTCTTTCAAGGTGCATGGATTTGTGCACTGGGCCCCTAGTTTTATAAAACCATTGCATATATAATATTCAAATTATTAGCAAAACAGAAAAAATTAGTAAAACTTTAGATGATAAATTAACTTGGTCCTTTACCAAATATTCATTAATAGATTTTTGTACATAGGCATGGCATTCTGCTGAAGAAATGCATTGAAGAAATTTTTTAAGTCCCTACTTTCCAAAAGTTCATATGTAAGTGGAATAATAACACAGACACAACAATTACAGTGTGATGAACACTAAGAACAAGACATGTACTGAGTATTAATGAGCTCACCAAGGAAGGGACTAACTGCCTGTGATTATAGAAGGTTCCCAGAGAGGTGACATTTTGTGAATGCACCGAGGAATCCTTCAGAATTTGCCTAATAGGCAAGAAGAAAGTATTCTAGCAAAGGCATTGATGTTTGGAGAATGTGACAAGTTTGGCAAATAGCAAGTAACTCAGCATGGATGGAATAAAGGCATATGGTATATTGGAAAATGGTGAATCCTTAAGATGAATCCTTAATGGTGAATCTTTATCAAGCATGCTTCAAAATGTGCATTTTGCTATAAGCAGGAAAACAGAGTAGAATGTGAACATTTGGAGGATAGGGGAAGGGTCCTGACATAATGAAATTAATGATTCGGAAAGATTATTCTGACAGCAACATGGAGAGCAACATAAAAAATGGACTGAAGCAAGGACAACACTGCCATTGAGAGATATGTTTTCCTGCTTTAGAGATAATTCATATGAGGGATGGAGGATGGAGTTACATGCAGTCAGGTGCAGGATTGCATATAAGAATGTAAAAGCTTTTAAGATCATCTAGTTCTGCCATTGAATCATACTTGTTTCCTATATACAATCCCCAGCAAGTGTTTATCAAAACTGTGTTTAAAGACCAGAAAACAAACAAACCCAGAGAATTAACTCAGTACTCTACTTGGCATTCTAATATACTTTTTAGTCCTCTGAACAATTCTGATTTTTATGAAAATGTCATTGTAGCTAAGGTTAGAATATTCAGGCTGTCACTCCTTTCTTTTAACTTCTTTGATGATTATTATTTCACCTTACCACCCTTAACGCTCAAACCCCCCAAAGAGCATGTATTGATTCTTCTTGACTATTAATTTCTTCTTGGCTAGAATATGTAAATAATTAAGCTACACAGAATGGACATGTTGATCACTATTGACTTGGATGTCATAATGAAGAATACTCATTTATTAAACAGAATTTGCACCATCTTAAGACTGGGTTAAGTAAAATGAGTTACTGAGGATGAACCTCTTATATATAATGCAAGATGTATAATATATACACTTTTAAAACAAAAAGATATTATTGTATATTTAAGGATATATGGATAATAAAACCCTCAAATAACTAAGGCTAACAATTAAAAACCAATAATTTAAAGTTATTAAAATTGTTTCATTTAATGTGTAGTGGGGTTTTTTATTTTAAAAATTTAAAATGTTTCCCATAAAACATTATTGTGTTATGTGAATAACTTTTAATTGACAAGAGTATATTATAATTTTTTTCTTTCATGAACATCTAGCTCCGGAAACAAACATGAAAATGGCATAAATTCTTAAGTTATTTTCAATCCTGAAGGTATGAACTATCAACAAGTATATATGTAGTTATAGATATACAAACAGGAATTTTAAAGATACAGAAATGGAAATATTGAGGAGTTTAAAGTATCCAGCACAATATAAACTCAAATCCAGTTCTTTCATTCCTTTAAACCTGGTGGGTTGGCTTAGTTGGTGGGAGTGTCTACTGTACACCAAACATTTTCAGGTTGGAATCCTGGTCAGGATACATACCTAGGTTGTGGGTTTGACCCTCAGTGGGGCACATACTAGAAGCAACCAATGGATGTTTCTAAATCACATGATGTTTCTTTCTCTCTTTCTCTTCCTTCCTCTCTCTAAAAATCAATAAAAACATATCCTTGGGTTAAGATTAAAATAATAATAATAATACTAACAACAACAACAGTATGGTGTTTTTCCTGAGTTATTTGTCAAAGGATCAATAACGGTATCATTTTATAGCCTTCCTATTGGTTACAGATTTGGTTTCTAGGTATAGTTTCATTTTTATTGGGTGAGGGAAGCTCGACCCCATAGCCTTCAATCTTGATGCTGCTTTTCCTGAACCGAAAGAAAATTTTAAAGTAAAAATGATATCAGTTTTTATTTGTAACTAGAGGTCCAATGCACAAAATTCATGCAACAGTAGGTCCTTGCAGCCCCAGCTTCGTCCGAATGGTTGTTTTGCTGTTTGGCCATTCGGTTGATTTGCATATTATGCTTTTATTATTATAGATAGCTATAAAAAACATGAAATCTGTCTCTGAGTTTAAAGTTAACATAGAAATGCTACCCAACATATTATTTAGTATCCTTAATGTGTATAAATTTCCACTACTAAAATTTGGTTTTTGAAAATCAATGAAAAGAAATGTCACTTAATAGATTTGGCAGGCTAGAGAACTCTCATACACGTGTCACTCAATGCACCCCACTGACCACAGCAGGACTAGAGGTACCTTGCATCTTCAACAGGTAGTGATACTGTTTACTACCTCAGAGGAAGGAAGAAAAGATTCCTTCCTGCCCAGCAACAGCTCATCCAATGGGGGACTGCCATTGCTCAGCCAATGAAAGTCACTATATATGGAACTTTCAGTTTCCAGTGGACTCTCCATTTACAAGTCCATAAAAGAGTGTTTCTCTCATTTATTTCTCTGAACTTTGGTGCGATTCACCATTAGACCACATGTCCTGAATGACATTGTTGTTACTCAATAAAACCATTTTGCCAGAGAACTACCTGGCTATTTGTTTAAGGTTGATTGTTTCATAGAAAAAAATTTAGATGGAGTTTAATTCTGGAAAAAGTAATTATATAATATGAACATACTAGTACATTGCTGTTCATTTGAATATCCAGAATCTTAATACCAAATTTTCTTTTGTTTGAGAAAAAGTTATTGTAAAATCTGCACATTTGTGTTCCTTTTTAACCTCATTGTCTGATTATTTCTATTCCTTACAATTTTTCTTACAAGTGGATTTTTAGTCATGTAACATAGTTATCTGTGTAAAATATGTGTAGAATAAGTAATCATTTATATCAATAAATATCTAAATAAATATTTAAAGTAGAAAAAATTGGAAACAAGAAAATTGTGATATGTAAATTTTAAAACAATATTCAATTGTGATTTTATATTTTCAAGCAATTTAAAAATGTTAACATATCTTTTTAATAAAACCATCTTATGATCTTGAAAATATGCCTTGTAGCAGCATAGGTAATGATTAAAAATTGGTGGTATCAAGGGTAATTGAAATTATTTTATTATGCCATTTAAGAACACAGTTTACTAGTAATGTGAAGTAAATTTATTCACATGGTATAATTAAAGGCTGATCCATACAAGGCAAAAAATAATTATAGCTGAGAAATAAAGAGTGGTGAAAGCCATGTAAACAGCAAATCTCTATATAAATTAGATGGCATCCGATTTTTGCTAAATATTTAATGTTTCTAGAGAGGTTCCTGTTCATACATCTGTCTATTTGCTTTTCTCTATAGAAAAGTGGAGCAGATGGGGACAGTGAAACAATATAAAGATAATTCTTCTTCCTGAGTGTGAATTCACTAAATATTTAAGATCTTGGCAGCAGCAGTTATGTGCCATACACAGAATGATAGTCCTATTATCTCACCATCTATAGACTGCATCTGATTTATAATTGGAATATTTTTCCATGTTTTACACCCACACATTGTAAATGAGATATACATGTACATGTGTTGTAGACATATGTATATGTATTTATATATGTATGTCTTTGTGTAAACAGATTATCTCAATTAACATCCTGTCACAAATATCTTCTATATATAATAGTCCATTAAATAAATATTCAAAATGCATTAAACTATAATTATTAAACTTATCTTTTGCTATTTAACTCTAGGATGAATATGAATCTTTGTGGCATATATGATGATATCCTTAACATAAACAGTTAATAGTCAATTAACCGAGGCCATGACAATAATAACAATTTTAAGGCTTTTAACTTTTATTGTAATTTGGTATGCATTGTGTATGGATGCACTCATAAAGAAAAGAAGGAAACCCAATATACCTCAGAAAAAAGCATATTTTAGGGGCCTTTATTTAGATAGTAAATCTAAAATTGGTTGGATAACCATATATAGCAATCATACAGGTCACTCAAATAATTTAATTTATACTTCAGTAAATGAAAGAAAGTTTAAAAGCTTAAAGATAAAATGGATCACAATGTTAAACACAAGCAATAATTGAGGCAAATTGTACATATGACACAGGTTTTCTATTCTAGTGGGATATAATGTGTTACTGATTTTAGGAACTAGGTGACATTAGAAGCTACAATTTAAACTTTAAGTAATAAAATATTAACTTTTATATTAAAAAAGTATTGGAAAGTGAAATAGTAATAAAGAATGGTGATCGTTTAACCAGAGTTGCAATAGTACATTTATTTGGGGACAACTAAAATAAATTGGGAAAATTCTCTTCTTGTTTATTCTACCTGTTCTAAGTTAAATTCATATCTGGCAGTTTTGGAAATCTATTTATATAAAGATTCATTCTAAAATAGATTAAAAGTATCCATTAAGATATAGATATTACACATTTTCAGAATATCCTCATATTCTGTGATTCACCATAAAATCATATGATTATTATTTTATATGTACTTGCAAAGAAAATATTGCTGCTGAAGGATTCTTTTTAAGAAAGGGAGGGATTATCCTGGTGTTTACATTTAAGCACATTACCTGACACCTAGTAAACACTAAATTCCTCTTAGTAAAAATGCTCAGCCTCTAAAAAGTTATATTCTATAATTATAAATTAGTTGTCTAGTAGAATTAATCCTTTGCAGATGCATGCTATTTAAACAGGAATCCAAAAACATAAATTTTGGGGGGGAAATCTGCATCACAAAATTCTGGGACTTCAAAATTTAGAGAGTAGACTTTTCACTTAATGGCAAGCCTTAGCATGTCTCACACACACACACACACACACACACACACACACACACACACACACACACACACCATACTTTGCTTTAGAAGGAAAATGTTAGGAAAGCAATACTAAATGTATTATCTAAACAATTTCACAATAACACCAGGTTATGCCTTGATTTAACTAAACAAATAATGTTGGTCCTAAATCCATGTTATTTAGTACATTAAACATGAAAATTTAATAAAGTTATTACGCTCTCTAAGATTCTTGTCAGCGTTCCCTTCTATTTCTAACCAAAAGGAAATAACTTGGCAACTACATAGAGTTGGTTATGGTTTGCAAACAACAACAACAACAATAACAAGTGTACTGGTGTTCACCTGCATTGAACTGCATTTATGAACTGGGTACATCCAATAGCTATGGTATGGGAAGAAGAAATGCATTTTAGCACCTGTGGCTTCTTTTTTTTTTTTTTTTAAATATATTTTATTGATTTTTTACAGAGAGGAAGGAAGAGGGATAGAGAGTTAGAAACATCGATGAGAGAGAAACATCGATCAGCTGCCTCTTGCACACCCCCTACTGGGGATGTGCCCGCAACCAAGGTACATGCCCTTGACCGGAATCGAACCCGGGACCCTTCAGTCCGCAGGCCGACGCTCTATCCACTGAGCCAAACCGGTTTTGGCTCACCTGTGGCTTCTTGACTTGGCGGTCAGCTAAGAACATACTTTGTCTTTGTGAGGAAAAGATTAAATTTATTCTTCTACCCCTATAAATGACCCTCATTGTCAAAGGGTACAGAGAGATTCGCCATAGGGAACATAAAGTATGCTCAGAGTTCTAGGCGTCATTATCTAGGAGCCATTAATACTTTCTAGTGACTACTTAAGAAATCTTTTATGTGATAGTAATCCATGCTTCAAATCCTTTAATTTTTTCACCATAGATGAATTATTTTCAGAATTGCCAAATTACATCAAGAAATATATTCAACAAATAATTATTAATTACTTACTATGTGGAGGCATTTTGTATGAATATAAATATTAATAAACTATTGCCCCTTCCTTCAAGGAACACAGTGTATAGATGGATGAGACAAACAACACATAATTACCAAAAGAGTAATGTTCTGTATCTATTAGGTAACTCAGCAAATAGGAAATGGATCTGGCCAGGCCAGAACAAATGTCACTTAATGGCATCTATGACCAAGAAAGCATTTATCTTTATTTAGATGATCTCTTTTTGATAAAGCTTCAGTGAATACAGGAACATTTTGGTGTTTACTACCCTATCATTTTTTTAATTTTTATTTTAGAAACATCTCCATGGAAATGGTGTGCTGGGAAATATACTTTATTCTCTATTCGCTCTCAGCAGTAGACATTCTTGATTTATTTGACCACTCTAGGGTTCAAGTTCTCTTATCTGAAAATGAGAATGCAAATCACTCTACAGTTATAAAGCCCTGCATCAATGCTACTTTTAAAAATCTCATGATTCATTAAAACATTTCACCGTCTCTGTACCCCAAACCTTTATGTGGTGCTTAAGTGCCTCCAAAGCATGATGAACAACTATCCACACCCCACTCACAGGAAACTCTTGTGCTGGAAAGAGCATGTGTTCATATAGTAAATGCCAAATGTACAGAGCATTAAATAATTATGACATGCACACTTAAAACAGAGCCCTGTCGTCAGATTCAGGTTAGTACAAAAAACCAGGAATATAATTAACTATTAATTTTAATGCTGCAAATGCCATATATCATGGATATTAGTGGATATATATGTTTAATTCATATGTGCAATATTTGAACAAAGTATGGGTCTTAGTAAAAAACACCTGCAGAAGTACAAAACCATTGCTAGAAGGCAATACAAAACTTAAAATGAAACTAATTAGACCATATTGAGTTTGTAAGAAAAAGATTGATTGAACTTTGTCAAAACGTTAAATGCCATCTCCAGAACAGCTTGAACTTTCCATGAATTTAATGTATATGTATTGATAATTCACCTACAACGCTTTTCTAACAGCTAAACTAGATGATTGTACTTTTAGTCTTATAATAAAGTAAAAGAACTACTTAAATGATGAATCAATATATTTCTATAGTTATAAAAGTTTTGCTGCTCTTTCCAAATATCAGCAGCTACTAAGGAAGTATAGAACATTGAAATTGTTTTTTTTCCCTTATTTTGAGTATAAAAAAGAGATTCAGTGACATCCTTCTTCCATTAGAGGAAAAGGGGTTCAGATATTAATGTACACATTACAAGCTATTTACATTTCAGGCATGTTGTTCATAGAGGGGAAAAAGAAGATTGAATAGATTTGCAAGTGTTTGTGAAACAAATATGTAATATATTTCAAGTCTTTATTTATGAATATACCAGTATAAAGAACTAAATTTTCCAAAGTATATACATATATGGGCTGTGAGGATATTTTAAAGGTCTGAGCTTCATAATACTTTTACTAATCATTCTGGTGCAATATAAGACACCTTATTACTAACAACTCCAGAAAATCCAGTTGGGTCTGCATTAAAATTGGTCTTACGTGATACTCATTACTGTATCACTTACCTATGTTTTTAATGTTTTTCACTATTATCTTGTTACAAGTAAAACAAAAATATAATTTTGTAACATTTGAAATTGAATTGATAAATTAATTGGTAACATTAAAATTTTGAGAGAAAAAAGTCTGAAGAATTGTTGCATATTCTTAAATATGTGTTCTGCTTCCTTTCAGTTTGATTTCCCTCTCTAGAAACAATATAGAATGATAGCCATTTTGGTCTTCAAGTATTCAAACTTTTTAAAGGTTTTCGTAGTTAATTAAACTGATATTGCAGAAGAAAAAGTAATGAAGAACAAAATATAAAGTTCTTCAAAATACTAGATTTTTCTCCCATGCAGTGGGGATTCCTTGTTGTTTTGTTGATGGTTTCTTTTGCTGTACAGAAGCTTTTTATTTTGATGTGGTCCCATTTGTTTATTTTCTCTTTAGTTTCATTGCCCTAGGAGCTGTATCGGTGAAGATACTGCTTCAGCATATGTCTGAGATTTTGCTGCCTGTGGATTCCTCTAAGATTTTTACATGGATAACATTTTGAATTTATTTTTGTGTATGGTGCAAGTTGGTAGTCCAGTTTAATAATTGCCATAAGTGGTTCATTTTTTTCTTATTTGTTATTTTTTGTTTGTTTTTCTTTATTGATTAAGGTATTACATATGTGTCCTTATCCCACCACTCCCCTCCACTCCCCCACCCATGCCCTCACTCCCCTGGTGTCTGTGTCCATTGCTTAGGCTACTATGCATGCATACAAGTCCTTTGGTTGATCTCTCCTCCTTACCCCCACCCTCCCCTACCTTCCCTCTGAGGTTTGACTGTCTGATCGATGCTTCTCTGTTTCTGGATCTGTTTTTGTTCTTTTTTTTTTTTTTTTTTTTTTGCATGTATCTGTCCAATTTTCCCAACACCTTTTATTGAAGAGACTGTCTTGACTCCATTGTATGCTCTTGACTTCTTTGTCAAATATTAATTGAGCATAGTGGTTTGGGTCAATTTCTGGGTTCTCTATTCTATTCCATTGGTCTATTTGTCTGTTCTTGTGCCAGTACCGGGCAGTTTTGAGAACAGTGGCTTTGTAATATAGCTTGATATCTGGTATTGAGATCCCTCCTACTTCGTTCTTTTTTCTCAGGATTGCTGCAGTTATTTGGGGTCTTTTTTTATTCCAGATGAATTTTTGGAGAGTTCGTTCTAGGTCAGTGAAATATGCCATTGGTATTTCAATGAGGAGTGTATTGAATCTATAGATTGTTTTGTGTAGTGTGGACATTTGAATGATGTTGATCCTACCAGTCCATGGACATGGTATGTTCTTTCATCTGTTTATGTCTTCCTCTATCTCTTTTTTCAGTATCCTATAGTTTTCTGAGTAGAGGTCTTTTACCTCCTTAGTTAAGTTAATTCCTAGGTATCTTAATTTTTTTTGTGTGCGATGGTAAATGGGATTGTTTTTCAAATGACAAGTGCAGGTGAGGATGCAGAGAAAAAGGAACCCTTGTGCACTGCTGGTGGGAATGCAGACTGGTGCAGCCAATGTGGAGAACAGTATGGAGTTTCCTCAAAAAACTAAAAATGGAGCTCCCATTTGACCCAGTGATCTCACTTCTAGGAATATATCCCAAGAAACTAGAAACACCAATCAGAAAGGATATATGCACCCCTATGTTCATAGCAGCACAATTCACCATAGCTAAGATTTGGAACAGCCTAAGTGCCCATCAGCAGATGAGTGGATTAAAAAACTGTGGTACATCTACACAATAGAATACTACGCTGTGGTTAAAAAGAAGGAATTCTTACCATTTGCAATAGCATGGATGGCACTGGAGAGCATTATGCTAAGTGAAATAAGCCAGTCAGAGAAAGATAAATATCACACGATCTCACTCATTTGTGGGATATAATGAACAACATAAACAGGTGAACAAAATCAGATCCAGAGACAGAGAAGCATCAATCAGACCTTCGAAGCTCAGAGGGAAGGTAGGGCAGGGTAGGGGTAAGGGAAAGAGATCAACCAAAGGACTTGTATGTGTGAATATAAGTCTAAGCAATGGACACAGACACAGACACCAGGGGGGTGAGGGCATGAGTGTGGGGGGTATAATGGGAGGATAAGGACACATATGTAATACTTTAATGAATAAAGAAAAAAAATACTAGATTCTTAGATAAATAAAATGTTCATTTAAAAAATAATTGTCATAAGTGGTTTTTCTAGTGCAATAATCATGGAGTTGTTTTTATTCATTGGGGTTCCTTGATACCTTATTCTTAGTGCATTGTGAAACTAACACAGAAACTTGGCTTTATACTCTATGCCAAGGACTCTCAATTTTTTTTCTCTTACACAATATTTATAAGAATTACATTTACATACTCCTGTCTGTGGTATTCTTCATTTATAGAAGTTACTCTCAAAAAGGGTGGGTATGAATTGCTGTAAAACTTAACACCATGCACATTTCCCTTCCCAACCTTATATTTGAAAATAAGCCTCATAACTAGCTGAATTTTAATCCCTTTAAATCTTCATAAAAGGGACCAGTATGGTGCATCACAACAGAGCTTGTTAAAAATGTAGAATCTAGGCCTTATTCATATCTGCTTAATCATTAGAGTTAAGTATCAATTTTCCCTGGTTGAAATCTACTATGACTTGTGCTTCAGGATCAAAGGAGACAAAGTATGCCAAAGTGTTGCCTAGGTAATACCTCTGGCTGCTTGGTAACTAACAGGTTTTGTAAATGTGGTGCTAATACTTGGAGTTTCATGGGCCCCTCTCAAATACAACAAATGATTACAATGTGTGATAGAACATCATAAATGATATATGAGAATGGCTCACATTTGCCTTGATGCTGAGAAGAGGCAGGATTTTCTATCTGAGACAGTAGACTCTACTGGGAACTTTTTAAAAACATGAAACAAACTGCATTGAACAAATCGCTTTTGCCATAGATGAGTGTTTTTCAAAATGCAGTGAATAATGGTTTAATCACGCAGGTGAAAATAGATTAAAAATAGGGTTGGTGAAGTCTCAGTTGCTTTCAGTATATGATTTGTTGTCCTTAACTGATTATTAAAGTTGTCAAATGTAATTGTGCCAAAATCAATCAGTTTGAGAAGCACAATCGAAAGTTGTCAAATATTAAATGAATTTCTCATCTTTTTCTATTAAATGTCCATTCTTTTGTTTGAGTAAACAAAATCCTAGATTCTTATAAATTAAAGAAGTATGCATTAATTTTATAACACTTTTCTCTAAAGTCAGGATATAAGGAGAGATAATTGTGTTGACTGTATTGAGAGCAATAAAAGAGATGACAGGATGACTTTTACACCCAAGACCCTCCATGATCCAAAACTATTTCTCCAGCTCCCTTCATTTCCTGCCTGCTTCCCCACATTGTACTTGCCATTCTTTAGATGGTCCAGACCCACTCATATCTCCTTGTTTGTGTCTATTCTAAATCTCGTGCCAAGAATATCCTCCTCTTGGCTTCTTCCTTTCTATCCTTAAGTTTGGAAATCTCTTTGATAACTTTTAAGATATAAATCAAATAAACTTCTCTTTGTATCTTTTCTCACAAGTCAAGGCCAACATCTACTGTGATGCATATATAGAACTTGGTATCTGTTATTATTATAACATTTATCTTATTACATTTTAATAACAGTTTATATGCCAGCTTCTCCCACAAACTCAGGCACTTCTCCAGAATATAGACAATAGAGCATCATTCTGTCACCCTACCAGCACAGTGCTTCCTCACAGTGCTGTGTATTCTCAACAATGTTTTTTGAATGAGAAAAAATATTTTTATAGATTAGGCATTAAGATAAATTCCCCCATATAAAATATTTTTTTTTTTATTGTATGCCTTGTAGCAATGAAAACAGCAACAAAAAAGGACAGACATTTATTGAGGGTTATCTAGTGCTATGCACAGTGCTAATAGCTTAACATCCATTATTTAACTCATTTAATGCTCAAAAAATTCCTCTGAGGTGGGTGCAATTATAATCCTTGTTTTAAGATAAGGACACTGAACAAAAAGCGATTACACATTTAGCAAATGGTAGTGTCAAGATAAAAACTCAGGCCTTCTGATTCCAGCACTTGCCATTTTGAAAAAAAAACAAAACCTAAAAGCAACAAATTACATGATGGATATAAGAGCTAATAAAATGCTTTAGCCAGTGGCATAAATAGCAAAACATCTGAAAATAATCCCCTAAGAACTACAGAAATAAATGGCTCTTCATAAGGAACTCTCCACTGCTTTCCTCTTTCCCACCCTCTACTGAATTTCTTAATGTATTGTGGTTGTGATGTAAACAAGTTCCATTATTTACTCTGGTATTCTATTTATATATGCCTAGTTCACCACTATAGAGTTTTAATTTATGAACCATCCTACCCTGAATTATTTTAACAAATCAATGTATCCAAGTTTGCTTCTAAAAACTTTACATTTATTCTATAAAATCATAGAATATAAAATGATTGAAAAATTAAATCTAATCATTGAATTAAATTTTCCTAATAATTTACTTAAAATTTACAAAAAAAGCATTGATTTTTTGCACACATACTCCTACACAGATGAAATCTATCATGCCCTACAATTTCCTTGTTTCCATACCCTATCAGGATGCATATGGGAGGTAACTGGTCAATGTTTCTCTCTTTCATCAATGTCTCTCACTCTATCTCTTTTTCTCTCTCTCTCTCTCCCCCCTTTCTTTTTCTCTAAAATCAATAAAAACATTCCCCAGTGAGGATTAAAAAAAGAAAAGAAAGTACATTAGTGTTCAACTATGGGGCATGAAGATTGACTTAAATAAAAAATAAAGAAATATTTGAAGTCAAGAACAGGTGGTATATCTCGATCGGTTCTTGGTCATCCAAAAACATATTTTTTCAACTTATTTTACTTTTGTTATTGTATTGTCCTAGAGGCCCAGTCAACAAAAATTCATGCACTGAGGTGGGGGTCCCTCAGCCTGGCCAGCCCCATCGCACAGTCTGGGAACCCTCAGGTGATGTCCTCTGAGGGAAGCGACCAGGCTGTTCAGGGAAAGGTGCCGCCCCCATCACCCTGCCGCTGCTGCAGCTGCCGGCTGCCACGGCTCCCTGCTCTCGGCCCTCGCAGCCACTACAGCTTTGTCCAGAAGGACATCCGGAAGGACGTTTGGCTGCCCTGTCTAATTAGCATATTATGCTTTTATTATCATAGATTTTATTTTCAATTCTCAATGAAATAGGCTTTCCTTGTAAAATATAGTTTTAACATTGTTTTTACTAATTCCATAGTACCTAGTCTGAAGTGACTTATTAGCATAAAAAATAAATTTATCTTTGCTAATTATTTTAAAAGAACACTAAAGACAAATTTTATATCCTTATTGGAGAGGGTATAACCAAGAGAAAAACTGAATTAGTTTCTTAGAATTGAAACATTATTCCCATCTATCAAATCTATCAAGCTTTCATATGTTATTTCAGATAAGTTTCAAAGTTGTTATGATATTTATATGACTATCCATAATACTAGCATTGTCTTGTCACATCACAATATGTTCTGGAGTACTCTTGGTACCTTTTACTAGTGTGGGAAACCTTGCTTCTCTATCCGGGCCTTGCTGAATGTACTTATTAATTCCTTGATAGTTTCATGGACATTGGCTGGGTACCTACAGAGTGCTAAGTCCTGTGGTAGGTGCAACAGGTACCCAGACAAATCCCAATAGCCCCTTCCCTCAAAGAGTTCAAGATCTAATAAGATAAATTAAAACATCCTGGATCAACTTCTTCTACAAAAACAAAATTTTTAAAAAGCCAAGGCAACTTTATCAGGAATTATTTAAATATCAGCACTTTAAATAATACCAAACATTTTCTACAAGATTAATTTTGTCTCACATTTATAAAGGCATTATTTCTTTCATCAATGAAGGTATAACTTTGTGAGGAGGTATCTACAAGCAACTAATTTTGCTATGATTTGATAAATTCTGTAATGGAGCTAAGTGCTTATATGACTTCTATATAGACTAATTTTAATGCAACATTTACTGTAAAAACACCACCCAAGTTTTATTTTTACTAAGTTTAACCTTTATTGACTCTTTTTGCAGGCTGTTTTCCATATATTTTAAAAATATTTTATAGCCCTGACTGGTTTGTCTCAGTGGATAGAGCATCGGCCTGCGGACTGATGGGTCCGGGGTTCGGTTCTGGTCGGGGGCATGTGCCTTGGTTGTGGGCACGTCCCCAGTGGGGGGTGTGCGGGAGGCAGCTGATTGGTGTTTCTAGCTCTCTGTCCCTCTCCCTTCCTCTCTGTAAAAAATTAATAAAATATATATTTTAAAAATATTTTATAGAAATACTTTGTTTTTAATTTCCTCCCCCATAACAATCATTCCTGCCCCCATCTCACATAAGTAGAACATCTTTATTTAAAGCTATATTGAGATAAAATGGAATGTTAACTTGTAATTCAGAATATGACATGCCTGGCCTCATTTTAATACTATGTCCAATTATTTTCAAGTGTTTGTAGACTGCTCAATGGAATCTGTTCATCCTGGCATGAATCCTGGTATATCCAGGGTATGCTAAGCAGAAGTACACTGGTCAAATTGCATTCCTGCATGTGGCTCTATCAAATCATAATTTTTCTAAACTGTCTAATGAAAACCAATAACGAGAAAAATTATTCTTTAAATCACTTATCTTAAATATTAGATAATATTCTCATCATTTATTCAAATATTGCTATTTATTTCTAGTTCTTTTGATTTGAATTGATTTGATTTTGGATGCTTTCTCTATATTCTCTATTGCCATTAAAACAATCACATTCTTGCCCAGCCATCATGGCTCAGTGGTTGAGCATCGAAGTATGGACCAGGAGATCGTGGTTCTATTTTTGGTCAGGGCACATGCCTGGGTTGCGGACTCAACCCCCGATGGGGGTGTGCAGGAGGCAGCCGATCAATGATTCTCTTTCATTATTGACGTTTCTATCCCTCTCTCCCTTTCCCTTCTTCTCTGAAATAAATATATATATATTATAAAAATTACATTTTAATTTTATATTTTTATAGATCAAACATTATTTATTAACTTAAAAACAGAATTCAAAATTCAATTTTCTTAATGTATTAGATCAGTTTATTCAGATTCAAAATAAAGGAATGAAAATAGGTATTCTACAGGAGGTGTGGAAATGTATGAGGCGGAGGTGACAATGTTCTGTAGCATTCTCTAATGCCCCGCCCCTTTGGGACTGAAGAACATGTTCTGGCAGCTGCTGAGAATGCTACTGGCAGACAACTCTTAGATTACATCCTCTTCAGAACTGCATTGCCTGGATCATCCCCCTCAAAGTAATGGGTGCCTTCGCGGTTCAATCTGAAACCAATGACTGATTCATATGCAGGTATAGCCACCTACCCGCTTTGCTCTGACTCAGAACAACTCTAAAGGTCTATCCCTCCTACAGATTGCCCTGTGGATAATCTGAGGTTGTCATTGAGACTGCATTACAGCTCTGTTTTTTTTGCTGTTTTATCCTCCTTCCCTCCCTTTCATTCTTCTAGTGTTAATCTCTAGATTGCATCCAAAAATTCTTCCTGCTTGTTAATATCCTTTTCAGAGTTAATTTATAGGGAAATGTTCAGAAAAGGCTTGTCCAGCAAACTTTAAACAAGGATCAATTAGCTTCAGTCTTATCTGGAAAAATCTAGTTTATTGGTGATTAAATATCTTGGTGAGGAAACAAGCACCATTCTCTGCCAAAAATTCAACAAAATTTAGTATTTACTTAAGCATGCAAAGGAAGTTAGTTTTTCTCTCCCTTTACAGATTTTACTTAAACAATGCAAGAGCTTTTGCAATTCAGCAGCATTAGCATGAAATGACAGTTTAGAAGAAAAATGACAAACATTCAAGAGAATGGCCTCCTAGAAAAGATTAATAGAATCCAGGTGCCTATAACAGGACCACTGCAGATGTGCGGTGATGCTTTGTTGCACTGGGCAAAGCTACCATATTGCCCATGCTTCTTTCTTCTCTGCTTTACAAATATTAAATTCATTTTATGCGTCTCTTCTATATACAGTTAATAAAGAGAAGGAAAGTTAGAGCCAAGTACAGCCACAGCTCATCAATATTTAGAAAGGAAGTTACTTTTAATTTGTCTCCTTTAGGTTTTGTATTTTAAAGATAAAAGACTTGATAACTTTGTAGAATTAAGTTTTAAGGCAGGTCCTAGAAGTTGGTGTCTTTTAAAAAAAATGTTGTGCTACATTTTGACCCAAGTTTTGATTCAGAAAACATGTATATTTGGCCCTGCCTGATGTTGCTCAATTGGTTGGGCATTGTTCCATCCACTGATCCCTAAGAGGGGGCATGCAGGAGACAGCCAACAGATGTTTCACTCTTGCATTGATGTTTCTCTCTTCCCTTCCTCTCTCTCTCTGAAAATAAATAAAAAAAATATTTAAAAAATGCATATTTTTTATAAATTGCTCTCAATTATTATAATCTACAGTTTGGTTGGAGAAAATAAAAATAAGTAAACAATTTCATAGCAGTTTGGTAAGTTATATATTACAAGTAAGTTCAAGTGTGCCTTTATAGTGTGTATGTGTGTGTGTGTGTGTGTGTAAAAATGAATGTGTTTGTGTGTTTGAAGTAATTTCAGCTTAAAATCCTGCTAATTTTATTATTTCAAGTTTCAGTTTTAGCCTTCACTGTATGGAACACACACTAATTTAATGAAAATTATTAAATTGTATAACTGACTAGTGGTCCGGTGCACAAAATTCGTGCACGAGGTGGGGGGAGGTGTCCCTCAGCCCAGCCTGCACCATCTCCAATCTGGGATCCCTCTCACAATCCATGACTGGTGGCTCCTAACTGCTTACCTGCCTGCCTGATTACCCCTAACTACTCTGCCTGTCTGCCTGCTCGCCCCCAACTGCCTCCCCACCAGCCTGCTCACCTCCACCTGCCTTCCCCGCTGGCCTGCTTGTCCCCAAATGCTTCCCTGTCAGACTGCACACCCCCAACGCCCTCCCCCTGCTGGCCTGATCACCCACAACTGCCATCCCATCCTAGCCTGATTATCCATGACTGTCCACCCCTCTTGGCCCCTAACCACCTCTACCTTGGCCCCAACACCATCGCTTTGTCCAGAACATCTGGAAGGTCTCCTGGAAGGTCTCCCAGTCTAATTAGCATATTACCCTTTTATTAGCATAGATAGAGGCATGGTGCATGGGTGGGGGCCGGCTGGTCTGCCCTGAAAGGTGTCCCAGATCAGGTTGGGGGTTCCCTTGGGGGGGTGGGGCAGCCTGGGCAAGGGGTCTGTGGTGGTTTGCAGGCCGGCCATGCCCCCATGGGGTGAGGGTCCCTGCTGGGGGTCATGGCCAGCCTGGGTGAGGGGCTGAGGGCTGTTTTCAGGCCCCTCCCTCGGCGGCCGGCCCTGGCAACCCAAGTCTCCCATGTGCCCAGGCCGGCTCCGTGGCCGCTGCCCACAGGCCCCTCCTTCGGTGGCCAGCCCAGGCAGGTGGGAAGCTTGGCTTCCTCCATTGCCAGGGGTGACCCAAGCCTCCCACCCTCTCTGGCTGGCTCCGTGACCACCACCATCTTTGTCCCGCTAATTTGCATACTCACTCCTGATTGGCTGGTAGGCATTGCGAAGTGACAGTCAATTTACATATTTATCTTTTATTAGTGTAGATTTATTAGTGTAGATAATAGAGGTCTCTACCATTATATATAAACTAGAAGCCCAGTGCACAAAGATTCGTGCAAGAATAGGCCTTCCTTCCTCTAGCTGCCAGCATGGGGTGGGCTCGCTCTGGCAGCCTGTGCAGTGGTGGCAGTGGAGGCAAGCCCTGCATGCTCCAGCACCAATTCCTCCTCACTCTCCTTCTCTTGAGAGTTCCTCTGTGCAGTGCTGGTGCTCCCGGGGAGGCACAGAGGGGAAGAGGTGGGGGGAGCGAGGCAGGTGGGGAAGACTGGAGAGGTTGGGTACACTAGTGCATTTCACTTTCCCATTGTGAAAGTGGGATGCAACTGTCTCCCTTCCTCTTCCTCTTCCTCCTCGGCCCTCTGCCTCCTGTCTGCCCACCCTCCCTCCACGTCCATCGCCCTGCCTTCTTGATTTGGTGAGATAGGGAGTAGGGAAATCTGATAATTTGGGTTACTGTGTAGGTGGCCTCTTACATCTATTCAAAACAAAGCTGAGCTACCTGCCACTGTTGCCATGGCCACCACCATTGCCCCTTGGCTGGCCCGGGGCTCCCAGAGCACACTAACTGTGCAGCATGCGAGCTCCTGCATGCGCCTGCACCTGCGGGGCTGCTCCAATGGTAGGGTTTTGTTTACCAGAGCAGCAGGGCAGACGTGGGGTAGAGGGAGACATCAGACACTGGAAGCTACAACCTCAGGCACCAGAGGGTTGCCTTTGAGGCCGGGGGCTGGGACACAGGGATGCTGCAAGAACAGTTGATAAGTGTGGAGAGCGGCAGGGAGGCCCTGAGGAGGCGCGCTGCCCAGAGGCCCAGAGCGGCCAGGGGGTGGGGATGCCGCCATCTTTGTTGAGTTAATTTGCATATTCACTCCTGATTGGCTGTGAGAGTCGTGAAGTGATGGTCAATTTACATATTTCTCTTTTATTAGATAAGATATCCTATATAATGAAGAGGTGATATGCAAATTGACCATCACTCCAACACACAAGATGGCCACCCCCATGTGATCAAAGATGGCCACCCCCATGTGTACACAAGATGGACACCACAAGATGGCCATTGGGGAGGGGAGTTGTAGGTGATCAGGCCAGCAAGGGAGGGCAGTTAGGGGTGACCAGGCCTGCAGGTGATGACAGTTAGGGGTGACCAGGCCTGCAGGAGAGCAGTTAGGTGTTGATCAAGCTGGCAGGGGAGTAGTTAGGGGATGATCAGGCTGGGAGGCAAAAGCAGTTAGGGGCAATCAGGTAGTCAGGCAGGTGAGCGGTTGGGAGCCAGCAGTCCTGGATTGTGAGAGGGATCCCAGATTGGAGAGGGTGCAGGCTGGGCTGAGGGACACACACCTGCCCCATGCATGAATTTCATGCACCAGGCCTCTAGTATGTGTGTGTATATATATATATATATATATATATATATATATATATATATATGTGTGTGTATATATATATATATATATATACACACACATACATATATACATATATATGCACAACTATTTAATATATTAACTGCACATTTTAGATGTTAGATATGTTTTTATTAATGAAAATACATTATTGTGAATATTTCTAAAATATTAATAATAATAAATAATTTTATAATTGCAACAAGGCATAGCAATTCATGAAGTAAAGTTGATTAATGCCCTTCTGATGCAGATTGGAAACACCAAAAATATAATTAAATCAGAAATACTGCATTGCTTGTCATGTTCTATCACTTAAGTATTCTTCATATTACTTTAGCCACTAAATTTTAAATGAATTTAAATAACATATTGCATTAAATTAATTTACTCTCTAAGAAATCAATTCTATAGATATTAATTGCATATCTGAGCATTGAAAATATATTTGCCTCAGAGTTGTATAACCATTTGCAACTCAGATCATATTTATAGTCCTGAGATTGGCCTATTACAAATCATGCAACTCACTTTTATTCAGAATATATCACTACTTTATAACAATAGATTCTGTATATCATTGAAGCCTCAAAGGGGAAGACACAGTTCATCTTGCCAACAATTCATGGAGTGGCTTTGTAATGTGTTCACCTGCTCTGCAGACTTTAAACTCTAGCATCAGATGTTCAGACAGCAACCTTAAAGATACAGCTTAACAGATGGCACAATTACATAAAGTCAAACCCCTTACTAAGTTTGCTTCTCTTTTTGAATGTGTTTATAGGGACACCTATAAAATCTGTTTTTCTGTCTAAAGATTCATTGATACAACTATCCTAAATAAGTCACTCAAAATAAATTTTGGCTCTAGGAAAAAATAAATGCAAAAAGAACACCACCAAAAAAACCCCCAAAAAACAAACCAAAAAACCTCTACTGTCTTTTCCTCCTGAAGCTAATAGAAAAAATGTCTTGATAAGCCATCATTAAACTCTACTGATAATCCTGAGAATGTGCTCATTATCATGTATAATTTAATAGATATTTGCTTTTCTAAAGCACAATCTTCAAACATTATTTTCTTGCATTATTTTATTTTATTGCAAAGCCCTATCAGTAAATTTGAGGATACATGCAAATAGATGCATATTCACATGCTTTATGAATCATTCATATGTAATTATATTAATCTGTATATCAATATTGTAAATATATATTTTTTTCATTTTTAGATACAAGTAAATAGAACTCGAGAGTCAGAATTTTCTCAGTACAATAGATCCCCTAATCCAGGAGGTTATATTTCAAGAGTCCCAGTAGATGCCTGACACCACAGATAGCAACAAATACTATATACTGCCGAGAACCAATTCCAGCATGTAATAATTACAAGAGTTCCATCAAAAGGTTGATGGGACTTGGGAGCTCAACAGGGTTGAGTCAAATGTGGTTTACCTGTTGGAAACAGCTAAAAGGCACTTCCCCCAAGCCTGAATAAGATTGTTAGCTTCCAGACAGCTCAGGGCATTTTATTGCCTCCTGTTGGCCAAACACCTGAACGGCTGTAGGCTATTCCCCAAACTGATAATGCTTCTGTATTCTACCCTTTGATACCTTACCCTTTGAAGTGTATATGTCCACCTTGCCTTAGGATAAATCATGTGGATAAAAGCACGGTTCCTTGGTCAAGGAAGAGTCTTCAGCTCCCTTTAGCTGAAGCTCCTCTGACCCCAATGCCTTTCAAAACTATGTCTTTCAACTCTTTAATCATCTACGTGTAGCCCCTTTCTCCAGAATGCTGAACCCTTTGTAAGGCTGGGACAAGAACTCCGGCATTATGGTGCTCTAACGAGGGACACCAAAAATATACATTGTTTTTCCTATACATCCCTATACATTGGTATACATTCCTTATCCATACATACCTTCTCCTTAATCAACTTGTTCAACACTGCTGCTCTGTGGCAGCAGCTTCTTCACTGGCATTTGCAGCCTGCCCAGCATTTTTTATACTTTAGTGCAAAAATATTCCTGAATTTGTGTAAGCATTCCTTAATTTCAGTAAATGGCTTTGTGTCACTAATTTCAGGGATCCCTGGATGAAATCTTTGGATAGGTTCAATGCTCTCTGGCACAAGATGTTGCTCAGTCAGAATACATTTTGTGCATGCCTTCCACCAGCAAATTTAATGCTGTTTCTACTTTAAATAAGGACTTGCTGTGGACTGTGGCTGTAACTTTTGCAGTTTGACATGGAACAACAAAACTAGGATGAATATACTTTTCCATTACTATTCCATGGATAGAAGATTTGTTCTTACTGGATAGCTTAGTAACCTCAGCATATGACTTTTTTTTTTTTTAATTTTCTTATTGAGAATTTTTCACCTATTCACTAAAAGGAAGAACTTTACAGCTTCTTTTTGACATATCCAAGTTGCCAACATCACTACTCTTGAGCTTTGGGGCCATTATTGAATAAATTCCTGAACACAAAGAAGCACCGTGATACTGTGACAGTAGATCTGATAACCACAATGGCTACTGAGTGACCAAGGGTGGGTAGCATATCCAGTGTGGAAAAGCTGGACAAAGGTATGGTTCCAGAGCAGAATGGGTCAGGAGGGTGCAAGGTTTTATCACACTTCTCAGAACAGTGCAGTTAAAAATTCATGAGTGGTTTATTTCTAGAGTTTTCCATTTAATATTTTTTGGACCCTGGTTGACTGTGGGCAAGTAAAACCGTGGAAAGTAAAACCTTAGATAAGGAGGGATCTACTGTATAAAAAATTTCATCTTGAGCACGCACTAGCACTGAGATACAGTTACTTAGGATGAAGCAAATTATCATTGTACAGTCTGTTCTGTAAATTAGAACCCCTGTCCCCACTAAATCCTAGTAGTTCTCCCAGTTAGTCATTGAAATGGCCCAAAACAACCCAGCATGTATATGCTCCCTAGGTTAGCAGTACTCCATCAAGTTGAGATGCAATCACTGACAAGAGGTCCAGAGAAAGGGCTGGAGCCTGGCAGTCTGACCACACTTAGCTTGTTATATTCCCACCTGTAGGTACAGTCAGTTAAAGGGAATGTTCCAGTTGATAAAATTTACATTTGCCTTCATGTACAGCATTCTCCAAAAACCAGTCACTTTGTTGCATTCATGAAGATAATCTGTGAGTTCAAAAAGGAGCTGAAGAGGTATTTTAAGCAAGAAACACAAAATATTGATGTTAAAGGTTGTAAAATATAGATAAAATTCCCATTAAAACAAAAAGGACTTGTATGCATGCATATAAGCATAACCAATGGACACAGACACTAGAAGGGTGAGGGCATGAGCGAAGGGGGGTGGCGGGCAATGGGGGATAAGGAAACATATATAATGCCTTAATCAATAATTAAAAAAAAACACTAAAAAAACCCACAATAATAATCTTCATTTTCCTATTTGTTGTTATAGGGTTATGTAGAACCACCAACTTCATGTCCAGTATTATAGGTAAGCTAATTATTCTCATAACCTAACCTTCACCTAACAGTGGTTTAGTGAAATTCCAATGCACATGACTTTGTAGCAACACACATCCAAAACCAAAAGCATAATATGGTCCAAATTCTGGCTTAATAACATACAAAATTTACAAATGTGTTTATAGTTATGTTTATAAAGTTTAAGTAACAATTATAATTACTTTTCAATGTAGACAAAAAGTGTATACATACTTTAATAGCTTATTGCTCAATTAATGTTTCTTTTTCAGATTTAACTCACTGGCATTAATAATGGGTTAAAAGTATACACACATTTAAAATATATATATATATATATATATTTACCAAATTAATAATTTAAAAAGCCATTATACTAGTATTTGCATGTTTAAAAGGTGAATGTACTTTATAAAGTAGTTCCCTATGATGTAACACACTTAAACTACTCTTGCATGTATTTTTTGTTGGAAATGAGACTTTACTGGTTTACAGAAGAAAAGAAAGAGATGATAATATTTCTAAACTTGTGACGGAGTCATTGCCAAGATATATTTCCACTCTCAGGGTTTTTCACCAATTTCTATAATTGATGTTTCATCTACAACACCACAACTTTTTTATATCGTATAGGTAATTAGCTAGTTCGCACTTCTAGCTGATTATTTTTATCCTCCTAGGAGCCTCATATCATAATAGATAAAACATCAAGAATAATTAGGAAGAGTGATGGCAGCAACTATGCTATCAAGCAATGTGAACCTTGGAGTGATTCTCCTGTGCTTTGCCTTTGAAGAAGATAGCTAAATGATTTAAAACTCTTCCCTAGACTTTACTTCTTCCTGACACAAAAATAATAAGACTCTGAAAATGAAATCCAAATTGGCTTTATGGACATATATAAGTTTTGCAAAGCTTGGGTTTATGTATTTACTTTTATATTTAAAATCAATGGTGCCCCAAGCATCCACAGCATTATAGTATACTAGAGGCTCGATGCATGAAGATTCGTGAAAGAATGGGCCTTCCTTTCCCTGGCTGCCGGCACCGCCTTCGCTCTGGCCGGAGCCGCCTTTCTGCCTTCCCATGCTGCCCAGAGGCCCTGAGCGCCTGGGGCGGTGTGGAACACCTGCGTCCCACACTGCCCCCAGCCACTCAGCACCTGTGTATGCAAATCAACCAGCCATCTTTGTGGTGTTAATTTGCATACTCACTCCTGATTGGCTGGTGGGGGTTGCGAAGGTACAATTTGCATCTTAGTCTTTTATTAGTGTACATTGGCATAGGTAGTCATTTGGTATCTTGCACATACTTTGAAAGCTAGCAGAACTATTTATCTTTCTGTATGAAGTCAGCAGAAATAATGTTTTCTCTTGCTTTGTCTAGGAGCTGATACATTTATCTTGAGTGGTACCAATACATATATTTTTGTCTCTTAAGTGACCTAACATTTGCATATTCAATACATTCTCTAATATTGGTTCCTTGGGGAGCTTTAGCTGAGAATAGGAAAACACGGTAGACTCTCATGTTATCATATTCAGTCTAATTCACAAAGTGTTACTTCTGTCAAATTCCGTAGAAACCATTGTTGCTAATCCTGTCATACACTGCTAACCATGAAGAAACTAGTAACTGCTTTCATTTCAAAGTATAAAAAATATAAATATACTTTCAAATTTTAAAAATATAAATACATTTCATAATATATATTAGATCTAATATTTTCTAGCATAGTAACACATTTATCTGTATTTCTCTTCAATTTTGAAAGCATTTACTTTTTTATATTACTAAGACAGTAACCTCTTTTGTCCATTCATTGGCTCTGTAAGGTAATGTAGATATTTCTGTCTAATATGATAGATAAAAGCTCAGAGAATAGATGATTTATCTAAGGTCACACAGTTGGAAAATAAATGTCATTAGAAATATAAGGACCTAAATAGATACTTTTCGAAAGAGGACATAAGGAAGGCCAAGAGACATATGAAAACATGCTCAAAGCCCTAACTGGTTTGGCTCAGTGGATAGAGCGTCAGCCTGCAGACTGAAAGGTCCCAGGTTCGATTCCGGTCAAGGGCATGTACCTTGGTTGTGGGCACATCCCCAGTAGGGGGTGTGCAGGAGGCAGCTGATTGATGTTTCTCTCTCATTGATGTTTCTAACTCTCTATCCCTCTCCCTTCCTCTCTGTAAAAAATCAATAATATATATATATATATATTTTAAAAATGCTCAAAGTTACTAATCATCTGAGAAATGCAAATCAAATCAATGCAGTACCATCTCACACCTGTCAGAATGGTTATCATCAACAAATCAACAAATGACAAGTGCTGGTGGGATGCAGAGAAAAGGGAACCCTCGTGCACTGTTAGTGGGAATGCAGACTGGTGTAGTCACTGTGGAGAATGGTATGGAGTTTCCTCAAAAAACTATAAATGGAACTCCCATTTGACCCAGTGATCCCACTTCTAGGAATATATCCCAAGAAACTAGAAACACCAATCAGAAAGGATATATGCACCCCTATGTTCATAGCAGCACAATTTACTATAGCTAAGATTTGGGAACAGCCTAAGTGCCCATCAGCAGATGAGTGGATTAAAAACTGTGGTACATCTACACAATGGAATACTATGCTGCGGTAAAAAAGAAGGAATTCTTACCATTTGCAACAGCATGGATGGAACTGGAGAGCATTATGCTAAGTGAAATAAGCCAGCCAGAGAAAGATAAATATCACATGATCTCACTCATATATGGAATATAATGAACAACATAAACTGATGAACAAAAATAGGTCCAGAGACAGAAAAGCATTGATCAGACCATCAAACCTCAGAGGGAAGATGGTGGGGTGGGGGTAAGGGAAAGAGATCAACCAAAGGACTTGTATGCATGCATATAAGCCTACCAATGGACACAGACACCAGGGGGATGAGGGCATGAGTGGGAGGTTGGGGGGCAATGGGGGGCCACATATGTAATACCTTAATAAAGAAAGCATTAAAAAAAAAGAGATATAGGCCAGTCTTTTCTGAATTCTGCTTATATTATACAAATCCTGCTCTAACTCCTCTATAAATAATGTGATGTTTCACCTGGCCAGTGTGGCTCTGTGGATGAGCATCAACCTATGAACCAGGAGGTCAGGGTTTGATTTCCTGTCAGGGAAGGTGCCCAGGTTGTGAGATGGATCCCCAGTAGGAGGTGTGCAGGATTCAGGTGATCAATTATTTTCTCTCATTCTTGATGTTTCTATCTCTCTCCCCCTCCCTGAAATCAATAAAAATACATTATAGAAGTAAATTAATAAGGAAGGAAATAAAGAAAGTGATGTTTTACATTATTTGTACAATAAATCAAAATTGATAATATTTATCAATTTTCTAGCTAGTTAAAGTTGTAAAAAGTATTCCTTAAAATATAAATATTTAATTTCATAAAATAAATATCTAAATTGTACTAAATTGAATGGTACATGAAATTGGCAATTACAGTCTTAGGAGGATCCAGCTATATAGCACTAAGAATGTTAAACTTAGAGAAAGAGTATTTAATTCTTGTACATAACCTTAATTCCCAAAGGCTTGTGTATATCACCACAGCTGTCAACCAAAGTCAAGTAGTATTGAACTTACAGTCAATATTCACTTTCACCTGAAGAAAAGAGCAAGAAATGCAATAAGACAATCATATGTAAGAAGATGACCCTTTGCGGTTTCTTGGATTTCTCAAAGTTTGTCATGAAAAAAGAAAAAGATACACAAAAAAAATCTATGTGAGGGACTGATGTTCAGTTATATTTACTTCTGGGACCACACTTTAGAAAATCATAAGTAGAGCAGCTCCTACAAAAGTTTAAATCCCTGAAGACAAAATAATTCTCTGCCACCCTCTAAATCCATGCTAATCAAGTTAAGAGGGGAGTGAGCCTGGAAGAGAATCTAATGCCTCATTTAATGAGGAACTCTATGTTCTTCCCATTTGAGCCATTTCATGCAGTCTAAAAAGAAGGCTAATATTGGATTAAGTCTAGTGCCACAAAACAAGTTGACAAGATAAGTAAAATTCTTAAGGACTCCAAATCCTTAAGGACTTCTTAAGCATTCAAGGAGTAGAAGACTAACACAGATCTCTTCCCTCTGTAAGTCTAGATAAATATTCACATCAGCCACATGCCACATGTTACCACCCAAGGGACATATGCTTATGATCTGGTAGTTTAGAAATTTTTGAGGATGAAATGTTTACCTCTCCTGGGTGTGAATGCTTCCTTGATTTTGCCAACTCAAAAAAGGAATAAAGCTGTAACTTACTCCAGTGATACTACAGATGCTACTGGTACCTTTAGCAGATGTTTGTCATGATTAATGATCCTAAATTAGAAAGGCTTAAAAGGCATGGTTTGCAGTTCCTTAAAATAATATTTTAGATATTTTTGTATATTTAAAATAATCCTTTGCCTGATTAATATTTATGATTTTCATAGAAGCTAGCTTGGTGCTGTGGTTGGAAAGTTAATAATTTACATAAACTACTTTGTAGTGTAATGGCAGCACTTGACTTCTGCTACTACTTGAGAGCCAGTAACTTTGATGTTTCTGTCTTAAATTAAGAGAAAGTAAAGAGTCAGGTATCAGCTCTTGTTCAGTTACTTTTCTGAGGAGTTCTTTTAACTTAGTTCCATGAAGTCATAGTGTCTATGAACAAGAATATTGATTACAAATAAAACCTTGTTCCATTATCTACTTAGAGGAAGCCCTGATAAAGTATACTGTTAACTCTCTGGAGCACATAAAAGGAAAGTTTTCAGAGGGGTTTGCTATGTAAGCAAATCTTTTCTTCCTCCTCAATTCAAAATAAATAAAGAAAAGCCATGGCATTTAAGTTTCCCTTACTATGAGTGTGATTGTGAGTTTTAATTTGGAGAAAATCTCTACTACCAAATTTTACTTACTATTTGGATAACACCTGTGTACAATGAATACTATTGCCTGGTACCTTGAGACCTGGGAATTGACAGGTAATGTTTTTTAAGGTAACCAGTGATATCAATTATCCAGCCCCAGTGTCTGGTGAAGCTGGCAGACGGAAGCTCAGCAAGTTGAGCTTTTGCATACTGGGTGTGCTTAGCAAAAACTCAGAGGATCTCCTTATCCAATGGACATCTTCAGTTATTCATTGTCACTGCAGTTGGTTATTCTCAAATTCCAGACACACTATTAGAATTCAGCAGCAAGGCCATTTTATCCTATATAATAAAGAAGGAATATGCAAATTGACCATCATTCTGCCACAAAGATGGTGGCACCCACAGTGGATGTCGAGTTCCCGTAATAAGCCTTAATGAGCAATCAGCAGGGACCTGAGACTGTGCCTCCCCCTGCCCCAATGGGGCTTGACAGGGGACCTCAGGCCATGCCCCGCACCCCGGCATCAGGCCAGGGGACCTCAGGCCATGCCCTCCACCCAGCAGAGCTTGACAGGGGACCTCTGGCCTCAACCCCCTGCCCCAGTGCTGGGCCAGGGGACCTCAGGTTGTGCCCCCCACCTGGAAGGGCTTGACAGGGGACCTCAAGGTGCACCCCCTGCCCCAGTGCTGGGTCAAGGGACCTCAGGTTGCTCCCCTTGCCCTGGGCTGGGGAACTTCAGGCCGCACCCCCCGCCCAGAGGGGCTGGACAGGGGACCTGAGGCTGCGGCCCCTGCCTGGTGGGGCTTGACAAGGGTGGGACTGGCTGGGTCTGGATCTTGTGTGATTTTGAGGCGCATATGGGTGGGCAGGGACTTGACTCTGGGTCCCGTCGTGAATCCCAGACTCTGACAGGAGGAAGATTTTCATATACATTTTACTAATTTTCTTTCATCTCTGATACTTCTGTTATAGAGAAAGGGCAAAGAGCAATATTGAAATATTTCCTCTAATTAATCCCCTTTTAATGTGCATGGATTTTGTGCACTAGGCCACTAGTATTTTAATAAAGCATAGAGCAGAAGCTAAACATAAACCTTGAGAAATGTCAAATAATAACTGAAAAATTCCATTGAACAATCCAAATAATTACAAGTTCTTCTTTGAAATGGGAAGCACTGATATAAAGAAAAATGATTTCTGATGATACAAAGCAAATGTAAATTTGAACTAATTCAAATGTTTTGAACTCATTAACTGAGGGTTTATATTTAATAGACTAAGTTAGGACTTGACCACATACAAAGAGAGAGCACATGGCAATGGGATGATTCTAATAGCAGGAAGGACAGAAACCTGAATCTAAGCTACTTACTCACCACTAATAACTACATAGTAACTGACTAGGTTTTTGTGATTGGTAAAGCTTGAAAGACCCCCATAATTTATAATTAGTCAAAGAACTAGTTTTCAATATCTTTACTATGCCTGGTGTGAATTTCAGAAATATAAAAAGAGAGATGGTACCTTTACTCTGACTTAATGACTTGTCCAAAAATTATATACAGGCAATATAAAGGTTCATTTAGAGAGTGCTTTTTAAATTCCCATACTAAAACACAGCTATATCACAATAGGTATACAAATGATTCAAAACAATTGCTTTTATGTTACTATGTGAATAATTTGCTGAGAAATTTGTTAATTACTTTAAAATCTGATAAAGTTCCATGTTTGATTAGTTCAAGAATTTTGAACATTTAATATGTTTTTTTTCTTTGTTTAATATGTTGGTCTCTTTTCAGCAGAATTTAATATTAGTTCCTTATTTCTGATTTTAAATATTTTTCATTAGCTGAACTAAGACATGTTCAGAGATAACATAAACTGGGTGGAGCAAAAGCAGGTTTACAGTTGTGAGGACATGAAACACAGTTTATTCTTGTATTATCATTTATTAATTACTAAGGTCCTCAGCCTGGCCTGCGCCCTCTCGCAATCCGTGACCCCTTGGGGGATCGGGCCAAAACCGGCAGTACAACATTTCCCAAGGGATGTAGTAGTGCATGAAGCTCAGTAGTTTGCTGCTGTGGAGGCAGGAGAGCTCGTACCACAGCAGCTTCGCGCGCCAGCTGTGAGCCTGGTGTCTGGCGCCCGTTAGCTGAATGGCGCTCCAGCTGTGGGAGAGCACTGACTACCAGGGGGCAGCTCCTGCATTGAGCTTCTGCCCCCTGGTGGTCAGTGCATGTCACAGCGACTGGTCAAACAGTCATTCGGTTGCTCGGTCATTCAGTCGTTCAGTTGCTTAGGCTTTTATATATATAGATTGTATTATTTTCCATATGAACAACTGTAAATCTACATTGCCCACCCTAATATATATATATATAGTGATTTTAGTAAAAACATTGAAATACCCTAGGCCTCTCTAGAGTATATCCTTAACTCTTTCACAAACCAGGTTTCTCTTTCAAAAGTATCTCAGAGAAATCTTTCTGAACCCCATTTATGATATACTAGTATTCTGACAAATTTACTTTTTATTTCTTCTTAAAGCTTCTGAGTTACATGATTTTTTTTACATCTATCTATCCAATATATCATCTTCTATCTATATGTAGATAGGTTCTGTCCATTGGTATTTATTTAACCTGACTAAATTCCTATAATAATCTGGGGATCTAATGAGCTTGCTTCATTGCTTGCTTCCCCTTTATTGACTTGTCTTACAGGGGATCAGTAATGACTCAGGGAAGCACTTCAGGATCTTTAATACATGGTGGAGATTAAAGAAGTGGATATGATTAGCAACACAAATAATGCCATTGAGAAACCCAGCAGCAATATGAATAAGTCAGAATGTGTGGAGAAAAGATACTGGAGAAAATAATCACCTTTTTTTTATTTTCCTCAGAATTATCCAGTCTCATGATTTTCCAGGGAATTAAATTGATCAAAAGCTCACAAATCACATAGATCTTATCATTACTAGCATTGCTCTAAAGAGAATTTTTAATTTATTTCTTATTACTATTTTTAAATATATTTTATTGATTTTTTACAGAGAGGAAGGGAGAGGGATAGAGAGTTAGAAACATCGATGAGAGAGAAACATTGATCAGCTGCCTCCTGCACACTCCCTACTGGGTATGTGCCGCAGCCAAGGTACATGCCCCTGATCGTAATCAAACCTGGGACCCCTGAGTCCACAGGCCGATGCTCTATCCACTGAGCCAAACCAGCTAGGGCTAAAGAGAATTTTTTAAATAGCATTTGTTGTATTTTCTTATTGCCATGAAAATGAAAATAAAATTACTAAACCAAAATTTTGTGCAAACTCCACAAAATTTCTGGTGGCCACAAGAGTTTTGTGTTTTCATTGTGATTGGCTTGGCATTTAAGAGGCATAGATTATACTTTTAGAAAAGGGCAAAACAATTCACCCTAACGTTATGTTTTTATAAGCAAAGTAATTTTAGATAATTACACAATTCGAACAGCGTGGGCTTGAAGTTACGTTGAATAGATTGGTTAATCACATAATGTTTTAGCAGATCACTGTCCAGGGGTCAGAAATTTTATTTTTTGCACTTAGATCTTAATTACATATGGGAACTTGAACTAGTCACTTTTTTATGTAGTATCAGTTTCCTCATCTAGAAAATGAAGCACTTAGACTAAATTATGCTGATGTTTCTTTCTTCTAATATGTTATCTCAGTTCTCACTTCCTTTTAGGCCCCAGAACATAGTTTTCAAATTCCTGACCATTTTATTCTATTTGAAACTGTTTACAGATTTATAGGACACTAGGAGGCTTACCAAAGCTACTTTGTAAAATATATGTAATTTAAATACATTATCTTTTGGCAAAATTTCCAATTATATATTTCCAATTACACACACACACACACACACACACACACACACACACACACATACACACTGACTGAGGGGCCAGATTATTATGACCACCTCATCAGTACTTCGCTGGGCCACTTTTTGCCTTCAATACTGTGACGATTCTTCTTGGCATTGACTCCACAAGATGTTGAAAGGTGATGCGAGGAATCTGACACCATGCCTGATGAATAGCACTGTCCAGTTCTGTGAGATTTGATGGTTGTGGAACCAGCTGCCTGATGGCTCTTTTAACTTCGTCCCACAAATGCTCAATTGGATTGAGGTCTGGTGATTGTGGGGGCCACCTAAGCAAGGTAAAGTCTCCCTCATGTTCTTGAAACCACTCCTGCACAATACGAGCACAGTGGCATGGTGCATTGTCTTGTTGGAAGAAGCCATTTCCATTGGGATACACCATCAACATGATAGGATGAACCTGATCAGCAATGATACTTAGGTATTTTGTGTTATTCAGATGTTGTTGCTCACGAATTAAAGGGTCCAAATCATGCCAGGAAAATATTCTCCAAACCATAACACTGCCCCCACCAGCTTGAAGGGTTCTACTCATGCATGTGGAGTGCATGCTTTCATGCTGTTTCCGTGAAATTCTCACTCTGCCATCTGCATGATGCAACTGGAAGCGTGATTCATCGGACCACATGACTTTTTTCCAATGCTCGACTGTCCAATCCTTGTGTTCCTGTGCAAATTGGAGACGTTTTATCTTGGTAACTGCAGATAGCAAAGGTGTTCGAACAGGCCTTCAGCTTCTATATCCCATACAATGCAGTGTACGGCTAATTTGCCTACAAATGTCAAGTGGTCATAATAATCTGGCCATCCAGTGTATAGCCCAGCCGTGGGCAAACTACGGCCCGCGGGCCGGATCTGGCCCGTTCGGCTGTTCTATCCGGCCCACGGAGCCGAAAGAGTGGAGGGTTCTTTTGCTCTCCCCTCTGCTCCTTTACTTTGAATTTATATTAGTTCACACAAACACTCCATCCATGCTTTTGTTCTGGCCCTCCGGTCCAGTTTAAGAACCCATTGTGGCCCTCGAGTCAAAAAGTTTGCCCACTCCTGGCTATAGCCTATATAATAAAAGGCTAATATGCAAATTGTCCCCTCAACCAGGAGTTCGACCAGCAGGCAGGCCGGCCAACCGCCCATGTCTCCTCCCCCTGGCCAGGCTGGCTGGACCCTACCCATGAACGAATTCATGCACCGGGCCTCTAATATATATACTGAGTGGCCAGATTATTATGCATTCAGAGATCATAATAATCTGGCCACTCAATGTATGTGTGTGTGTGTGTGTGTGTGTGTGTGTGTGTGTGTATCACTCAAATAATCATTTAAATTGATTCATTTAATGGGCAGAATAAAGGCAATATTCCCCTGGTAGAATACAGTTTTGAGGACTAAACATGAATTGACTTTTAAGTGGATGAAATAAGAAAGCAATTTTTAAACAGGTGTAATCTATACTTTTGGTGTTTCTGTTGTAAGAAGTAAATGATTTTTTCTAATGCATTTAAGCAAACAGTATTAATTATTAAAAACATTTTTGATCTTGTGACAAGATCTCCAAATTCTTGAATAATTAATGAGATATTCAATACTACATAGGATATCCATCTGCTAAGAATTTGTTTTGTGTATATGCAAGATGTTAATATTAAAAAAAATGAAAAAAAATAGATTGATTTAATACTATCTACTAACATCTCTACATGTTTATTATTTTTTGTTTTTAATGTTAAAATGCTTATAAACTGGTCATAAAGGAGGTAATTGGGATCTAATAGCATAAATGAGAGTGACAAAAATTTTTTTTCAATTATGCCTTCTATGGAGTAATGAATAGCTATTGAGGGACTAATAAATTGTAGGGATTGTGCTAAATTTAAAGAATAATATGAAGTAAAGATATGTTACTCTAATTATAGTCCCTCAACAAAGAAACAAATAGGAAGGAGAAAGGAGATTCCCACTCTTTACACTTATTGTGATTTGTTCACATTTTTAAAAATGATTCTCATCATCATATTACTAAGTGTGTGTTAGGTTGAGAAAAAAAATATTTCAAATTGCCATTTTTTAAGGCATTACTTATGTGTTCAATGGAAATAAAAAAAAGTTAAGACATAAAATGAGAAAATAAGTGTGAGTCTAAAAGTCATTACCATGTCATCCTAAATGTTTTAAAGATAATTTCATTTTTATATTTGATCTCATATCTTAATTTTCAGGTTAACGTCTTTCAAAATAAAAAAGAACCTATGGTGGTAACAGAATTATAGAGATCGGATTTGAATAAGATTTTTAAGAAAATTTAGCTAAATTTCCTTATTTAAAAATAAAGAAACTGGAGTTTAGATAGGTTAAGGTACTCAAGAATTCCCTCTAGATCTGTGACATTCCATTCTTTCTCTATTAGGTATGGCCTTTGTTTTGAAGTTACTCATGTGATGGAATAGTTCTGTCTTCTCAGATGGTCACCTAGAAATGTACCACTCCCTATTGTATTAGAATAGTATCAAACATTGTTCCTTAAAAGGTAAGAAAGTAGAGGGAATATAAATTTTTTAGTTTAATTTTTTAAAATTGATTTTTAGGAAAGAAGAGGAAGAGAGAAAAAGAAGCATCAATGTGAGACCAAAACATTGATTGGCTGCCTTCTGATGCCTCCAACTAGGGATGGAGCCAGCAACCTTTTGGTGCTCCATATGATAACCAACCAACTGAGCCGCATTGGTCAGGGAAGGGGGCATGTAAATATTTACATTGCCATTGAGTGCAACTAAAAATTATTCTCATTTCATTATCAAATAAGAACTGATAGAAAAGTTATGATAATACAGTCATGAAAAATATATTTTAAAAACTAAAAAAATCTTTATTTGCAATTTTGACACTATTGTCAATATACTTCAATTAGCTTATATGTATATGAAATTACAGTGTCATAAAGGCTATCTATTTTATTAACCATAAACATTATACACTAATATACATTCATGCAATATAAGTAGATATATGTTTAGTTGTGTAGTCACAATATTATAAATGTTTCACTCTGGTAATCAGAGACCTTTGAAGTTAAGTTGTAGGATGTTTATAGTGTCCTGATTTAACAAACTTACAAACTAATTCTTTGAATGTCTGGCAGCAATTTAAAAAGGACATGAAAGAATTTAATCCCTTCCACTGTGTAGAGGACCCCCTGGGAAGGCACCTCAGCATTCTATATTGGCCCTTCTTGCCCTTTTGGCCAAGAGGGACCCTCTTCTCACAATCCAATTGCCCACAGCTGTTGCCTGAGCTTTCTGTTCATGCCGAGGTTGACGCCTCATGGTGGCTGGTACCATGGATCTGTCTCTCGTCCAGTGGGGTGAGCTGGGCCCTCTCTGGAGAAGAAACCTGGGTTCCCCAAGATATGTGACCAGTGCCGAGGCCCCACCAGCAGGGAGGGGATACCAAGGCAGGTGCTGGGCGTGGAGGCCATGGGGGCATAGGCTACCAAGGAGACAGAACTGAACCTCACATCACCCTGCTTGGCCCCAGAGGATGGCTGGTTAGCCAGAGACAGGTAAGATTCCTCAGGGAAGGAACAACCTAAGACAGGCACAGTCGCAGAGGGGCCATCAGGAGAGAACTTGGGGGTCAACAGATGTGGGGCACAGACCCTCACCCCCCCCAACTTTGCAGGGGCCTGACCCCTCACCCCTTCTGAGGGAGGTTCCCAGCCCCCATGACTGCTTCGCTTCCCATGCCCAGCTCAAATCGGGACCCAGGCAACAGACAGAGACTTGGCCGATAGCAGCTGCCCTCTCACTGCAACAAGACTCGTTTGAGTTGTCTTGTACCCATGGTGTGGGGAAGTGGGTTTTCAATATCTAAATCCAGCCTAGCACTAGGAATGCTCAGGGCCTACTCAAGAAGGCAAATAATCCTTTCCACTAATATTTATGGGGTAAAATAAGATTGTTGTTAGAGTATTAAATTTGACAGTAAAATAGTAGTTAGTTCTCAATCTAATTTAAATTGGCTAATTGAAATAAGCGAATACTTTAGAAAAATTAATGGTACTGGACAAAAAGCTGTTCCTAAAGTGTTAACTAAAATTTTTTTTGGTAGTTCATCTCATGGTAAAATTTCATAGCACGTAATGTACCTAAAGCAGTCATATTTTAGTGCAAAAAATTAAAATTTAAAAGCTATCAAGACTACATTATAAAATTTCCAAAAGCCTCCTAATATTTAAATCAAAAAAGGGGGGATAGTAGAAGAATATCATGTAAGGGAAAATATCCTGTAAGTAAATTACATCTAGAAAATTTTTACTTTAGAAAATTAACTTTCATTTGAAATGCTAACAGCAAGACACCCATGAAAAACACACATGGTGTCAAAACAAGCCAAAGGAAAATGGTTTGGGCAAAAAATGACAAAGGATCCCAAGTCAAATTTATAGAAAGGATTCTTTTATTAACTTTTGGTCGAGAATATGTTTGTATATTTTCAGAAAACAGCTCCAAGACCATGTGGATTCCTGCAACAGAGAGGAATTGACAGGACTGCTCCAGCCATGAAGACAGAAGAGAAACAGTCCAGAGATGAAAGACGCTGATGATGCCTTGCCATACTAGCACTTAGCAGCTGTGCGTCACTGCAGGTTGCCCAGGACCAAACCAGAGAGGGTTGGACCTGCATTACCACCATTTGTCCACCATCCAGAACTGAAATATCATTGCTGACACATAAGGAACTGTTTGACATTGAAATTGGGACTCAAAAGAACTGTTGGCCCATAAAGAAACTCACTACAGACTGATTCATTTGCCTCTCAGCATAACCATTATTGATTGTCTCATTTTTGGTTCTTATAAGTGTATTTCTAGTATCACATGATCTCACTCATCTAGGGGAAATAATGAACAACATAAACTGATGAACAAAAACAGACCCGGAGACAGGGAAGCATCCATCAGACTGTCAAACCTCAGAGGGAAGGTAGGGGAGGGTGGGGGTAAGGGGGAGAGATCAACCAAAGGACTTGAATGCATGCATATAAGCCTAACCAGTGGTCACGGACAACAGGGGGGTGGGGGCATGTGTGGGGAGGGGTTTGGGATGGGAATGGGGGGATGAGGACAAATATGTGATACCTTAATCCAGTGGTCAGCAAACTGCAGCTCGCGAGCCACATGCGGCTCTTTGGCCCTTGATTGTGGCTCTTCCACAAAATACCATGGCCTGGGCGAGTCTATTTTGAAGAAGTGGCATTAGAAGAAGTTTAAATTTAAAAAATTTGACTCTCAGAAGAAATTTCAATAGTTGTACTGTTGATATTTGGTTCTGTTGACTAATGAGTTTGCCGACGACTGCCTTAATCAATAAAGAAATTTTAAAAAAATGTTGATAGCTCAAATATTTCAAATTTATCAATGAAAATAGAATTATGAAGAACTTATAATCTATGTTCATTTAAAAATGTATTTGAGCCCTAACTGGTTTGGCTCAGTGGATAGAGCTTCAGCCTACGGACTGAAGGGTCCCAGGTTCAATTCCAGTCAAGGGCATGTACATTGGTTGCAGGCACATCCCCAGTAGGAGGTGTGCAGGAGGCAGCTGATCGATATTTCTTTCTCATTGATGTTTCTAACTCTCTATCCCTCTCCCTTTCTCTCTGTAAAAAAAATCAATAAAATATATTAAAAAATGTATTTGAATATTAATTATGGGTCAGTAACTATGAATATGATGATAAGCAAGGTAAACACAGTTTCTATCCTCTAAAGATAAAAAAAGAGAAAATATTTACAATACAATATATTTTGATATGAAAAAATAGCATCAAAGTATAAAATTCAAGTACAAATTAATTTATATAGAATTGTGTTTTATATCATTTTGTTAGGTTTTAATTTTTGTATATTAAAATGCACATAGTTTTTAATGTAGAGTTTGATGTTTGACCACTATATACTGCCAGGCAACCACCATTCCAAGCACTATATTTCTATCATACCCAAAGTTTTCTCATGCCCTTTCTCAGACAATATTCTCCAAACCATAGTTCTGATTTAAATCACTATTGATTCATTCTGCCTGTTATAAAACTTTGTATAATGGAATCATACTTATGTCCTTTGGTTGTCATCTTAAGTATAGGAGTTTAAATTCTTAGACTAAAATCCATAAGAAGAAGAATTCAGGCAAAATATCAAGCTTGGCCTTTGAAGGATGTTATAATAAACAATACCACTACATTTGGCATCGGGCCCTGACAAGTTATTTATTACAATACAAAGCATTGTGTTATATTTTTATATTGAATTTTTATATTTTTATAATAAATGTGTGAATTTTCCATACAAAATACTTTCACAGTGTTAAGAACATTAACTCTATTGCATCACTTTTTATATTATTTTAAAAAACACAGACAAAATAGATATTTGTGTGTTTCTGAAACAACTATTTTGTTTTTATTTTAAGAATTTTATAGATTTTGTAAATAACTAGGTTTCTTTTCTCATGTTCACTGATTAATGTCAACATTCTGGCCTACTCCTTGCAAAGCATTGGATTTATGGGATCTATTTTTATAATAACCTCATTTCTAGCTTCATTTTATATTTTAAACTTTGTTGAAATTCTTTAGTCTACTTTTTAAAATTATCTAGTCCTACACTTTTTTATGTCAACATAAACTGAATTTAATCAAATCAGTTAAACTAAAGAAATAAATTATTTTCAAATTCAATTAAACTTTTAATCATTTAATAATTAGCTCAGAGGACTATACAAAATTATTGTTTTTACTTCAAATGTCCCCTTTATAAAAAAATAAAATGAAATGTCCTTTGATATATTCATCTTAATGTAGAACAAATATATTCTAGAATACTGATGAAAAGGTTAGGAAACAATACAAATAAAGATAATTTGATATATGCTAGATACATATGACCCCTTGTTTTGTGTTTATATGCATTGAACTTCCAGAAGCAAAGTCCATATCCTACCAGCTGTTATAGTAACTCAGTCTTAGCTCATTACTCCAATTAATCTAAGCTTATTATCACTACTTCCATCTTCAGGCAAATGGAAAGTCAAAGAATATAAAGAATCAGTGAATTTTCTAAGCTTAATTAGGAGGAAAAGAAGCCTCTACACACTGTAAAATTCTTTGATCTCTAACAATACCATGTACATCCCCAAGCACACATTTGAAATAAACGCTTGAAGGCATAAAAAATAAGCTCATAATAAAAATTATTGTTGAAGCTAGCCAGCTGCCTTTTCATTTATAATAAATTACTGTTATGCCATACATATATAGCTTTTAGTTATTCAAATATTGTTACATATAAAAATTGCAATTCCTTTTCCCTATTGAGAATAAAAATAGTAACAAGTTTCTTGCCATAAGGAAGAAACTAATTCCTAATGTCCAAAATATAAATATTTAAACATGTAGCTTAATCACCTTAAAGACAGAAAGAATGTGGCAGACACAGTTGTCATTCATTACTACTTCAGAGTGAACATATTGCTTCATAGCATGAGTACAAATGCATATATTTAAAGGAAATATGTAAAAGACCACAAAACTAAGTTGACATTGTGTATTATTGAATTTTTGAGAATTATGCTTTGTCCTTTATTTTCCAGTTTGTAAACACAGAAAGCAGAAACGTCTAAAATTCAGTTTAGACTTGTGTTTAAATATAAAAACAAGACCCGGCTGGTGTTGCTCAGTGGTTGAGTGTTGACTTATGAACCAGGAATCACGGTTTGATTCCGGTCAGGGCACATGGCTGGGTGGCAGGTTCCATCCCCAGTGGCGGGGGGGCCGGGTTTTCAGGAGACAGCCTATCAATGATTCTCATCATTGATGTCTCTCTCTCTCTCTCTCTCTCTCTCTCTTTCTGAAATCAATAAAAAATATATTTTAAAAATACATAAAGACTAATGTATATTTCTTGACATTGTTTCTGAAACTCTAAGTAGAAAACCATTTTCTAAGCCTAAATTACATAAATAAATAAAAAATCCTCTCTACCAAAGGTTGGTTAACTCCAGAGCATGGTTACCCACCAACGATACCTTCCAGGGAGTTATATTAAAGATAGGCTCCAGACATGGCAAATGTTTGACAAGGATATTTTCCCACACCCGGTCAGTTCTTGGAAATACTGGAAGTCTTCTAACCAGCTTTCAGGACATTTTATTCCACCTGAAGTCAAAGTTTGTATATGAGAAACACACTGGCATCTGTTTCTGATACCTGTTCTCCCAGCTCACTTCAGGGCAATCACTTGACTTCAGTCTAATTTAGTTTTGGAAATGAAGATAACTATACTGCCATTTGTGAAATTGTGTTCTGCAGATCTTTTGAAGAAGAATCACTAGGGGTACTGTGCAGTAGGCATATTCCTGAACTCCACCACATCTCTATCACATCAGAATATAAATTGTAGATGTCAAACCGATTGTATTTTTATTATATTTTTTATTCAGGAAAAAATTAATGCCCAGGAAAGTTACTCTGGAATCAGTATCTGGATGTCCTTACTACCAGGATTCAGTCTCTACCATGTATGTGCTATGCATGTTACTCCTAGCTCCAGCTGCCAATCTGCATTCAGAAGAAAGGCAATCCCTGCCTCAGAAGACTTGGACTCCCAGAATGGAGTTGTTATTATTGGTTCCAAAAGACACTCTTTCTCAGATTGTCCAAATGCTAGAATATTCCTGTGATGAAGGTATAACTCATGAAGATATGGGTAAGCTCCTTAGGGAAGAAGTACCACAGGGACCAGCTATTCTCATCAAAGTGCTCCCAAAATATGGCAGAGCCACAGAGAGTGTGTTCTTGTTGGAGCATGTGTGCTTAAAGTTATTCAACACAAAGTTCCTTTTGGGCAGGTGAGAAAAGGTGTTGTTGGCTTTTGGCTGGTCAACCAGCACCTGCTCACATTCACCTACCTACTCCTCAGGAGTGGGGGCTGCCTCCGCTTCTTTTTCCTTTTTTCTTAGCCTGGGTTTCTGCTCCTCCTCCCCAAAACTTTTCTCTTCCCCTGTGGTGTGTTTCTATGTAGTTTTCTTTTTAGGCTGGCTGTTTGCAAGCTTTTTAACATAAAACTGGGCCATCTTCTCACAGAGTTCCACCTTCCCCAAGTCAAATGGGAAGTGGTACTTTTTAATGCAGGTGAGGAACCAACAATTGGTATTGGGTAAAGCCTGGAAGTTAGAAGGCTGTTGGACCTGTTTATAGAGACACAACAGGGTGCAGACAACTGTAACATCTGCAAGTGTCACACATTTAAATGCCCACCAGAAAAGTCTTCATCTTCAGTGAGTATCCAGCAGCCCCAGAATTCAACTCACCTCCTTCACATTCTCTGTGGCCTGCTTCTGATGTATGATGCCCAAGGTGAGGAACGCTATCAGCAAAGGTCACCCATTCACCTCAGGGGCTGCTAACTCTGGGGCATTTCCCAGAGCTCCTTATTGCTCACACAATAAGCAATAGTACTGCTCACAAACATAGAATCCATGGTCACACTAAAATTCTGGAAACTTGTTGGCAGGAAATTTATGGGGAAATTGTTGTGTGAGGTTGATTTGGCCAAAGTGGAAGTAAGGTGGTACAGGGAGCACGCCAGCCAGAGCCCCACTAAGTACTAAGCAGCAATGAGGTCCTAAAGTCCCTCCAGTTTTTAGGACATGTTTTCAAGGTCCCAGCCACCATGGTGATTTCACAGAGGAAGGAGCCACTGATTCTTCTTTAACAGCTTTAGCACATATCCTTACATCTTCACTCCAACCATCAACGTCATTCCCTAGTTGCCTCATCACAGCACCATTGTAAATGATTCCTAATTTATCACCATCTAATCCCATCCTCAATCCTGACTTATGTGAAGCCAGAATGCTCTTTCTAAAATGCATATCTAATTATAGCACAACTTACGCCTAAAATACTTCCATGTTTCTATATCACCTATTGAATAATATCTATAATCATTTTCATTAATATAGAATTCCATTATCTTACCCTTACCTATTACTGAAAATGATTGCTGACAGATTTTCTGCCTTTACCTTCTCCTCCACCAGACAATTTATTTATAGCTTTCCAAATAATAATAGAGTTTCCTCTGTACATTGGCATATATTCTTTCATTTTGGAAAGCTCTTCCACCTATTTGATGACCTGGAAAATGGTTACTCAACTTTAACTCAAGTTTATTGTTTGTATGAAATGTCTCTGCTTTCCTAGTTTTGGTTGTTTATTATCTCCTTATGTTCCCATTATGTTTTACATGATCTTATCATTCTTACTCTTTACATTGTTCTGAAGTATTCCTTTCTAGAAAACCATCATTCATTGAAAGATTTTCTATTGTTAATTCTTAAAATATTATAAACAACCCTATTTTTAATCACTTGACTCCCCACTCCCTAATTCATAGGCAATCAGATGATAGATGAGCACCAAGTCCAAGGTTACCTGTTTAATAGACTGAACATAATACCAAGTGAACTAGGTGACTATATTTTATTTTTCAGGAATTTGAATTGGACATTATGGAGGCAATAAGGTAATTTTTAGCAGAGACTAAAGCTGAAAAGGTCTATTAAAGGAAATTCTGAGGTAGTTTATGACAGACAAGGAAAAGTTAGGTTCATAAATGTTCATGGCATGCCAAACTTCTGAGGAAGCAAAAGTTACAAGTAAACAGGAATTATATGGCAAATCAAGTGTCTATGCACAGTCGAGAGTAAGACAAAGTAAACTTGCAGCAAAAAGGGAAAATAACAGAAATTTAAAAAGGTCATCGGTCATATTATAATAGAGCACATAATCATTAATGATTCTGTCCAATCTCCTATAGCTAATATTCTCAGTACTGCCTTAGATCCCCAAAGAAACTTAGGTTTCTAAATTTTCTCAATGATCTAAAATATTATGATTTCTATCTGCTTATAGCCTAATTATGCAGGTTTTTTTCTTTGGTTGAACAGTTACTCTCAAAACATATTCTTTATTACTAGAAGTAACTTGAATGACTCTCTTCCTTTTAACCATCAGAGCCTAATAGAACATCTTTTTTTTTTTTTAACCATAATGTAAATTTCACACAAGCTGGTATAGTCTCATATTTCTCATTATATAAATATAGTAAGTACTTTTCCTTCCTCCAGTGCTAAATACCATTATCACACCCAGTCTGTCCCCAGAATATTTTGCTTATCTGAGAAGTTGCCAATTTAATACAACCAGGACAATTGCAGTTTACAATCTCTTAAAGTAATTACCATGAGGAAGTGAGGAGAGGGCAGCTGGTCAAGCTAAATTCTATATTAAAAAGATTAGAAGCACAAAATTCCTGATTCACATATGAACAAACAATTAAGGCTGTATTATATCCCACAGTGACCACAATGAGTGTCACTGGCGATAATAAAACCAGCTGGTTATTGGGTCAAGAGAACAATATAAATCTAGAACATCTAGAATGGATACTGAAATGAATACTCCCATTGGGCCCATTTGTAAAATCTATCCACTTCCTTCCTCAAAACTACCCGCTTAGGGTTCCCAGATGGCCCTGCAATTCTGAATTATGATTTGTTCTAGTGACCCCCTTTTCTTGTATATAAAGTCTCAGTTAACCCCACATATCCCAATATTCCCCAATCTCTTGCTAGGTCTGGAAGCTTCTCATTTTGCACTCTCACAACACAAAAGTTCTCATATAGTAAAAGAGCTCATTCATCATTCTAATCTAAGATCTTCTTCTCTTAGTATTTTAAGTGATCCTCTACATCACCGAGGAGCAAAGCTACTTTGAGTAACTCAAAGATTATTTATTCTTTTATGGGTGATAAAAAGTATCTTTAAAGTATCTCATTTTATAGAGTACTTGATGAAGCAGAAAAAAGAAAAAGAAAACACCAAACATATACAAAATTAAATAATTTTTGGCAGAATGTACTAAAGCTTCAATAAACAACTTGATGGACCATTATTATACTAAAAACAAGCAGTTGAGACTATGGTCATAACTTTTTAAAATAGTACTGTTTATAAGGCTAAAACCAAATTATTTGGTGATGACAGCAGAAACAATGTAGGAATATTAATAGTCCCAGAGTTGGGACCCATTTTCATTAAACTGAACCCTTAATAATATGGCTTCACTGTTGATTCTATTTTAGAAAGAAGGCACAAATACCTTTGTTAGGCAGGATTTATTTACACACCTAATATATCATAGAAATCTTGATGCATTAAGTCTTACTTCCACAAAATTATACCTTTTTTTTTTGGAACAAGTTTAGGCAATTTTAAAAAGCAAATGTAGAATAGTTATAATTAATACATTTTAAATATATAAATTTTATAAAAGACTAAGAAAACATTGATAACTTTACAACAAATATTTCAAAATTTAAAATTCTTAATTAGTTTAAAAACTACTAACTCTTCTTATTAAAATATGAGTTGCTCAATATTCTTTCAGATAAAATAAGTTGACATGATAAGGTTAATAGAGAAAAGAGCCCACAGGATGATATCAGAGAATAAGAGGATAACTAATTTTGCAGTTTATCAAGTTATGTCTACTATATACCCTTTAAAGAATCACAGAAACCTAAATATATTCATACTATTATTATACAAGAATTACTAACTAGTCTGTAGATCCCCTAATTGGTTTTCCACTTTGAATAATTATTAGTGTTACACTTCATCTGTACCTGAACTTAATGGTGAAAAATATGAATTTCAGTTATCCCAAAAACAATCTTTTAGTATGTCTATAACTAGATCAAGTGGGCAGTCTTAAAAAGTCTTCTTTCTGTATATGGTTGTGGTATCATAGGAAGATATTTGGTCTTTGCTTCTAGTTCCTGGCACAGAGCTCTCAAAAACCTTTGGAATTCACTGAGTGGTAAGGGTGACAGAAGCTTGCTTTTTGTTCCAATGAGGCAACTCTTAGTGGTGGTGGTAGTGGAGGGGGTCTCTTAGAGACTTTCAGGATGGGGGCTAGTTGCCAGAAATACCAAAAATTGATTAGAAGCTTGAAACCTTTAACCCCACCCTCCAACCTCCAAGGAGAAAGAGGGACTGAAAATTGAGTTAATTACCAGTAGCCAATGATTTAATTAACCATGCCTACATAATGACACCTAAAAAACAACAACACAAAACACCCCACTATGTAATGGGGTTCAGAGAGCTTTTGGGTTAGTAATCCATCAAGGTACTGTGAAGGTGGTATACAAGGAAGGGGTCAAGCAGCTCCATATTCCTCTCCTCAAACCTTGCTTTATGAATCTAATGTTCCTGAGTTGTATAGTTTATAGCAAACTAGTAATAGCAAACTAGTAATAGTAAGTAAAGTGATTTCCTGAGTTCTGTGAGTCTCTCTAGTGAATTATAAACCTAAGTAGAGATTCTCAGAACTCCTGATTTATTAGTAGTCACTTGGTCAGAAATGTCAGTGGGCCAGGACTTGCAAATGCTGTCTGAAGTGAATACAGTCTTGTGGGACTGGACCCTTTAACTTGTGAGATCTGAGGCTAACTACAGTTGACAGTGTCTGAATTGAATTGAATTCTTAGACAGCCAGTTGTTCTCAAAGAGTTGGAGAAGTGAAGATGTAAAACATACTATGTATTTGGTGCCAAGAGAGAAAAACAACAACAACAAAAGAAAACCATCTCATTTGATGTCAGAAGTGGTGTGAGGAAAAAAAAAATCAGGTCAATATGTTTAATATAGTCTTTGAAGAGAATGTGTTTTCCGCTATTTCTCTGGACGCTCCCATCAATGAATGCAGTTGCTAGGCAAAAAAAAAAAGGTCAATGGGAAAAGGAGAGCCATAGAATAATACAAAGTTTAGTTGTTATAAAAAAGTTTTACCAAATATTCACAAGAGTGTAAAGTATGTAAAACCAGAACATTTTATATAAAAACTCTTATAGACCTCTGAGAAGCCATGCCCTGAATTGAAAACTAATGAAAATTTAGTAATGACTCTTCTACTTTTTCTCACATCTGTTGCTTCTATGCATTGCATTTCTATTGAAATTAATAAAATTTTCAGGCCAACATTAGAATTATCTTGAGATGCACATTTTCCAAAGTGGCAGTGCTGAGTGCATTCTCTAACTTTCCTGGTGTACAACATAGACAATGGGTACACATCCAGTAATCAGCAAGTAACCTGAGATTTAGAGAGATAATATTTCTAGTCAGGATAATTCTAAGGTCCTTGATAGTGTATTCTCTTAGAATAACATTTCTGTAATTTTAGGAAAATTAAGGATAACCTGGTATTAATTATAACTTATAAGGAAATTGGCCTTTTTTAGTCACTGTTATACTCTCAAAGCCTGGACAATTGTCTATAATATATCAAGTAATCACAAAATATTAGTTGAGTGAATTAATTAATGAATATAAAAATTTTTGAAGCTAAGGAGAAAAGACATAGGACCTAGATAACTTTTCCTATATTACAAATGATGAAATGTATCCTGGAAAGGTGGCCTTCTCAAAATCATAAATCTGGTGAATTTATTAATTAAATTCATAAATTATGAATTAGAATTAAAATGAGAAGCCAAATTGTCAAAAACAGTATTTATTTTATGACACCATGTGTTGACACCACACTTCTAATCAAATTTTTCTGGTAACTATTATTTGATTGGGCATTGAAATTGCCTTTTGTGTAAGTAAAAAAAAAAATAGTCAGATGTCAGCAAATTCATATGTTTAAATATCCTATACAATAAAGAGGTAATATGCAAATTGACTGTCATGCCCTCACACAAGATGGCCGCCCCATGTGGTCACAAGATGGCTGCCACAAGATGGCCAGCAGGGGAGGGCAATTAGGGGTGACCAAACCAGCAGGGGAGGGCAGTTAGGGGTGACCAGGCTGGCAAGGGAGAGCAGTTAGGGGTGACCGGGCCAGCAGGGTAGGGCAGTTGGGGGCAACTGGGCCTGCTGGGGGGAGGGTAGTTAGGTGCAACCAGGCCAGCAGGGGAGGGTAGTTAGGGGTGACCAGGCCTGCAGGTGAGAGCAGTTGGGGGCAACCAGGTTGGCAGGGGAGGGCAGATGGGGGCAATAAGGCCGGCAGGGGGGCAATTAGGCATTGATCAGGCTGTCAGGGGAGTGGTTAGGGGGTGATCAGGCTGGCAGGCAGAAGTGGTTAGGGGCAATCAGGCAGGCAGGCAGGCGAGCATTTGGGAGCCAGCAGTCCCGGATTGTGAGAGGGATGTCCAACTGCCTGTTTGGGTCCCAATCCTGGTGGGATCGGCCCTAAACCGGCAGTCGAACGTCCCCTGAGGGGTGTCAGATTGGAGAGGGTGCAGGCTGGGCTGAGGTGCAACCCCCTCCCAGTGCACAAATTTTGTGCACCGGGCCTTTAGCCTTGTGTGTGTGTGTGTGTGTGTGTGTGTGTATGTGTGTGTATGTATATATACACACACACACATTTATAATGATAGGTAGATGGATAGCTACATATAAATGATAAAAAAAGATCTATCTGGATATTCTCTTTCCATCTCCTCTCTCTGTCTCTGTCTCTCTCTCTCTCTCTCTCTCTCTCTCTCTCTCTCTCTCTATATATATATATATATATGCATGGATATATATGTATCCAAATATCATAATATTAAATAACATGGCAAAGTGGCATAGCTATAATAAATATATCTTTGACTTGTTATCTATGCTTGCATATATCAATTTAATAAGTTCAAAAATTTCACAGATTACTAACCTCTCATTGAATATATTCACTTAGATAATTATTTTAGGGCAGAAATCTGAATTATTTGGAGCTTAATTTTCTATAAATACTACATTATCTCACCAGAGTGTTATAAAGCATGGCGAATTAATGATTATAGCATTTTTAAAATTCAATATGTTATAGCAATGCTAAGTAGTAATGATACCAGTAATGAAAGATCGTGTATCAATCAACCCTTACAAATGATAAGTTAAATAAACCTATAATTATCTCTCGGCCAGAACCATTATTTATTTAAAATTGAAACAATTTATATTGATACTAGAGGCCTGGTGCACAAAATTCATACACAAAGGGGGGGGGGGTCTCTCAGCCCAGCCTGCACCCTCTCCAATCTGGGTCCCCACGAGGGATGTCCAACTGCCCGTCCCCACAAGGGATGTCTAACTGCCAACCCGATTCCAGCAGGATCGGGCCTAACTGGGCAGTTGGACATCCCTCTCACAATCCAGGACTGCTGGCTGCCAACCACTAGCCTGCCTGCCTGCCTGATTGCCCCTATCTGCCCTCCCCTGCCATCCTGGTCACCCCTAAATGTCCTCCATTTCCAGCCTGGTCGCCCCTAACTGCCCTCCCCTGCTGGTCCAGTCATCCCTAACAGCCCTCCCTTGCCAGCCTGGTCACCCCTAACTGCCTTCCCCTGCCAGCCTGGTCACCCCCAACTGCCCTCCCCTGCAGGCCCGGTCACCCCCAACTGCCTTTTCTTGCTGGCCTGGTTCCCTCCAACTGTCCTCCTCTGCCAGCCTGGTCACCCACAACTGCCTTCCCCTGCATGCCTGATTTCCCTCAACTGCCCTCCCTTGCAGGCCTGGTTCCTCCCAACTGCCCTCCCCTGCTTGACTGATCGCCCATCTTGTAACGGTCATCTTGTGTCCACATGGGGGCAGCCATTTTTGACCACATGGGGGCAGCCATCCTGTGTGATGAGAGTGATGGTCAATTTGCATATTACCTCTCTATTATATAGGATTTTATTTATCTAAAGACAGTATTAAATTAATTATTTATTCTAGTTTTATCCTGGAGCTCATACACTAGGAAACAAATTGAACTATTAGGAAACTAAACACCAAAATGTTGTTTTTGCACCCAAAGATGGTGGAAATGTAAATTGATGTGATCTCTATGAAAAACAGTATGAAAGTTTCTCAAAAAATTAAGAACAGAGCTGCTATATGACCCAGAAATCCCTCTCCTAGGTATTTACCCCCAAAATTTGAAAACACTTATATGTAAAGATATATGTACCTTTATGTCCATTGCACCATTATTCACAATGCCAAGACATGGAAAGAATCTAAGTGTCCTTCAACCAATGATTAAATAAAGAAGATGTGATACATATATAATATAGAATACTATTCAGTCATAAGAAAGACCATTTGCAACAACATGAATGAATCTACAGAGCATCATGCTAAATGAAATGTAAGACAGAAAAGGACACAAATATTATTTTACTCATATGCTGATATGAAACAGAAAGCAACAAATGAACAAATAAAACAAACTAACTCATAGACACAGACAACAATATGATGGTTAGCAGAGGGGTGGGGGGAGGAAGAGGAAGATAAAGGGGGTCAAATATATGGTGATGGAACACTAGATTTTGGTGGTGAGCACACAATGGAATACACAGATGATGTATTGTAAAACTGTGCAAGTGAAATTTGTATAATGTTAGTAACCATTGTTTCCTCAATAAATTTAATAAAAAATAAAATATTTCCAGTAGTAGCTCTTTCATAACAACAGGATATTAACATAGACAGAAAAATACACTCCCTAATATGTCAGCACATAAAACTGCTATATTTCCTTCTTCCTCTCTCCATGTTTTTATTTGAGTATGCATAGGTCTACATTGAACTTTTCTGCTTCAATAACAAACCCTCTAGCTATTGTATTTTGGAGGTAGATGCTGAAAGTAAGAGCAGTTTGGTAGAAAGTTCTGTTAAACCAACCAACAAATTCTATTGCCCTAGCCAAAATAGTCAGCTCAAATGAAAAAAATTACAGGGTTATCCTTTGACTTGCTAGGTTAGAAATGTTTTTCTCACCCAGAGGAAAATGAAGAAGCTGTTATTCCAGATTATCATTAACTATGAGGAAGTCAGCCAATGGACAAAAGAAGAGAGCAAAAAAGAAGAAATATTACATAAATGGAGATTAATCCCTGATCAAACTAGGACTCAAGCCTTCCTTACCTCTAAACTATTCAGATGCATGTGCCAGTATATCCCCTCTGAGATGGATTTACGATGGATTTCATATCGGGTATATTGTATCAATTTCACTAATTTGTAAATAAAATTTTATAATTATTACTTGCCATATTATTTGGACATCTGTTCCACAGTGGTATGATTTCATGATTATACACCAAAGTATCTAGCATATATACATACATATGTCATAGTACATACATTTCAAATACCATGTATGTTTTGGTTATAAAAAATTAACATTTTTCTATATTTTTCTTTTATGATTGAGTCTTAATGACCCTCAAGTTTCTTTTGTTAGTTTGCCTAATATTATTAATTATATACAACTTCTAAGATAATTTCCTTTATAGCTCTTTTGATGTAGACCTTTCCAATCCAGAGAAACTTTTCTGCTTCTGTTGTCCTTTCTCTGTTTTCTTATTTTTCCTTTCCTTGGTGCTTAGTCTATCCCACTGCTTTCGCAATATTATTTTTAAAAATATGTTTTATTGATTTTAGAGAGAGAGGAAAGGAGAAGAAGAGCTAGAAACATCGGTGAGAGAAACACCATTGGCTGCCTCCTGCATGCCTCCAGGAATTGAACCAGGAACCTCTTGATGCATCGGACTATATTCAATCACTGAAACATACCAGCCAGGCTGCTTCTGTGATATTATTGACTTCACAAAGTGTTATGAAATAGTTTAAATATTCAAAGCTCTGTAAAGCTTTTCTATTTATCTCTGGGTTTCTAAGTTTATCTCTACCACTGAAGTGTATATAACTAGAAAAATAATAGAGTTTCTCTATAGATATATATAGGTAGATAATATACATATATAAATTAGATAGATGATTAAGAATTCATATTTTATGTCTATGCTTATGTCTATAATATAATTGCATCATTTTACTGAATCCAATATACATATTCTACTCTGATACCTACTAGTGTGAAAACTCTGTATAGAACTCCCCATACCTTAAACATAGTATGCACAATGCCTTGTTTCCAAAGAATACACTTCGGAAAAAGAAAAGGAAAAATAAAGCAAAAACTTCACAGCAGAGAAATCTGGTAAAGACTACCTCAGCCAGGTGATTATGATTAACATTAACAATGAAATAAGTCATGTTGATTTATCTACCCTTGATATGATGTGATGAGAGAAGAATTTATCTCTATAGTCTTCCAAAAAAAAATCCCATAACCCCAGGGCAATCATAAAAAAAGAACAGCATCAAAACACATCAGACAAATCTCAGCTGAGGGAAATTCTACAAAATTACCTGAGTTGTACTTTTAAAATTGTCAAGGTCATCAAAAAACAAGAGAAGTCTGAGAGATTCTATGGCTAAAAGGAGCTTAAGGAGACATGATGACTAATTGCAATGTAATATTCTGGATGGGCTTCTTGAATAGAAAAAAATAAATAAAACTAAAGAAATCTGAAAAAAGAAGTATGGAGTTTAGTTAATAATAATGCATCAAAACTGGTTCATGATTGTGACAATACACTAATATAAGATTAATAATATGGGAAACTTAGAGGGAGTACACGGGAACTCTCTGTTCTATATCTAAACTTTTCTGTAAATCAAGAAGTATTCTAAAGGATAAAGGTTATTTAAAAAATATTAAACTATATTTGAGATCCTTGAGTTGGCCTAGTTTACGTGTTTCTGCTTTTGACCTACTAACCTAAGGTCTAAACTAAAAGCAAATTCAAAAATTGTCCTGAGCCATTTTTCCTATGTCCATACCATTGAGTTCTTACATTTAGATAGAGGGAAAAAATTACAAAACAAGGAAAGAGAAACAATTAAAAAGAAGTTCTACTCTCAGGCTTTAGATTCGACTCTCAACCTGGTGGATTTATCAAAAGCCGGAGAGCTGTGTCAGTGTGAGTGCCCCAGGTGTATGAAATTCAGAGAGTAGAAGTCAAGGCTTAGAGAATACTTGCCCAAGTCATTCTCTATTTATAGTTCATTTATTCCTTTTCCCACATTTTCCCCTATCCAGCTCCAAGCGCTGTAAAACCATTGGTGTCCTTTATTTACATTATCACTTTTCTCCCTGTTAGAATAGAGAAATGAAAATACTGAAATACCAATGCAATATTTATTGTTTACCACTAAAACAACAAATAAAGAAATTCTAAATAGAATAGATATTAAAAATAATAAAATTTTAAAGTGTAAACAGAGTGTGGTCATAAGTTTTGGACCTATTACATATGGTATAATCTTTAGTAATAGCTCTTATTTTTAACTCTAAATAAAATTACAGTGAAAGCCATATGAATTATATTGCTCCTGTTTCTAACTTCATTGTCCTCATATGTTTACATTTATGTAATTAGAATGACTGTATTATACTATTTATATTTAGGAGGTATATGTGACAATATGACATGTTTTATTATATTACTTAATAAAAATTAATCTCTCCTTTTAAGAATTTTTCCCCTCTCATGTTATTCCACACTCTTCTTCATTTTTCACTTTCATCTAGTCTCTTTTTTTTTTACATTGACAAGTCCTTAAATATGAACTTGTAGGAATATAGTTTTCTAATCTGTAACAAATTTAGAGACTTAAAACAACATATATTTATTATCTCATAGTTTGCATGGGTCAGAAATTTAGTCATGGCTTTGCTAGATCCTCTGATTAGGGTCTCACTAGGCTGTAATCCAGGTGTTTGACAGGCTATGTTCTCATCTGGTGGTCTGATTGAGGAAGATTTCACTCCCAGATTTTTCCAGATTTCCCTCAGATTATTGGTAGAATTTCTTATACTATTGAGACTGTAACCTGAGGCCTGGTTTCTTGCTGGCTCTTGTTAGATGAGTTCTCAATTCTAAGAAGCTACCTACAGTTCCTGGAGGTTGCCCACAGATTGTTTCCATGTGAGCTTTCCTAATATAGCTACTTTTCTCATCAACACATGAAAGGAAGTCTCTATTGCAAGTCAGCTAACAAGATGGGCTCTTACATAGAAAAAACAATCCAGAAGTGACATTCCATCACCTTTTCCATACACTATTGCTTATCAGCAAATCACAGTTCCCTCCCACCACTTGAGAAGGGATTACATAGGTATAAATATTAGGAAATAGAAAACATGGGTCACCACATGAGCCACCTTACATCCATCCATCACAATAATGTTGTTGACACAACATAGTTCAGGGTAATGGCTTTGTAGCATTTTTCAAAATATGCCAGAAGATATATATTTGTTCTTATATGAGTTGTCACTATATTATCAAACTACAGTATGAATATAATATCAAAATTCAGAACATGCTTTAAATAATAGTGTCATTTATGTAAAAATAGTTGATCTTATTTATCATTTACATATTTCTTTTCATATGCCTATGAATTCACAAAGTACTTTTAGTTATAAGGTCATCCATGAAAATAATAAATTGGCAGGTTTTTATGGGGAAGGTAACTCAGCAAATTTTTATTTAATTTATATTTGATTCATATTAATAATTACCTATTCAATAATTTAATTTAAAAATCTCATGAATATCATTAAAAATAACCACAAAAATCTAAACAATATCACAAAGTATTAAGCTGAGAACCATCTGTATTTTTTTCTGCAATCATTGGTGATGCTGTATCAAATAAAAATTTCTATCTGAAGGATTAGAAAAAGCAGGTATTAAAAAGATAACATATTTTAAATACATTGACAGGTAAAAGTATTTTAAACTTCCACATTTTTTGTGTTGGTCCGCAATAAAGCTGAAGAAAAGTGCAAAACACAGACACAGAATCCAAGGGATAGTAGCAATTAGGAAAATTTGCTGGAAAATCATGGTGACAAATGCACTAACCTCCATAGCATCAACAGAAAAATTTGACATGTTTTTACATACACTAATATCTATTTTTAAAAAGACAAACATATTAGCATTTAATGATTTTGGTTCCTAGATACCAAAGTATGTTTGAGGTCTATGTTGATCACAGAGGCCAATCTTGTTCACTGCCATTTTTCACTGTTGAAACTAACAGTGTAGAACTAAAAAAAAAAAAAAAAAAAAGCAATACGAACAACAGTGTTTATGAGCTTACACTTTTTAAGACAAGTGCCTTTAAGAGGCTTCAGAATGAAGTCATTGAGCAATATTACAACCATATTTAGAAAGCCTTTTAAATGAGCTCTTTGCAATGCTCTCACAAGTGCTCATTTCTGAGCTCAGCCATTTCTGTTTTGTTTCTGCCCATGACTTTGAATGTGGCCCTAGAGGCCGAAGAATATCAGTCATAAACACTAGAGTCGGACTGTGGCCATAGTAGATACAGATGTACAAATCCATTTTCTCCATTTGAACAGTCTGCTAAATTCTGCATGCAGCTGTTGGCTCTGACTGGTTTTTAATTCTTCCATAATATGTATTCTGAAAATATTCAGATATATTATCTTTCTACTGTTCTATATCTCCTCCCTTGGATATATAATTTAGATACAGTGAATCTGATGATTACCTCAAATTCTTATATGTATCATGGTCCCAAGACATCTTTGTTTATTCTCTGATTATTAAAATAACATAATGAAGTAGAGCAAAACAGCAAACATCCGTTTATTGTTAGAATAAAGCTATTGGCTAAGGTTCTTCTACACCCAATGTTCAATTAATAGCTTTAAACAAAAATGGGAGTAACGAGAGGAATAAATACATAAATAGAGTACAGTTCTTGAGTAGAGAATAAAGCTTTCACAAACTTTCAGCTTGAAAAAAAAATAAATAAGAAAACAGAAGGATGGACTGATATGGATGACATTTTCCCCATTTTCCATCACTGTTGGGGAGGTTTAGACACTTTTCACTGATGTATCTTCACCCTTCTGTTCACTCTTAACTATTTCAGAAGACTGAATCTAGTTGTTGTAAATGAGCGTAGCCAGCAGATTCCGTTTTTAACAGAAAACTAAAATTGGGCAATTTTCCCACTCGTGTCCACCCACAAGTGCTAAGAGAATATATCGGCAAAGTAATCGTGTGTCAACTCCCCCTTGCTGTAAATGAACATCTAGTAATGTGTTGCCAAAGGCAGCTCAGTTCTACTCTTTAAAAAAGAATCCTATAGTACTCATGAATGCAGACGTCTATTCTTGCTCATAGCTAAATGCAGTCCATTTCCATTGAATAAGCTTGGAGCCACAGCCACACTTATAAAATGAAAACAGTGATAGTTTTTCTCCTAAGAAACCAAGTACACAAACAGATTCATCCACATTATATGGTTTGGCGTCAGCCATCTGCAGAGCACAGGCAAATTCCCCTAATTACTGACATCTCTCTGTGCAGGCCTGTGTTCTCTGTGTGTGTTTTGCACTTTCCTTTTCATCAGCTCCCTTGTGGACCAAAAGCAACAATTCTGCCAGGTGAGCTTCACAGATGCCGTTTCCTGACCTAGCCCATAAAAGGTCCATTGCTTTGTTTTTAACTGGAAATATTTCTTCTTGGATTATACAAGGTTAGTGCCTTTCAAACTGAGCCACCAGCCTGTAGCCTGTGTTCCAGCTTACAATCCGTATCAAAATCAGAAAATGTATTTACAGTACACCTGTGGCACACCAATTCATGACAGATAATGCATGTCAAAATCTAACCCATAAAAAATGATGAGTGAGAAACATGATGAAGTCAGATACACAGAAATCAAAGCAAGAAGCACTCAATTCTAGAAAGCATTCAGGAGTCAAGGTCTCTAGACAAATCCAAGGGCATGATGAAGAAAATATGTGAAGTTGGAAGATTCTGAAACTATTTTTATACAGTATGGTTATTTCTGGAATGTTTCTGTGAAAATTCCAGACTCTGCCCCTGTGTTTATGTCTCCTTGTTAATTGTCTTACCATCTGAGGCCACTATTTCTGTCATCTATACTGTTTTTTTTTTTTTTTTTACTTGTAGCCATCGTCTTATAAGCATCTCCATCTTATACTTCAGTATGCATTGATTTCCTTTATTTCTATATTATCCTTTTGCTTGTAATCTTTATCTTATAAAGCTAAACTTTGTTCACTCATTCTACAAATATTTATAAAGTTTTCCTTAACTTATATTTGTTTCCTTTCTACTTATATGTAAGAAACTCAGGTTTGGTGATATAAGCTTGTTTTTATATCCTCTATCTTAGCGGTTTTTAACCTTTTTCATCTCATTGCTCACATAAACTAATTAGTAAAATTCTGTGACACCCTAACATATATTTTTTGCTGATGTGACAAAAATAAGTATAAATGTGAACGATTTACCAAATAATAATCCTATCTAATAAAAGCCTAATATGCTAAGTGTCCAGTCATCTGGTCGGCTGTTCAACCAATCAAAGTGTAATATGCTAATGATATGATAAGGTTGCTCAACCACTCCTTGTATTGTGCACTGCACTAACCACCAGGGGCAGACAGTCAACTGGTCGACCAGTTGCTATTATGTGCACTGACCACCAGGGGGCAGATGCTCTGACCAGTAGTTAGCTGCTGCTGGGGTCTGGCTGATAGGGAATGAACGAGATGGGCCGGACATGCCCTGAAGCCCTCCTGCAATCCCTCCCTGGCTGATCAACTTCCTGTGTCCCTCCCCTGCCCTAATTGTGCACAAGTGGGATCCCTTGGCCTGCCCTGCACCTTCTCACAATCCAGGACGCTTTGGGGCATGTTAGAGAGCTGGTTTTGGCCTGACAGAGGAATGACAGGTAGCTATGATGCACGCTGACCACCAGGGAGCAGACACTCAATGCAGGAGTTGCCCCCTGGTGGTCAGTGTGCCCCCATGGGGGACCACCACTCAGCCAGAGCCGGAGTCATGGCTGGCAAGTGTAGCGGTGGTGGTGGGAGCCTCTCCCACCTCTGTGGCAGCCCTAAGGATGTCCAACTGACAGGGAGTGGGCCTAAGCCTTCAGTTGGACATACCCCTAGGGATCCTGGACTGTGAGAGGGCACAGGCTGGGCTGAGGGACCCCACCCCTAAGTGCACAAATTTTGTGCACTGGGCCTCTAGTAATGATGATAATAATAACAACAACAATAGTAATAATTACCTACGCCTATTGTTCAAAGTGACTTTTTAAAAAATCAGGTGCCTATACTTGTATATAAGGATTTCTGGTACCATGAATTAACTAATCAGACACAGCCTTATTATGCAAGGTGATAAAAAAGATGCAACTCTATTATATGACCTGTATAATTATGCTTCAAGGCAGGCTATTAATACCTGACTTCTACTGTGTTGGCTGTTATCACTTTTTATTTGATAATCTAAGGTATAAGAGGTCAGTGCCCCTGACTAGTCAGGTATTGAATGTTTTAAATTTTTTTGTGGCACACCTGTTGAAAATCCCTCACCCCCCATATCCTATAGCATATAGGATGCAGAGGGAGAATTTAATAAAGACATTTTAATAAAGAAATAAAGAAAAAGATAAGGTAGAATTATAAGCAGATATAATTTAGATAAGTATTACAATTTAAATTAAATATTCAGTGGGTGTATTATTTGGTATATTGGATCTCTTTATGCAAAATCAGGAACAAATTTCTTGGTGAAATTGCAAGTTAGGTCCTGAACTAGGACCGTTTGGTATGGTAAATAAAGAAACAGAATTAAAGTCAGAGTAGAATTCTCAGAACCATAACTAATTGGACACAAGAGATAAAGAGAAGCTTTTATAAGATAACATTTAGGTTTAGGAATGGATGACTAAACAAATGTTAATATCATATATCATGAATCAAGATTTGTTTTGGATGTGTCCAATGTTTCAAACAAAGAGACAAAACTTTTCTTTCAGAATTGGTAGCTAAGTCTTATACCCTGTCAACTTCACTATCTAAGATGAATAAATACTTCATTCAGTATTTACTTAGCAACTATTTACTGGATTAATAGGAAAAGCCAAATAGCCACAAAGATTCATAAGACTTCACAACTTAGTCACACACTAAGTTGTGACTAAGTATTTTAATTTTTAAAATAGTTTTTATTGATTTCAGAGATGAAGGGAGAGAGAGATAGAAACATCAATGATGAGAGAGAATAATCTCTTGGCTGCCTCCTTCATGCCCCCTACTGGGGATTGAGCTTGTAATCTGGGGATGTGCCCTGACTGGGAATCAAACCATGACCTCCTGGTTCATGGGTCCATGCTCAACCACTAAGCCATACCAGCCAGGCACACACATAGTGTTTTAAAACAGATAAATTGACCCACTATATATTTGGAAGGACTCTGGAAACATTTATAATCTAGCCTTGGGATTCAGAGAATGGATTCACAAAAGAAGAAGTGCCATTTGAATTAAGTGGTGAAGAACAAGTAGCACTGAATTGAATATTGAACAATCCAACTAAAGCAACCTTTCCTATGCAAGGCGATGGAGACCAGAAAGCATGTTATATTGAGGAAAATTTCCAGGTTCCAGCCTTCCCTACTTATTCATCCTTTGCAAGCAAAGGAGTTATGTTCAGCTATGTTTCAAGACATAGTGTACTTTGTCTAGGAATTAATCTAAGAAATATTGACATTTAAGAAAATCAACTCAAGGTTTTGACCATCCAAATGTAAAAAAAGATAAGCCATGATTTAATTTGAGTGTTGGCTTCATTTCTCCATTTTGTAAATGTTTTTAACTAATATTCTAATATGACGTAGAAGTTTCACTTTCTCAAATTTCTTTGAGAAACTTTGCTATCAAAGTTCAGAGCAGTTTAAGATTAGAGGTTTTTTTAAAACCTCTATTATTTATAGCATTTAAATAATTGTTTGTATTTGAACAGTTGCATATCGTAACAAGACATCTAATAGTAAAGCAGCTGTTTTACATGATGGTTTTCTTCAAAATAATGAATTTACAAAAACAATGATGAAATCAATGTATACATAATATATGTTACTGATATATTGCCTTATATTTTGAAGGATTTCTTTTAAAGTAAAAAAAAAAAAAACACAATTTCCTCTGACTAAATTTTAGCTTCTTGCTAGATTTGTATTTAACATTCTTCCCATGTGAAATGAAGGTGAGGAAATGACTTTGTTAAACTTGAACTAGAGTGCCGTGATTTCTTCAAATTGTGAGAGGAGCCTTAAGATAAAAGAGAAGTGGAATCACGTTGCCTTTCTGTTTCCACAGAGTGCAGACCTCCTTCTATTCATAACAAAGTTGTAACAGTCTCATCTTTGTGCCTGAGTGTTGAATTGCATAGTAACCAAAGGTAAATTAAGAGAGAATTGGGAAAATTGAAAATTAGACAACCAAAGATGTCACTTTCTTTCTTCCTGAAAAGTGCTCCAAAGGGTAGAACACCTAGGAAATTTTTGTTTTGTTTTGTGATTTCCTCTTCTTTTACATTTCCTCCATGACAACTCTCTACTGTGCTCACAATAGGACTTTCAAAACGAGTTAGTGTGACCAAGTGAAACTCTTAGCGGACAGAAAGAAGAAAGAATGCCAGCTCTCTACTTCATATCACCTACCCGAGTCTTTGCTTGTTATCTACCTTTGTTTCAATGTCTTACCAGCTGAGCAGGTCAGGGAAAGAGTTATTGGTCCCATTCAGCACAAAGTCAAAATGTCTTGCTAAGCTGCTACCGCAAGAAGGGGTTATCTGGTAACAGTCCCTGCTCAGGACCACCTCTGCATCAAAAATCACTACAGCTATCAGACACAAGTGAGAGAAGTTGTTTCTTGCAGACACTCCTGTATTCACATGGTTAGTTGTGTCATCTCTTTTCATTTTATCAACATTTGAACAAGATCCTTTCAAAAATTAGTTGAGAACCACCAAAACAGTTGTTACTAGAAAATTAAAGTGTATATGTCTTTTATACTGTATGTTGACAATTTCAATATGAACAGAAATAGTGCTTTTTATTTAACAACCACATCAAGAGTGCTGTTAATCTTTTGTGGCTAGAGAAAATATTCTAATACTGACACTGGTTGTCTATTTTTTGTCATCCTATTATCTTGTCCTCTTCAGTTATCTCCTGACGAAATAAAAAGATTCAGAAGTGGGCTGCCTGCAGAGCTTGGGCACCTTTGGCATTCATTTAAATCCAAAATGTACTTTCTAACAACCAAGATTTTTTTCTCTAATGAGGTAACTAATGATGTTCATGTCTTCTGCGATTTTTTTTTTTTGTTAAATTTATTGGCTATGTTCCTCTGCCACTCTTTCAGTTTGCATGTTGTCATTGTGCGGTGCTATGAACTGAACCTATAGTCTCATGGTCTCTATTATTGAATCATCCTTCTAAGCCTGCTGAGCAGCCAGATTATACTTTGTGGTTTGATGGGCTAAATAGTCTCTCTTATCTCTGCTGATCCCAGTGTTTCAATGATCCCTTTCCTTTTTGCCCTGAGAACATCATGAATAGATACTTGTCCTGCTGGCATCATTTTGAGTATGAATTAGAAAAATGGCTGTAATTTTGTAGTGCTTTTCACATGCCAGATACTGTGATAAATACTTGACACACATTATCTAATGTATCATCAAACATAAAAATATAAGACAAAGGTACTAAAATTAGCCACTTTTAGAGGTCAGAAAATAAAATCAGAGAAAATTTTTATATTAAGTACAGTTCCAGAGGTAATAAGTGACCCAAGCTTGTTTGACGTCAGAGTATACACATTTTCCCATTAATCTCAACAGTGTGAGATGTAGTTTGCAGGCAAAGTGAGACAAGGAAAATATATGCCTTTCTCTGACCATGTTTTTTCTCTGATCATGTTTCAGTGTCTTTCAAAAGCTTGCCATCCTGTTTCCACATCTAAAGAAATTATGGTCTGCTTAATAACAAAAATGTGGCTCTTGGATAGATTATTAAAATTGACCTGGAATTTAAGATTATATTTTAAAATATTTTATCATTTTCCTCCCATCAATGTGCTTACCCTGCATTTATAGTTAATTGTTGCAAACAAACAACAAAATCTAATTTCGTTCTCCATAATTAAAATTGTGGAAGACCCAAAAACCAACACTCCTTTCAGTGTTTCGACTGTGAAAGGGAACAAAGGAGTTACATAGTGGAAATTAAAGCACCGATTTTGTTACTGATAGAGTTACTGTAAAATTTGGTTCAGGTTAATTAGAATTAGAATGAGTCACCTATTCAAACTCCAATGGAGCATCCTGGGAAAGCAAGACTTAAAGCAGTAGTTCTCCACTGAACGTGATCCCTCTTAATCGACATTTGGCAATATCTGGAGAAAGTTTTCATTGTCACAGTTTGGGTAGTGCTACTGGCAACAAATGGGTATAAGCCAGGAATTCTGATACACATCTACAAGGTACAAAAGATTCTACAAAACAAACCAAAAAATGATCTGATTCAAAATGTCAGTGGTGCTATGGTTGAAAAACCCCGACCTAAGCTTAAGAAAGTGACCAGCATAGAGTAAAATGTGTTTTCTCTTGAAGGAAGCAGATCCCTAAGAGAAGGAAGAGGGGTGATCGTGACTACATTTACTCAGTTCCTGCTTTAAAAGTTATCAATCTGATAATTTACTCATCTTGCCCTGGTGAGGATTAACTGAAGAAGCTAAAAGGACCAAGGCTGTGTTACACTAATTACAGTTCCTCAACAAAGAAAAGAACAGGAAGGAGAAAGAGATTTTCATTCTTTATACTTATTTCCATAATGTGATCTGTTTACATTTAAAAAAAATGCTTCTCATAGCATGGGCCCATGATAATGAAGATGATTTGACTTTGTACCATACATTTGTTTAATTCACTTTCTGAAGGATAATGATTATTATTTTTGTACTTAGGACTATCACACAAAAAAGTAACCAATTGCAACAAGTACTTTTACTTATGCTATCTTTTTAAGCTCTAATAAAGTGCACATATAGACTTTTCTTAGATGGAAGAAAAAAAGCAAAACTAATATAGTTTGCAGAAGGCATGTTTGCTTTATTGATTAAACAATTTAAATTGGATTTGACTCGTTACTACAATGTGCCAGAAGCACTGAATTAGCCCTAGTATTAAATGTAAACAGGAGTGAGGCAGAAAGGAGAACAGATAAGCAGAGACATTTGAATCACTACAAAAACGGAGGTTCAGGTTGCTGGAGCAACACAAAAGACAGAGTCCAAAAGATGCCTCTAAATTTACTTCTTTCTTCTATTTTCTGACTCTTCTTGCTATTTTTATGTTCTGAAACATGTTAGTTTTCCCATTTCCTCTTTCCTTCTGTGAACCTCAAGATTGGATAATGCCATGAAGTTTTTAGTCTGCAGTCAGATGCAGGCAGCTTTTCATTGTCCATTGTTTTGATGTCTATATACACTAATCTAAAGTTTAGCTAGAACTATTAAACACTAAACTTGAAACTACCAGGCCATTTACACAGAAACATAGGCCATTCTTAAAAGAAAAGAAGCAAACAAAAAACAAGAATGACAGCATATTACCCATTTTAAAATTGTAACAAAAAGAAAAGACCAAATTCCAAAGCAGAGGCAATATCTAATAACAACAGAATAATATTTAACACTTATTAAAGATTTACTATGACCAGACACCATATCTATAATAACAAAAGCATAATATGCAAATAGACCGAGTGGCCAAACAGCGGAACAGCTGTCTGGACGACCTTCTGGACAACCTTCCAGATGAAGCTGGGGCTGCAGCTGCATTGGCTGTGTGGGATTGAGGCAGCTGCTGGGGCTGCAAAAGCCTTCTCTTGCATGAATTTCATGCATTGGGCCTCTAGTAGAACAAATAATAGCAAATCATATACATTATGTCATTTTATTCTCACACTATATCTCTAAGGTTCTATAATAGTCTCCAATCTACAAATTAAATAAAGTGCTTAATGTCAAACAGAGTACAGTGGAATCCAGACTTGTTTGTTGACTTAATATCCTATCATTTTAGCCATTATGTGAAAATGACTTCATTAAAGAACCATCATAGTAATATATATTATGGGATTCATTGGTCCCTAAATGTAAAAAAAGAAAGAAAAATCATTAATATCATGACGGTATTCAAATTCTTCAAAATTCTACCTTGGTTATATCATAAGGCTTAACTACATCTAAATATTTTCTCTTAAATCCTTTTATGTAAATTAATTTTCTTAAATAAAAATTAATTTTCCTGTTTGAAAAAAAAAGTTAATGGAAGACTCCCAGGTGATCCGCTTGAGCAAAAAAAAAAAAAAAATTAAGGGGTAACTGATTGAGAAATATTGTAGAGAAGAAGAAATATAGGATGGGAAAAAGTAGATTTACAGCTGTAAACAAATGAAACAGTTTATTCTTGTATTATTTATTAACTAGAGGCCTGGTACATGAAATTTGTGAATGGGGGGTCCCTCAGCCCAACCTGCACCCTCTCCAATCCATGAGCCCTCAGGGGATGTCCTACTGATGGCTTAGGCCCGCTCCCCGTGGTTCTCTGCTCTCTGTGGGGCCTGCCTGCTCCACACCATGGCCATGGGCAAGCAGGCCTTGCTGGGTGCTGCCTAGGGCCACACTTGCCTGCTTGTGGGTCACCATGGCAATGGCCAAGCGGCCCTGCTGGGTGCTGCCTGTGGCCCACTTGCTTGCTCACGGGTTGCTGCAGCTACATCCAAGCAGTCCCTGCTGTCTGCTATCAAGCTGCATGGCCGGACCTGCCTGGGTGGGTGCAGCTGTGCCGCCCACCCGGGAGTCGTCGGTCCGGCCCTGCCTGGCTCCCCAGGCCCCATAGCAGCCATGGCCGCTGTGGGTCCTGTCGGGTCAACCCATTACGGCATCCCGGTTAATTAGCATATTTATCTATTATACTTATAGATTACTGTATTATTTTTCATATGAAAAACCTACTTTTGCCACACCCTGTAGATTTTTAAAGAAAGGTGAGTTCAGTGCACAAATGTTGGCTTTGTATAAATGTTGTTTTTGAGGGTTTGGGAACACCCTTGTTATGAAAGTAGCACCCTTTTTTTCAAAAGTGTTCTGCATACTTTGTAGTTTTAGAGGAGTCACCCCTTCTTCACCTTTAGCAAAAGGGGAGACATGTGAGTGAGATACACTGCATCTCTGGTCACAGTGAGTATTTTGACAATAGTATATAATGCAACAGGGCCAGTAGAAGTTCTCCCCATAATTTTTGTTGGCAGTATCTGAGAAGAGTGAATGATATGAGAATTGAGCGCTATGTAGATCTTAAGCTGCCAAAATCATCATTGCCATCATGTTATAGAACCTTTCTTTTATTGACACTTTTACAGAACAAAAGAGAAAGACTGATACATTGCTAGAACACAAAAATAGATTTTTAAATATGAGAGCTCCCAAATTTCCTTGTTTTAAAAAAGTAATTTTTATTCAAGCATAAGATGTTGATATGGTATGAAAGTGGCAATATCACCATCTCTCACACTCAACTCAGCTGAGGGTGGAGTTGTATGGACTATGCCCACGTGCTGCAGTACAAGTCCCAGATTATTGATTGGCTACCTCCTCACACTTAACATTAGCTCTTTCACTTGAAACTTAGTTATAACCTTTATATAAAGTCATTCCATATCACTTTGCATCTTTCCTAAATGACCAATGCAATCTGTCTGTCTTTTCTGATGACTTCAACACCTGCATCACTTTCTTCCTCTCTTTATGCTTAATCATTTATAGTTTCTTTAATAATAATGTCAATGATTTATTGAACTCCTCAATTCAGTAACCTTTATCCTCAATTCTGTCCTTTTAAATAAACTGACTTTTAACTTCATATGAGTTCTCTTTGGATTTAGAATTTTCAGATTTGTCTTAGTCATCCCATAGCACAGTTAAAACCTCAAAAACTTAAATAGGATTTTCCCTTTTATGGTAACCTCTGAAAAGATTATACTTTGTTTCTTTCAACACTTAGTATGAAATCCCTTTCATCAACACTTTTCAAATTATACTTAACTTAATTTTTCAACTTCAAATCTCTTTTTCCCCTCTTTTTTAAATTAAGTTGATTGGGGTGACATTGGTTAATATGATCATACAGGCTTTTATGTTATAAGAACTGTGGGTTTCTATGGTATAAGATCTGTATATCGCACTGTGTGTCCAACCACCCAAAGTAAAATCTTCTCCCATCACCATATATTATTAATTTACTCACACATTTGTTTAATTCTTTTTTAAGTCTTACTAGAAATTGGCTCAATATCCATCCTATTGACCTGACACAGATTTCCCCTTGACCTTCAAAGTCCCATGTCTCATTAAATCTATTTATTTTACTTTTCCTTCCTAATATGCATTTTATTGACTTCATATGCATTATTTCAACCCTGGCTTAGGTACTTCATCTCTTGTTCGACTCCTGGTCTCCTCACACATTTGTTGTTTTTCTTGTCTAATTTGTTCTGCTCCTCACACATTTGTTGTTTTTTAAATAAAATATTATGATGTCATCTCTTGCTTAAGACCTGTTAATTGTTTTTATAGTTTATAAATTTTTTTCAAATCCTTGCTGTGGCCAACAAGCCTCAGTGGTCTAATCCCTACCTCTCTATCTTTTCCATCTATCCTCACACCACACAATCAGCTTGGTCTTTAAAATTCAAACATACTGTTGTTCTTCCCATTCTTTGATCATGTTATACTTTTCATCACTGATAGTTTGCATGCTCCTGTTCTTCTGATTGAACTCCCTCACCTCTGTCCAATTTCACCTAGTTAACGCCAACTCAAAATTAATATTTTCTTCTATTGAAATACTCTGGGAAACCTTGCTTGGTGCCTTAGCTTTTTGGTCAGGTTCTTTCTTATATAGATATATTGACTTATATCAACAGTTGACAACTGTTTAACTTAATAGAAGCTGCTAAATACATACAGGCTAAATGAATAGATAAATAGAAAAAAAGTATTGAGAAAATATGTCCCAGACACTGTGTTCTATATTAGATATACAAAAAATGACATGGAAACTGTGGGCACAGTAAACATATATATGTTTGAACATATAATGTGATAGTTCAAGCCCAGCCCAGTTAAGCTAAGATTACTGCAAATGCCCCAAAGAGGATCTCCTAACATAGTTTGAGGATGAATTTAATGGGGAAAAGCCTGGAGGTAGTGATACCACTTAGAAAGTGGAGAGGCCTTGTCATCTCCAAAACTTATACATTTTCATTCTTATCTTCCTGGGATAAATTGGTGTGAGGGAAAAAGATAAAACAAACAAACAAAAAACAATTCAGTGTTCCTCCACAATGGATCATTATTTAATTCATTTAGATTTTCATTGACTGCCTACTATGTGTCAGACATTGTGCTAACCTGGAATTATAGAAATAAATAAAACTGTCTTTGTCTTTATATTGAAGTTCAGTTTAGCAGAAAGGCTTCTATGACACACTGTAATAATAAAAGCATAATATGCAAATGCGGACGTCCTTCTGGGTACCTTCTGGATGAAGCAGCCATGGGATGGAGGCAGCTGCCCTGGCTTGGAGGGAGGGATCCAGGCAGCCGCTGTGACTGCGAAGGCCTACTCTTGCATGAATTTTGTGCATCAGGCCTCTTGTGATAAATATATTTAAAGGGAAGTGCCAGAGAATATGGAAGCACCACACAAGACCATCTAAGCAGCCAGATGGATCTGGAAAATTTTCCTCATTTGCTAAAATCTGACATGAGTCTAGAAATATAAGTAAGATTAAACCAGTTGGATAAAACCATTTCAATCAAAAGAATAATCAAAGAATGAGTTTGGAAAAATATAACTCATGTTGTTTGGTCTTATGGTGTAGAATGTTTTAAGGTCTATTTAGGTATGACTCTGAAGTTGTGGGCATAGGAAATCATGAAGAGTCTTATGGGACATAAAATAAGTTTGAATTTTGCCAATAAATCAGTAGGAATAATTTTAAGTTGAAAAGTAATCTGAGATTCATGTTTACAAAAAGTAAATTTGGCAAATCTGAGAACATATTGGAAGACCAAGAGAATCAAGAGGACAGGGTTAATCTTACTAATCATGCAGAATTCCACTCAGATGTTTCCCAAATGGAAAGCTCCTTACATTTGCTCCCACAGAGTCCTGTATTCAACTCCATCACAGAACTTACTACAACATGCCAAGCTTATCTGTTTATAAGTAGGTAGTTTCTAGCACAATCCTGGGTATGCAGTAGACTTGATGAATTCTGGAGTCAGTGAGTGAATGAGATAACAAGTCAATCAGTCTGTGAGAGAGCTCTGAAGATTCCTAACAGTGATTGATATGGTTTACATATTTACCTTTAATATGATGATAAATCATACTGAAATTGCTTTATTTTATCTATAAAAATACTTCATATTTTCTGAAAAACTTTTTTAACATCCCACTGTGTTCTTCATGGAAAAGAGTCAGCTATTTGAAGGCAGAAACTCTAAGAAATGTTGAGTCAGTTTTTTGTTTTTTTAATTAACTATATATCAGATATCAGAGTGACTATTTGTTCCAATGAGGTGAGTAAATATTAGGGTTTTTTTGTTTTTTGTTTTCTTTTAGTAAAAGTAGATTAAAGTATTGAGTTAAACTATTAAAGAGGTCAAAGAATTTCTCAATGGGTTGGGTTTGAGAAAAGTAATAAATACATCTGTATTTATGTAATGCCATTTTCTAAGGTATAATAGCAAATATAGAGATGTTTGTTTTTAAACTTCCTTATTTTTGTGATTCTAGCTTAATAAAAGTCTTTCTAATCTATGCAATTCATAATAATTAATTCAAATAGCACATGGAATTTTAGACAGATGTTATATCATAAATATCCAGAATACAAATATCAAAATCATGCATACAAGTATAGAAAAGATCTATTTTTATTTTAAGTAATTAGCACATTTTTGGAATGTTTTACAAATAATTCTAAACCATCAGAGAGCAGCAACATGGATTATCCAAAACTATGAATAATCCAGAAGGCATTTGTGTCCAATTTGGGAATGTATTTTGGAGGGTAACAGACCCCATTATTAACTGTGTGTTACTTAAGCAAAAAACTCAAATTAGTTTATATTGCCTGTGTTCATAGGAAATGGTTTACTAAGCTGTACTCTAGGGTAAATTGATGAGACATATGTTGGGGCTTTGGGAGAAAGAATAAACTAATTCACAGGTAATAGATATGTCACAATGCAGTTATTACCTCATTTTATTAAATGCATTTCTATTTTCTTACATTTTTAAAATATGTTTTTATTGACTTCAGAGAGGGGAAAGGAGAGAGAAGAGGAAAGCTAAAAATATCAATGATGAAAGAGAATCATTGATTGGCTGCCTCCCGCACACCACCTACTGGGGATCGAGCCTGAATCCCGAGCATCAAACTGTGACCTTCTCATTCATGGGTCATGCTCAACTATTAAGCCACACTGCCTGGGCTCTATTTCCTTAATTTTTATCCTGATTTTTTTCACAGACATTTAGTTAATTCACTATTTTAGGTATTATTTTTGTTTGAACTAAGAATATTTAAAATGCTCAATGGTAGCAATTAGTTGAATGCACAATATATATTCAACATTAAATAAAAATTATATTTTTATGGAAAATGTGAATATGTGCCTACAACCAGTAACATTCAGGGGTGAATAAAGAGTAAATCATATTCAACATACACTGTAAATAATAATTATCTTTGAGTGAAGTCAAATTCATTAGTTCTTTTTTGTTTATCCATATAAAAACTATTAAGTGTGTGCTAACTTTTATGAAAGATTATGTTGAGATCTGGGACTGTGGAAATTGCAAAAATAGAAATGAAAGAAAGTGTGAAATAAAATAACTGGAAAAATTTGGATGTTATATTTTATAGCTTAGTTATTTACATTTTGATATAATTTTTTTGTTTGTTTGAGAACAAACTATATATCCACTTATTAGAAGAGAAAAAGATGGAGTTGTAGGTGAGACTGGGAGGGACAAATGTAGACAAAAGCTTTTTACAGAGAGGAAGCTGAGGATGTCATATTAGAGTACAGAGAAAGGAGTCATTCCTAGCTAGGGCTATAAAAAGTGATTCCCAGTGCTTGGCACCTAATAGCAGGGATCAGGTATGGGTTTCAGAATGTCTGTTCAGAGTGTGGCACTGGAAAATCCATAAGAAGAAGGAATATAAAAGGCTGATGGGAACCAGTAGCATTCTGATTAGTCTCTACAGATGTTGGAGATTCCAGTCAGTTCCAAAGGAAACGGAACTGACTAAGGTTAGACAGGTAAATAGAGTCTTAGGTACATAGGTTAGTACTCTAGTTCTTGAATAAAAATGGACAAAGGGAGAACCAAGACGTGGCAGCCCAGATGGGCTCAGTAGGGAGAATGACTTACTTCTGAAGAATGAATTCCAAGTATATTCGACATCAAGATGAAGCGGGCCCCACTATTATTGGAGTGAGATGGAGTGAAATGTTAGTGGAAGAAATGTTTAATATTTCACCCTTCAGCAAAGTGTGAAAATATTTATGATGGGAAAATCAGAATATTTTTGGATTATTAGCAACTATATTAAATTATAATTTAATTTTTAAATTATGAATGAAGAAGGGAATCATTTTCCAAGTTTTGTGTGCTTCTAGTGATGTTTTACTAATTCTGGCTGTGTCTGAGTGTGTGTGTTTTGAGAAGAAAGGGGTGCCTGTTGCACAAAATATGCTTCTGCTCTTATGTGACCTGAACCTATAAGTAGGTTTTTATTAAATCTATGTCTTATATTATGCTTAACTCACCCCTGACCCTGCCAAATCTCATTTCTGTCCTTTTATGTAAGTAAATTAGACAATTTTGTGTTTCTATTACATTGCTGTTACCTGGCATATTTGCTGTATCATTAACAAAGTCTGGAGCACTTCTTTATACTTTGCATAAGAACTACACTATATGGTTAAAATCAGGACTTATATACATAAAAAGTTACTCATTAAATATGGGCTGTGAGATAACTGTCATATTATTTCATCAGAATATTTCTTTGAACAAGTGTTACTTCGATAATATAATTCATGTGTCTAAACAAAATGTACAACTATTGAATGGTTGATATAATCTAAGGTCAACAAGAAAAAAAAGTGTTTTGAATTTTAACTTGATGCTAGATTAATTTTCTAAATTGAGATAAAACACTTATTACTCAGGCAATTTTTTTTCATATCCTTAACGTCATAGATCTTAAGTTTGTGTTTGTTTTAGACAAGCTAGAAAAAAGATAAAAAACAGCACACAAAAACATTTTGTCTTATAAAATCAATATACATATTTCATTCTTATAATGGTTTCTACTAGAATTTTATTGCCCGAGTATATGCTTTAACTGTACATAGGTTGATATCCTTTCTTAATGGAAAGGGTTAAACTTGGTTTCAAAGTAAGAAATAAGAGTATGTCCATTTCAATTTTAATTCTAAAACAACTTTCCCTTAATCTTTTAAGCTAAAAGTGAGATTGCTCCTTCATATTATTATTTTTATAAGTTTGACGCCTCTATTAACCATCACGATAATTTGCCCATTTGCTACCCTGCCTCTAAAATAAAATGGGCTTATAAAACTAGTTTTTAATCAAATAATCTACTAAAATGTCTGCGTTTCCTTACGGACGAGTATATTTTTTGTTCTACTCAAAGCATGTCCTATTATCAGAGGCTGTGAAGCTGTGTTGTCCCTTGGTTCAGAATGCTGGACCCAAGAGTCTGATGTTGTATTTACCGCAGGAACAACAACTTAATTAAGTGTTGCTTTAGAAACATCACCAGAGCTTTGTTTCTGGTATTCCACTCAGGCATGTATCACATTGTTTTGACACATGCATTGGGAGATTTGCTTTGTAGTTAGTCATGATTTTGGAACACTGCTAGTCAAGGCAAGAAAAGAATAATTCTATTGGTAGAGTAGGCAAAATGATCTTAAATCCAAAATGACTCTAAAAGACAGGATCAAGGGCAAAATTTTCTTCTAAAACACTCTCGGTAAAAACAAATTTCCTCTTTTGACATTTAACTGCTTAAAAGAAAATGTTTTTATGTTTTTGTAAAGATTAGTAAAATCAAATGTATAAGGATTTCTTACTTACAAATTTCCATATTTATCTCCCTAAAGAACATGTTTTATGTGTATAAATAAATTTGATATTTAATTTTAGGTTATTATTTATCATGATAAAACATCTTTTAAACAAAGTTTTTCTGTTATAAATCAGAAAGTGTTTGGAAAATAATAATGCATGGATACATTTTCATACTCCTTTCTTCAAAGAAATAAGCAACATTTTCCTTCCTCATATACTCTAAAAATGCACACGAAACTGAGGAATTAAATGTATCTACCTCAAAGCACTAGGAAGTTTAACTCCACTATTATAGACCTTATATTAGAGACTGTAAAATTAATACAAATTAAACAAAGATCTCAAACCTTGAAAAAAGAGTCTGTAAACTAAAAAAAAAAAAAAAAAAGTAATTTTTTTTTCTAAGACAGTGTGACCTGAAATCTCTAGACAAGATGGCCCAAATGATCAGTGAAAGAAAGTGCCCCAGGGGAGACACTATAAAGATCTATGCGATAAAGAATTAAAACTAATTATTTCCAGAAGTTTTTTTTTTCATGTTCCTCAATAACAGTCAATATTCAAATATAGTCCTAGCTGGTTTGGCTCAGTGGATAAGAGTGTCAGCCTGCAGACTGAAGGGTCCCGGGTTCGATTCCAGTCAAGGGCACATGCTGGGTTGCGGGCTTGATCCCCAGTAGGGGTCATGCAGGTGGCAGCAAATCAATGATTCTCTTTCATCATTGATGTTTCTATCTCTCTTTCCCTCTCCCTTCCTCTCTGAAATCAATAAAAATATTTTTAAAAATAAATGACATATAGTCTAGCAAAAAAAATGACACTGACTAAACAAAATATAACCAGACTTTGTTTACCTTAGGTAGGTTAATATTGATCCTTAAATATTAAGGCATCCAACTTTAGCAACCCACATAGGGCAATCATATTCAAACTGTACTTTATAATGTAATGATCAATCAAGTGTACTATAAATAGATATATATTTGGAAAAAAGTATTGTTATTCAAAATGTGATTATTTGCATAAATTTATAAGTTTGTCAGCATATGTATTGAAGTCTCTATCTATATATGTATATTACTGCATCATAAAACATGCCTATGTTCCAAATTATCGCTTTATCTCATAATTTCAAGTATCAGTACCTCACTAGATATGTGATGTTTTGCCAAAGTAAAAGGAATGCAAGTGAGAACAGCAACAAACAGCTTTTCCAGTTTGTGTCAGAAAGCAGCCAAGAATTAATGAAAGGTAGAAAGCATATGCATGCTGGTAACCATGGCTGAAATGTAGTACATTGTACTGAATACCCTCCATAATGTCCTTGATCCCCGAGAGTTGATTCAAATTGCATTTACATTTTCAATGGATAGAAAATTCTCATGCTATGTAAACCATTCTAGAGCAAACAAAATATAAAAACTTTACTTTTTTCACTTTACAGACCTAGTGTATCTATAATACTAACAATACTTAAAATAGAAATTGGAACCCGGTTACACTGGGTCATTTATTATTCTACTGCCTCTCATTCCAAAGCCATCTCTCTATACACTTTGTGTAGTTGGAGCTGAGCCTCTGCAAACTATGTTTCTCCTTTGTCAGCTGGCTCCCCATCAGTTTTCAGTGATCAATGGTGTCAAAGAGAACCTGGCAGACAGGTGAGAGAATGAGCATGCCTCATTCTGTTTTGCTTGCTGTTCCTGTCAGCATCGTCTCATCAACAGTTTTTCACTTTGGCAGAAACAGATACCTCAAATTCCATGCTTTTATTTTATTTTTTAATTTATCTTTATTGTTGAAAGTATTATAGATGTTCCCCTTCCCTCCCACCCATTGGCCCCCTCTACTCCACCCCCGCCTCCTTCCCAGGCTTCCCCACACTATTATCTGTCCATGGACTATGCATATCTATAATAATAAAAGGCTAATATGCAAATGGTCATCACGCCCTAACGCCATAATGACCAATCAGCAGGAAGCTGCGTACACGCCCAGCAACGGCTGGGGACGTGACGTGCCAGTGGGGCTTGACAGGGGTGGGGCCAGCCAGGTCTAGGTCTCACCCATTGTGGGTGGGGCTGGCCAGGTCTGGGTCTAGTGTGATTTCGAGGCACGTGTGGGTGGGCAGGGACTTGACTCTGGGTCCTGTGTTGTGCCCCAGACTCTGATAGGAGGGAGGAGGGGGCCGGATACCAGCACCCAGGACCCACACAGCAGGGCCGTGGCAGTTAGGGGAGATCAGGCTAGCAGGGGAGAGCAGTTAGGGGCAATCAGGCTGGCAGGGGAGGGCAGTTAGGGGCGATCAGGCAAGCAGGGGAGCAGTTAGGGTAATCAGGCCAGCAAGCAGAGGTGGTTAGGGATGATCAGGCAGGCAGACAGGTGAGCAGTTAGGAGCCAGGGGTCCCGGATTGCGAGAGGGATGTCCGACTGCTGGTTTAGGCTCGATCCCCGAAGGGTCCCAGATTAGAGAGAGTGCAGGCTGAGCTGAGGGACCAAACCCCCTCCCATGCACGAATTTCGTGCACCAGGCCTCTAGTATACTACACATACATGCTTCATTGTCTCTGGATCTTTTTTGTTCATCAGTTTATTTTTTTTGCACAAGATTCCACATATAAGTGAGGTCATGTGATACTTTTCTTTCTCTGACTGGCTTATTTTGCTTAGCATAATACATTCCAGGTCCCTCCACAGTGTCTCAAAGAGCAAGATATCCTTCTTTTCAGCAGCTGCATAGTATTACATTGTATAAATGTACCATGGTTTTTTAATCCATTCATCTTCTTGGTTTGTTTCTATATCGTAGCTATTGTAAGTAATGCTGCTATGAACCTATATTCTTTCTGATTGGTGTTTCCAGCTTCTTAGGATATATTACTAGAAGTGGGATAACTGGGTCAAATGGCAGTTCCATTTTTAATTTTTTGAGAAAACTCCACACTGTTTTCCACAGTGGCTGCACCAGTCTGATTCCCACCAAAAGTGTACTTGGGTTCCCTTTTCTACACATCCTCACCAGCACTTATTTGTTGACTTATTAATGGTAACCAATCCTACAGGTGTGAGGTGGTATCTCATTGTCGTTTTAATTTGCATCTCTCTGATTATTAGTGACTTTGAGCATTTTTCATATGCCTTGAGACTTATTTTATTTTTAGTATTACAGAACCATTTCAATTGCACTCCTTTAGAGGTACCAAGACTAGATAGCCAGTTTCCCCTCTTCGGAATCCCAGCTCTGTAGGGGCCCTCTTATTGTAATGTATGTTTGGATAACACCCATATTGTTCCTCCTGTCCTAAGGGTTATAGCTGCTTCCTTAGTTACCATCTCTGTTTTACCTCCCTTTTAAGCTTTCTCTCTCTCTCCCTCTCTCTCTCTTTCTCCCTGTCTCTCTCTCTCTCTTGCATTATGGATTTCCTATATAAAATTATTTAAAAAATATCTGGCATAGTTCTGTCCTCCATACAAGAATGCTCTTGATTCACTTATATAAAAATGAAATGCTAGCAGATTGAACTTGTACAATGGGATATAAAAAAAGACGGAAAGTCTAGCTGGTGTGGCTCAGTGGCTGAGTGTTGACCTGGGAACCAGGAGGTCTCAGTTAAATTCCCAGTCATAACACATGCCCAGGTTGCTGGCTTGATCCTCAGTGGGAGATGTGCAGGAGGCAGGCCATCAATGATTCTCTCATCATTGATGTTTTCATTTCTCTCTTTTTCTCCTTTTTTCTCTTGAAACCAATAATAATATATTTTTTAAAAAAAGGGGAAAAATGAAAGAGGAAAGGAGTAGCGGGGGAAGAGCAGCACAGGAGGAGAAAAAGAAGAAATATAAACAAATATAAGTTGTGTTGAAGGAGAACTAGGATGGGTAAATAAAAATATATTTATTTATAGAATTAATCACAATAAAAATTTTAAGCACTATTTGATTTTCTTTATAGAATCCAGAACCTTTGGTAAAATCAATATCTATTTCCAATAAAATATTTAGTAAATTAAGAAAAATCATCAATATTTTCTCATGTCAACAGTCAACATCATACAAAACAGGGAACTATGTACTGTTTCCATAAATTCACGAACAGGAGATATGCACTTTTGTCACTATTATTTATTATTATTTTGAATATTATCAGTGCAAGAAGCCATGTGACTTGCTTTAGCCAATGAAATGAGAGCAAGTCACATGGCTGCTTATATACTTACACTAGAGGCCTGGTGCACGAATTTGTGTACCAGTGGGGTCCCTCGGCCTCGCCTGTGGGATCAGGTCGAAACCAGCACTCCAACATCCCCCGAGGGCTCCTGGATTGTGAGAGGGCACGGACCGGGCCAAAGGACCTCACTGGTGCATGATGAGAGCCAGGGAGAGACATGGGATATTGGCCAGCCAAGGAGGGACTGTGGAGGGCTCCAGTATGTTGGGCCCATCTTGCTCAGTCCCGATTGGCTGGACCTCAGCAGCAAGCTAACCTACTGGTTGGAGCGTCTGTCCCCTGGTGGTCAGTGCACATCATAGTGAGCAGTTGAGCAGCCTTATCATATCATTAGTATATTATGCTTTGATTTGTTGAATGGCCAACCAGTCAACCTGACACTTAGCACATTAGGCTTTTATTATATAGGATGATTTTTTATAAGCCAGTTCTTAGTAAATGGGGCAATGTTTGGGCACTGCTCTACATTTTCTTTATAATCAGACTAGAGGCCTAGTGCATGAAATTCATGCACTCTGAGGGGCTCCCTCAGCCTGACCTGTGCCCTGTCACAGTCCGGGAGACCTTGGGGGATGTCCGACTGCCGGCTTAGGAAGCTGAGGGAGCAGGCCTAAGCTGGCAGTTGGATATCCTTATCTTCTCCTGCCATCACTGCTGTGCTTTCCAGCTGTGAGCCTGGCTCAGGGCTTCTGGCTGAGTGGCATGCCACCTGTGGGAGCGCATTGACCACCAGGGGGCAGCTCCTGCATTGAGCGTCTGCCCCCTGTTGGTCAGTGTGCGTCATAGTGACTGGTCATTCCACTTTTCAGTTGAATTGCATATTAGCCTTTTATTATATAAGACTAGAGGCCCAGTGCACAAAATTCGTGCACAGGAAAGAGGGTCCCTCAGCCTGGCCTGCACCCTCTTGCAATCCAGGACCCCTCAGGGAATGTCCAACTGCCAGTTTAGGCCCAATTCCTGCAAGGTTTGGCCTAAACTAGCAATCAGACATCCCTCTCGCAATCTGGGACTGCTGGCTCCTAACTGCTTGCCTGCCTACCTGATCAACTCTAACCACTCACCTGCCTGCCTGATCTCCCCTAAAAGCCTCTGCCTTGGCCCCAGCCACCTCAGCTTTGTCCAGAAGGACATCTGAAATGATGTCCAGAAGGTTATTCGGCTGTCTGGTCTAATTAGCATATTACAATTTGGTCAGAATCAAGTCAATTTCAGAAAATGGTAAAAGCATTTTTATTTTTTCCTTTTATTTTGATCAACCTAATTACAAAAGTATATACAGGAGGCCAGTAAAAAAAAATATAATTTACATAAAAATAATTTAATAATAATTTAACTAAACAAATTAGTTACAAAACTTTTCCAGCAAATATGAGAGGTTCATGTGGAATAAAAGGTTAAGTGACAAGATACAGTGTGGAAAATTTTTATATAACTGATTTGTTAAACTTGAATTTGTAAATTAATTCTTCAATATTCCTTAAGAAATAGTATTCAATCTATTTATAAAATCATAAATATTAAGTATAAAATACCTGCTTGCTTACAAATGAGGTTATTTTTAACATATTGCTATAAAGGGTTAGTTCACAAGTGATTATCATTACTTATAAAATAACCAGTGGCACAATACACAAAAATTTGTGCAAGAGTAGGCCTTCTTTCTCCTGACTGCTGGCACCGGCTCCACTCTGACACCCAGGACCCGGATTCACTACTCCGGCTGCTGACAGGCACCCGAGACCAGGGCTGGCTTCCCTCTGGCCCCAGCTTTGTCAGGAAGGATGTCAGAATGACCTTTGGAAAATGTCTGGTCTAATTAGTATATTACACTTTTATTATTATAGATGTGTCATTAAAGATTTTTACACGATTAAGAGAACATGAGTCTGCATCACTTGAATTCTTTTTCTTAAGTATGAAAATATTTGGGGAGAGGAGAGGGAATAATGGCGGCGGAATAGACAGACGTGTTCCGAGCCTTGTCCCGGAGCAGAAAGAAAGAACAGCTGAGGGTCGCACAAAGAGTGTTTGTTGGCTGGTTGGGAGACAGCTGAATTCCAGAAGGAGGTGGGGGACTGCTAAACGGGGTTCCCCTGACCTGGCAGAACCAACTGTGGCTGGGTCCCCTCCCGGAGCTGCGGGCTTAGACGCGGAGTCTGCGCCATCTTGATCCGGAAAGTGGAGCTTATTGGAAGCCTGAGAATCCACAACTGCGGCACCCAAGGAACGACTGCGAGCCCCAGAACAACGCTCCCCAATTGGCGCAAACACACGGGTTCAGAGGAGCTCTACACTCCACCACGGAAAGGTCAGATTTCGCCTGGGATAAGGTGAGGTCTCTGGTCCCGGCGGGAGAGAGGAACGCGCGTTTTGCGGGAGCTGGAGGACCAGGGAAGTCTGTGCCTAGAAAAATCCGTGGCTGTAGGGGCTGGCGTGATCTGTGATTGTGGAAAGGGGTCCTCAGAGCTGCTAAGAGAAGGGCACTCTAAAAAGCAACCCATTTTGATCTGAAGTGCAGGGACACCCTAAGAATTTCAGGCAGTCCAGACTTACGCGCAGCCCCTGCGTTCCCTGGGTGCCTGGGCTTACGCGCAGTCCCGGAGTTCGCACAACTGGGCTTTTCCCTCTTGAAATTCTTGCTTCTGATTACTAAGCCCAATACATAGAATCACCCAGTTGGGGACACCCTGGGAGACTGCAGGGGAAAGTTGTTTTTCTGGAACCTGGGGATCGGAGCGGGGAGTGACCATCGGAGAGTCAACTCTGAGGCAGCCCACTCCCACAAACCGGTAGTGAGTGCCACAGGGAAAGAAGGCTCTAACACTGCCTAGAGAGGCCATAGATAGACCCGGAAGTTAATCCAGAAACACTGCCACCCAGGGGCTGAATCACAAATTGACTCTGGTGTAATCAAAAATAAAGGAATACGAGAAATTAAGACACACCGCCTGCTTAAAATCAGGACTGGCTTACAACACTGAAGAGCAGTGGATCGCAGGGAACTGCAATACTGTCTGGACTGAGAAACAGGCGTGCCAAACAGAAAAACAGAGGAAGTGAATGACCTTCACTACTTCACATCTTATTTTTACCTTTTATTTTTTTATTTTTTTTATTTTTTTTAATTTTCATTTTTTGCATCTTTTAATCAAGAAACTTTTTTTTTCTTTTTTAATCACTTGATTTTACCTTTTTAATTATTACATTTTTATTTTCAATCCGTATTATTACTACTGCTATTTTATCTTTTTTTTTTTTTAAGTGTCATTTTATTTTCTCTTCATTTTATTTTGGGATTAGGGTTCTACATTCTATTTTTATCTTTCCTTTAGCATCGTTTTACTCTATCTCAAATCTACCTTTAGGCCATCACTCTCTTCCTAACCTCCCCCTTTTCAGTGTCCTGTTTATCTTACCCTTTTACTGCTTTAGATTTTCCCTATTCTTTCTGTTTACCCCTTGTTAAAATTTCACCCTACTTACATTTCTAATCTCCAATTCCCTGCTCCAAGTCCACATACACCTCTCCCTTCGCTGTCTGAGCTATCCATAAACTTGTCCTTCTCTCTGTCCTTTTGTTGCTGTTTGCTTGAATGTAGATTATATCAAATTTTTATGCTTTTTTGCGAGATTGTCCTGCTTATTCTTCTTTTGTTTATTTTTTTGATTGTTTTGTGCTTCAGCTTTCCCTTTCCTCACTCCATATTAGTTGGTGTTGTAGTTTGTACTAATCCCCAGGCACTTGTTGCTGGCATTTGCTGGGATTAGTGATTGTTCTATTGGAGTTTTATCCCCAATATATATAGTCTGTTCCCCTTTCTCTCTTAGTCACTTTCTTGTCTCTCTTATTTTTTTTTCTTTACTTTCCCTTTTCCCAATTTCATTTTCACACTCCTTTTTTCTTTCTTTCTTTATTTCTTTCTTTTTTCCTCTTCTTCTTTTTTTCCTATCACCTAATTTGCCTTTCTCTGGTGGTCACCTATATAGGAGGTTATTAATATCGTGAATACATTCCTGTTCAGTGCCTTGTGAGTTGTACCTGGTAGTGCTGTAGTTTGTGCCTTTAAATCAACCCAGGAGAGAGAGAACTACATAACCAGACAGCCAGAGAAGAGAGACCATGGGGAGACAAAGAAGCAGCCCGCATATGAAAGAAAAGCAGGCATCACCAGAAAAAAAGTAAACAAAATGGAGGCAAGCAACCTTCCAGAAAAAGAATTCTGAGAAATGGTCATAAGGTGGCTGAAAAGAATGGAAGACAAATTCGACAATATGAGCAAGAACCAAGAGGAAATGAAGAAGAACCAAGAAGAAATGAAAAATGACATCGCTGCTGTAAAGAACTCAATAGAAAGCATCAAGAGTAGACTAGAAGAAGCAGAGGACCACATCAGTGAGCTAGAAGACAAGATGGGAAAAAATACCCAAGTAGAGCAACTTCTAGAAAAAAAAATTAAAAGGCAGGAGGAGAGTCTAAGGGAACTTTGGGACAACACGAAACAAAACAACATCCGCATAATAGGGGTTCCAGAAGGAAAGGAAGCTGAGCAAGGAATAGAAAACCTCTTTGAAGAAATAATGACAGAAAATTTCCCTGATATAGGGAAGAAAAAACCCACATAAATCCAAGAAGCTCACAGAGTCCCAAGCAAAATGAACCCCAAAAGACCAACGCCAAGGCACATTATAATTAAATTGGCAAACACCAACGACAAAGTAAGAATCTTAAAAGCAGCAAGAGAGAGACAGAAAGTTACATACAAAGGAACCCCCATCAGACTAGCAACTGATTTCTCAACAGAAACTCATCAGGCCAGAAGGGAATGGAATGAAATATACAAAGTCATGCAAAGGAAGGGTCTGAATCCAAGAATACTGTACCCAGCAAGGCTGTCAATCAAAATTGAAGGTGAAATCAGGAGCTTCACAGACAAAAAAGGACTAAGGGAATTTATTACCACCAAACCAGCAATGCAAGAAATGCTAAAGGGTCTGCTGTAAAAAAAAAAAAAAAAAAAAAAAAAAAAAAAAAAAAAAAAAAGAAACAGTAAGCGAAGAAGTAACACAGGGGTAAAGAATAGGAATGGCAACAAATAAGTACCTATCAATAATAACTTTAAATGTAAATGGATTAAATGCCCCAATCAAAAGACATAGGGTAACGGATTGGATAAGAAAACACGACCCATATCTGCTGTCTACAAGAAACCCACCTCAGAAAAAAAGACGCACACAGACTGAGGGTGAAGGGATGGAAAAAGGTTTTCCAGGCAAATGGAACTGAAAAAAAAGCTGGGGTAGCAATACTTATTTCTGACAAATTAGATCTCGAACTGAAGGACATAACAAGAGATAAGGAAGGCCATTTCATAATACTAAAGGGAGCAATCCAACAAGAAGAAATAACTCTGGTAAACATATATGCACCCAATACAGGAGCACCCAAATACATAAAAAAACTCCTGGAGGATATCAAGGGAGAGATTGACAGCAATACAATCATAGTAGGAGACTTTAATACCCCACTATCACCATTGGACAAATCCTCTAAACAAAACATCAGCAAAGAAACATCAATCCTAAATGACGCACTAGACCAGATGGAATTAATTGACATCTTCAGAACATTTCACCCCAAAGCCACAGAATATACATTCTTCTCAAGTGCACATGGGTCATTTTCAAAGATAGACCATATGTTGGGACATAGGCAAAGTCTCTTCAAATTCAAGAAGATAGAAATCATATCAAGCATCTTCTCAGACCACAGTGGCATAAAACTGGAAATCAACTACAATAAAAACAACCCAAAGAAATCAAACACATGGAGACTAAACAGCATGCTATTAAACCATGACTGGGTTAGCAGAGAGATCAAAGAAGAAATAAAAAACATCATGACAACAAATGACAATGAAAACACTACAATCCAAAATCTATGGGACACAGCAAAAGCAGTCTTGAGAGGGAAGTTCATAGCTCTACAAGCCTACTGCAAAAAACAAGAAACAATGGTAATAAATTACCTAACCCAACAACTCAAAGAGTTAGAAAAAGAGCAAGAAGAAAATCCCAGTGTAAGCAGAAGGAAGGAAATAATAAAGATCAGAGCACAGATAAACGACATAGAGACCAAAGAAACAATACAAAAGATCAACAAAACCAAGAGCTGGTTCTTTGAAAGGATAAACAAGATTGATGAACCTCTAGCCAGGCTCACCAAGAAGCAAAGAGAGAAGACCCAAATAAACAAGATCAGAAATGAAAGAGGTGAAATAACAACAGATCCTGCTGAAATACAAAGGATTGTTAAAAAATACTACGAACAACTCTATTCCAACAAACTGGACAACCTGGAGGAAATAGACATATTCCTAGAAAAATATAACCTTCCAAAACTCAATCAGGAAGAATCTAAATAGCTCAACATGCCAGTAACTATGGAAGAAATTGAAGCAGTCATCAAAGAGCTTCCGGCAAACAAAAGCCCGGGGCCAGACGGCTTCACAGGAGAGTTCTACCAAACATTCAAGGAAGAACTAAAACCTATCCTCCTCAGACTATTCCAAAAAATTCAAGAGGAAGGAACACTTCCAAGCTCCTTCTATGAAGCCAGCATCACCCTAATACCAAAACCAGATAAAGACAACACAATGAAGGAGAATTACAGGCCAATATCCCTCATGAATGTAGATGCCAAAATCCTCAACAAAATTCTAGCAAATAGGATCCAGCAGTACATCAGAAAGATCATATACCATGACCAAGTAGGGTTTATCCCAGGAATGCAAGGATGGTTCAATATCCGCAAATCAATAAATGTGATACATCACATAAACAAATTGAGAGATAAAAATCACATAGTCATATCAATTGATGCAGAAAAAGCATTTGACAAAATCCAACACCCTTTCTTGATAAAAACTCTCAACAAGGTGGGAATAGAAGGATCATACCTCAATATAATAAAAGCTATATATGATAAACCCACAGCTAACATCATACTCAATGGGCAAAAACTAAAACCATTTCCCCTAAGAACAGGAACAAGACAGGGATGCCCACTCTCACCACTCCTGTTTGACATAGTACTGGAAGTATTATCCACTGCAATTAGAAAAGAAGAAGAAATAAAAGGCATCCAAATTGGAAAAGAAGAAGTAAAGCTGTCCTTATTTGCAGATGACATGATATTGTACATAAAAAATGCAAAAGACTCCATCAAAAAACTAACAGACTTAATAAATCAATTCGGCAATGTAGCAGGATACAAAATTAACACCAAGAAATCTATGGCATTTCTATACACCAACAGTGAACTTACAGAAAGAGAGACTAAAAAAGCAATCCCATTTTCCACCGCACCAAAAAAATTAAGATACTTAGGAATAAACCTAACCAAGGAGGTAAAAGACCTATATGCCGAAAACTACAGGACACTGAAAAAAGAGATAGAGGAATATGTAAACAGATGGAAGAACATACCATGTTCATGGATTGGTAGAATCAACATCATTAAAATGTCCATACTACCCAAAGCAATCTATAGATTCAATGCACTCCCCATTAAAATACCAACGGCGTATTTCACAGACCTAGAAAGAACTCTCCAAAAATTCATCTGGAATAAAAAAAGACCCCGAATAGCCACAGCAACCCTGAGAAAGAAGAATAAAGTAGGAGGGATCTCAATACCAGATTTCAAGCTGTATTACAAAGCCACTGTCCTCAAAACAGCCTGGTACTGGCACAAGAACAGACATATAGATCAATGGAACAGAATCGAGAATCCAGATATCGACCCAAACCAATATGCGCATTTAATATTTGACAAAGGAGGCATGAGCATACAATGGAGTCAAGACAGTCTCTTTAATAAATGGTGTTGGGAAAATTGGACAGATACATGCAAAAAAATGAAACTAGATCACCAACTTACACCATACACAAAAATAAACTCAAAATGGGTACAGGACTTAAATATAAGACGGGAAACCATAAAAATACTGGAGGAATCCACAGGCAGCAAAATCTCAGACATATGCCAAAAGAACTTTTTCACTGATACTGCCCCTAGGGCAATGGAAGCCAAAGAGAAAATAAACAAATGGGACTACATCAAAATAAAAAGCTTTTTCACAGCAAAAGAAACCATCAATAAAACAACAAGAAACCCCACTGTATGGGAGAACATATTTGCAAATGTTATCACTGATAAAGGTTTAATCTCCAACATCTACAGGCAGCTTATACAACTTAATAAAAGGAAGATAAATGATCTAATAAAAAAATGGGCAACAGACCTAAATAGAATCTTTTCGAAAGAAGACAGAAGGAGGGCCAAGAGACACATGAAAACATGCTCAAAGTCACTAATTATCCGAGAGATGCAAATCAAAATGACAATGCGATACCATCTCACACCTGTCAGAATGGCTATCATCAACAAATCAACAAACGACAAGTGTTGGCGAGGATGCGGAGAAAAAGGAACCCTCGTGCACTGCTGGTGGGAATGCAGACTGGTGCAGCCACTGTGGAGAACAGTATGGAGTTTCCTCAAAAAACTGAAAATGGAACTCCCATTTGACCCAGTAATCCCACTCCTGGGAATATATCCTAAGAAACTAGAAACACCAATCAGAAAGGATATATGCACCCCTATGTTCATAGCAGCACAATTTACCATAGCTAAGATTTGGAAACAGCCTAAGTGCCCGTCAGCAGATGACTGGATCAGAAAACTATGGTACATCTACACAATGGAATACTATGCTGCCATAAAAAAGAAGGAATTACTACCATTTGTAGACACCTGGATGGAATTAGAGAACATTATGCTAAGTGAAATAAGCCAGTCAATGAATGAAAAATACCACATGATCTCACTCATTTGGGGATAATGAAAAACATTATAAACTGATGAACAAAAAGATAGATACAGAGGCAGTAATGCATCAAACAGACTGTCAAATTACAGCAGTAAGTTTAGGGAGAGGTGGGGGAAATAAGAGATCAACTGAAGGACTTATATGCATGTATATAAGAGTAACCAACGGATTCAAAACATTGGGGGGTGAGGCATGTATGGGAGTGGGGTGGGGGGGCAATGTTAAGATATGTACACATATAATACCTTAATAAAAAAAAATATTTGGGGAATAACCCTTACCTCTTAAAGTTCTTCATGTTTAATATCTACAAATTTTTTGTAATGGTTCTCCTTTATGGCTATTTCAGTATAGACTAGATTATCCTATATAATAAAGAGGTAATATGCAAATTGACTATTACTCCATCACACAAGATGGCTGCCCCCATGTGATCAAAGATGGCCACCCCCCATGTGCACACAAGATGGCCTCCACAAGATGGCCAGCAGGGGAGGGCAGTTGTGGGTGATCAAGCCAGCAGGAGAGGGCAGTTGGGGGGGGGGGACCAGGCCTTCAGGGGAGGGCATTTGGAGGGACCAGGCCTGCAGGGGAGAGCAGTTAGGGGTAACCGGGCCAGCAGGGAGGACAGTTGGGGGGACCAGTGCAGGGAGCCAATTGCAGCATGTCATAATTACAAGAGTTTTATCAAAAGTTTGATGAAACTTGGGGACTCAACAAGGGCTGAGTCACATATGTAATTACTTGTTGGAACGGCTGAAAAGGCACTTCCCCCAAACCTGAATAGGATGATTGTTTACTGCCAGACAGCTCAGAGAATCTTAATCTACATGTTTTTGCCTCCTGTTGGCCAAACACCTGAACAGCTTTAGGCTATTCCCCAATCTGACAATGCTTCTGTACCCTACCCTTTGAAGTGTGTTATCTCTACCTTGCCTTAGGACAAATTGTGTTAATAAACAGCAAGGGGTCCTGAGACAAGGAGAGTCTTTAGCTCCTTTAGCTGAAGCTCCTCTGACCCTCAAGGCCTTTCAAAACAATCTTTTCTCTTTGGACTCCTACTTAATCTATGCACAGCCTTTCTCCAGATTGCTGAACCCTTCTTAATGCTGGGACAAGAACCCTGGCAGACCAGGCCAGCAGGGGAGAATTGTTAGTGTTGACCAGGCTGGCAGGGGAGGGCAGTTAGGGTCAATTGGGTTGGCAGGGGGCAGTTAGGCATTGATCAGGCTGGCAGGGGAGTGGTTAGGGGGTGATCAGGCTGGCAGGCAGAAGTGGTTAGGGGCAATCAGGCAGGCAGGCAGGCAGGCAGGCAAGCGGTTGGGAGCCAGCAGTCCTGGATTATGAGAGGGGTCCCAGATTGGAGAGGATGCAAGCTGGGATGAGGGACACACCCCACCCTGTGCACGATTTTGTGCACTGGGTCTCTAGTGTTATGATAGAAAACAACCTGTAAATCTCAGTGGTTGCCAACTTCAATGTTTTCTTTTGTATTTGTGCAGCCTGCTACTGTTCTTTAAAACTGACCAGTGCAGCCCTAACCTGTTTGGCTCAGTGGATAGAGTCTCGGCCTGCAGCCTGAAAGGTCCCAGGTTCGATTCTGGTCAAGGGCATGTACCTTGGTTGCGGGCACAACCCCAGTAGGGAGTGTGCAAGAGGCAGCTGAATCGATGTTTCTCTCTCATCAATGTTTCTAACTGTCTATCCCTCTCCTTTCCTCTCTGTAAAAAATCAATAAAATATATATATATATTTTTTTCTCTTTTTTTTTAAATATATTTTATTGATTTTTTTTACAGAGAGGAAGGAAGAGGGATAGAGAGTTAGAAACATCGATGAGAGAGAAACATCGATCAGCTGCCTCCTGCACACCTCCTACTGGGGATGTGCCCGCAACCAAGTTACGTGCCCTTGACCGGAATCGAACCTGGGACCTTTCAGTCCGCAGGCCGACGCTCTATCCACTGAGCCAAACCGGTTTTGGCTAAAATACATATTTTTTTTAAAAACTAAAAAAAAAACCCCCAAAAAAACTGACCAGTGCAGCTGTTCTATAAATGTTGGATATGTTACCTACATTATGTTAAACTGCAACTTTATGTCCATGTAGCAGGAGAAAACTCAAGTTGAACAGTTAATATTTGGTAATTAAATATTTCCACCTAGAACCGATGATATATATAATGTCAGGTCAAATGTCCTTAGCTGCAGGAAGTCATATGGCTTCATCTCTCTTCAAGGAGATGGGTAAATGCAAGTTATCTTTTTTGCCCAGAAGATGAAAATCAGATATCATGAATAGTAGGAACATCTACCATAGTAGGAAAGGTAAGAAATATCTAATAGAAAAGCATTAATATTGATGCTTATAACATTCAACATACCATATCTAAACATATACTAATTCATATATACATATCCACATACTCACCCATTCCATGTCCAAATTATGGAAATTACTCAAGAATATGGCAACATAGAGCCTTAGTTAACTAAACTACTTAAGCACAAACTAGAAAGTAACAGAATGCAGTAACTTAATAATGCACAGAAAAAAATATTCAATTTTAATAAAAATCATCTAAAAAGAGGGGACCCAAAATAAAATCAAAGTAGCTTATCTGCCCTGAGTAATGGGTCTTTCACTGACATTGGAAAACACAGGCTTCTCATATTCATTTCCAAAACCACTCAGGCATCAAATTGAAAAGAAGAATCTCTATATAAGGCATCCGTATGTAGAGCAGTTTCAAGAGTTGTTTCCAACCACCAAATTCTGATACAACATCTTTCTCTTATCTACTCCCAAACCCAGAACTACGTCAGACATATTCTATCAGCAGCAGGTGTTTATAGGACTTTATTTTGGAAGCTCAACTTTCTATCTACTTCCAGCCCTTGTGCTGAGCAAACTCCAGCAACTTGAGCTTTGGATTCTGATTTTTGTTTACTGATGAATTCCCTGACTCATACCTTGACTCATGGCTTATGCTAATTCACTGCCTGTACTATCTCAAGGTCCCTGTGTATCTCCTCAGGTGGTATTATCATAACCAAATGGTGATTTTTTTTTCTGGTTTGTACTGTTAAATTTCTCAGAAAAGATCTGATTCAACCAGCTAATTACCCTGTTTTCCCAAAAATAAGACAGTGTCTTATATTAATTTCCCCCCCAAAGACACGCTAGGTCTTATATTCAGGGGATGTCTTATTTTTCCATGAAGAAGATTGGTACACATTTATTGTTAAATGAAAATAAAGGAAATTTATTACCTGTATATGGTACGGTAGTACAGTAGTTGTCAACACAAACCAGACAAACTGTGAATCCTACAGTATCAAGAATTTACTCATTTATTCAATGACAATCATGTCATCATCTTCTGGAACATCATCATAACAATCCAATTCCTGAATTTCCTGGTGAATTTCTTGTGACTCCATTTCTTTCAGAATCAGTGGACCAAATCTCTCATGTTTAGCAACAGCACTGTCTTTAAATAAGTACTTCTTGTCAAGGTAGCCTGCTCGCAGTGCATTTGCAATGCAACTGTCAGTGATTTTCTCCCATGAATTCTTCACCCAAGTCACAACTTCTTGCAGTATAGGTTTCACAAAGTTTCCACGCTGATTTCTCTCCATTCTATTTTCAATGTAGTCATTAATTTCCATGCGCAAATTGTCTTTGAATGGCTTGTTTATTGCAATATCAAGAGTCTGGAGATAGGCCGTCATTCCTGCGGGAATCATTATCTGATCTATTTTTCTTTCGTGAAGAAATGTCTTCATGTCTTTAGCGCGGTGAGTGCTGGCTGCATCCCAGACTAGCAGACCTCTTTGGCTCCCTCGAAAAACAAGCGGCAGCATTAAATCAACCCACTTCTTTATAATTGCTTGTGTGGCCCAGGCTTTTTCAGTTTCAAGAATAAAAACAATTTTTTCCTTCTTGCCCTTAGAAATGATTAAAGGTGGGATTTTAGTGCCATCCAGACAAATTGCCAAAATACAGGAAACACGTGCACTTTCGTAAGCAGTGGAGGGAATGTACGCTAAGGAGGCACCCCGCTGTTCAATTGTTGTTTGAGATGATTGGCCCATAAACACTGCAGTTTCATCCATAGCAATCATGTTGGAAAGATTGTATTTAGAGAAGTCAGCATCATCAATAAAGGACTTGAATGCAAGTGCTCGCTTAATAACTTGAGTATCTTCCAACCTAAACAATGTTGTAGATCTTCTTAAAGACAGTTCATTTCGCTGAAGGAAATTATCCAGCCAGTGTTGTGATGCTTTGAAGTCTTCGGGGGCTATGTCAAACTGTGGTGCCATTGCAAGGGCAAATTCTTGAATCTGAGCCCTATTCACAACCAAAGCCTTTGCTCTCCTGTCAACAACCCATTCACAGATCAGGTCTTCCAGCTCGGAAAATAATGGTTGCTGACCTGATCCACACTTGCGCTTTTTAGCATTTCCCTTGTCCACTTGTTCAATGAGGTTACCATACTCTGCTCGCCATTTTTGGACCAATCGGATACTCAACATCTTCTCTTTGCAGAAAGCAGTAAGATTTTGGCCCCAAGAGGCCTCCACTATTCCTTTCTTGTACTCCACGGAGTAGCGTTTTCTTTTTGCGCTCATTTCTAGGAGTAAAAAAAAAGGAATTGGGGTATCAAGGTGGGGGGAGGGGGATCACTCAAAATGTCACAGGGGGGATCAGAGGGGGGAATCAAAATGGCACAGGAGAATCAGAGGGGGGATTACCATTTTAGTAACCCCTTTTGATCTTCCTGTGTCATTTTGATTGTCCCCTCTGATCTTCCTGTGTCATTTTGATTGCCCCCTCTGATCCTCCTGTGTCATTTTAAGTGATCCCCCTCCTCCCACCCCTGTGCCACTGAACACCTTCACCAGACATCCCCCCTACCCCTTTATCAGACATTTACCCCCTGGGTCCTGCCTGGGGACTGTCACTGGGCTTGCTGGGGCCTGGATCTGGGCTGGAGCAGGGTCTGCCACTGACTGAGAACCTTCAGTCATCATGAAGACGGCCGCGAGCATCAGGTAGTGTCACCAGAGACAGACTGGCACTCACCACCTTCGCCGCATCCCGTCTGCTCTAATCCTCCTGTTCTTCTACATCCATCTGCAAAAGTCTCCTCCTCTCTCCTGCCCCACGCTCACCGCTCACTCCGATCTCCACTCCGCCTCCACACAGCAGTGACGTCAGGACTCCGCGTAACGTCACTGGTTGCTAGACGCCAGTCGGGGTGGCCCTAGAGACCAGTTTATGGTAAATTAATTTTCATTCTGAGACAGAGCCTGGGGGCCTTATTTTTTGGGGGATGCCTTATATTTCACTCAGAAGGAAACCTGTAAGTAGGTCTTATTTTCAGAGGATGTTTTATCTTCGGGGAAACACGGTACATTATACCTGTTTGGTGAGAATCTAGATTTTAATCTTCTTCATACAGAAGTTGCAGATGCTCCTCAACTTTTGGGTTATGTCCTGATAAACCCTTAAATGTTAGAAATACTGTAAGTTGAAAATGCATTTAATAAACCTAACATACCAACCATCAAAGCCTAGCCCAAACTACCTTATACATGCTCAGAACACTTACATTAGCCTGCAGTTGGGCAGTTTTCTAACACAAAGCCTATTTTTTAATATACTAGAGGCACAGTGCACAAAATTTGTGCACAGGGGGTGTGTCCCCTCAACCCAGCCTGCACCCTCTCCAATCTGGGATTCCTTGGGGGATGTTCAACTGCCGGTTTAGGCCTGATCCTCACAATCTGGATCCACTGGCTACTAACTGCTCACCTGCCTGCCTGCCTGATCGCCCTTAACTGCCCCCGCTGTTTGCCTGGTCACCCCCTACTAACCCCCCTGCCAGCTTAGTTGCCCCTAACTGCCCCCCCCCCCCCGCTGGCCTGGTCGCCCCTCACTGTACCCCTCTGCCGGCCTGGTCACCCCCAACTGCCCCCCGCTGCAGGCCTGGTCGCCCCATGCAGCCTGCTGCTTGGTCGTTCGGTTGCCCCTCACAAACCCCCCCCCCCCCGCCAGCCTGGTTGCCCCACGCAGCCTGCTGCTCAGTAGTTTGGTTGTCCCTCACTAACCCCCCCTGTCCGCCTAGTCACCCCACGCTGCCTGTTCAGTCATACGTTCAGTTGTGTTGGTCGCTTAGGCTTTTATTATTATAGATTGTTGAATATCTCAATGTGTGTATTGCTTTCACACCATTGTAAAATCAAAATAATTGTAAGTCAAACCATTGTAAGTTAGGACTGTTTGTATTGTTTTCCCTTGAATCATTTTCTCACATTTGGCCCATCAAACTTTTCTGGGGAAAAAAGTCATATAAAAATAAACATAATCTTCTATACTTAAGGAATTCTTTAGGTTCACTACTGAGAGCAAAAATAATAATCAGGAATCATCTAAAAATATTGCAGTCATTGCAGTTATAGCTGTTCTTGGAAGACTTAATATGAGCAAGGTAATATCTATTAGGTGTTACAGTAAATTACATTATGTTGTAAAAAAAAGATTGTAAAATATTTTCAAAAAATAAACATGCATTTATACCACTCATATGACATATAATATTCTTAGAAAAAATAATTCTAAATAATTAATGGCAGAAAAAAAATTATGTTTGTTATATCTACATTCTTTCTAACCTTTCTTAAATTTATCATTTATTGCTCCAACCCTCTACCTCACTATAAAGATAGCCTCATACTTTTCAATCAACAACCACTTTTCTCTTGCTTTTATAACCTGAAGAGATCCTCTGAGGCCATAGATTATGTTGGATCCAGGAATAAAATCCTACTGGGTAGCACATGTTTATAAGTTCCAAAGTACACTTTATTAGCATATAAATTGAAAATAGCAATGTTGATCAGGTTGTTTAATGAAAAATGCCTCTTAGTCCAAGTGAAAAACTATTTCCTTAATCCAAGTTGCTTAAAAAACACAACAGAAACTACTTATGTGATTACTGCAAAAGGTGACAGGAGACAGGAAATGAAAGTGATGGCTGAACCAATCAACCTTTAGAAAAAATTGTATGTTAACTCTGGACCAGTAAATAGCTAGATACATGTGTAGACAGAAACCCTTCCAATAATGTTCCTAATGTCAAGGTCTCTTGGGCAATAAAGACTTCCCTGTGATGAAGTCCATTAGGCAGCAACCTTATTAAACACAGCACACACAATCAGCTCTGGGTGACTACCTCCAGGCTTCTCTCTGGTGACATTGCAACGAATCTTCATTTTTCCAATAAAGAGTAATATGGCTTTGATCAAACCTTCTAACTTCAATTTCCTTGGGTTAAAAACATTTCTAGAAAGTCTTTTTTGAGACTCAGCATCATATAAACACCCTTTTATTTTTCTTCTCATACTTGACATTTTTAGCTTGTATGAAAATACCATAATTAAAGAATAAATTACTTCATTAAGGGTTGTCACTGAGGACTACAATTTTTATAATTATATCACACAAATGTGTCGAATTTCAGAAAAAAAGTATTTAATAATTTTATATCACGATGTACATTTTTATTCACTCATTTTGATGTTATACACATTAACTTAACAAATAAGAATGTACTTTTGCCCTGCTGGTGTGGTTGAATGGTTGAGCATCAATCTATGAACCAGGAGGTTATAGTTCAATTCCTGGTCAGGGCACATGCCCAGGTTGTGGGCTTGATTCCCAGTGTGTGTGGGGGGGGGGGGGGGAAGGGGGCATGCAGGAGGCAGCCAATCAATGATTATCTCTCCTTATTGATGTTTCTATCTCTCTCTCCCTCTCCCTTCCTCTCTGAAATCAATTAAAAATATATTAAAAGAAAGAACACGCTGTTATTTTTGTCAATTGATGACCAAAAGAAAAAGAATAAATATGTCATTGAACGTGAAAAACTGGGTAACCAAAAGGTATTGGTTTATAAATGAGTGTTCTCTAGAACAGCAATATAAAAATCTACCAGAAGTAATGTTATATAACCTAAATATTTTTTAAAAATATATTTTGACTTTTTACAGAGAGGAAGGGAGAGGGATAGAGTTAGAAACATCAATAAGAGAGAAACATCAATCAGCTGCCTCCTGTACACCCCGTACTGGGGATGTGCCTGTAACCAAGGTACATACACTTGATCAAAATCAAACCTGGGACCCTTTGGACTGCAGGCCACCACTCTATCCACTGAACCTAACTGATTAGGGTCCTAAATATTTTTTGTAACTAAAATACAAAATATATAGTTCGAGAGAAAAATATGTACTATTAATTAAACACTAAAAACTTAAGTGTATTCGAACAATTGAATCCTTACAGGCAGGGTATTGTCCATATTTGTATAGGGCCATGAAACTAGTTATCTTAAAGCAACCTAAGTACTTCAAGCAGCTGATTGAAGCATTTGTATTACCTACTGACTCCTGAAGGCATTTAGTTTTCTTTCCCTTGTCTATTACTTTTCTAAATGTTACTTCTCACATTGAATTTCTCTCAGCACTTGGGACTACTAAAACTCTGTCTTTGCTAAGGAACTCCCCCCACCAACAACAGTGTCTTCCAAATGTTTATATTATCATTACAATTTCTGACCAATCATGTTTAGACATACATAATATTTGAAGACTGTATTAATATATTATGTATATAATAAAGCATGCAGAAAATGGACATTAAAATATGGATGAATTGAAATTATAAATGATAAAATTTTTATAGCATTACACTATGAAGATCATTATTCTAGATGTTATCATTTCATTTCTATATATAATGGCTGGTGAGAAGCTCAGAGGTAGTGATGACACCCAGTAAAGGAAATTTTAACTTGTCATTGGTAATGTTGGTCTTTGCCTTAATCTTCATTTTCTCAAGCCTTATTTTTAAGGTAATCAAATGTTCTATTGTGTATGTCTTTTCATATGCTTTTTTTTAAGTAAAGCACTATGAAATCATAATTTGATTAACTGGATAGAGTATCAACATAACATAGAACATAGGAGATCAAAGAACAATTTAGATAAACACTGTTATTGTACAGAGAAGTAAAATAAGACTTATGAATTTTAAATAGTTCTCAAGGTCACATTCCTCTCTATGTATGTCATATCAAACTTAGTACATTTTAATTCCTTTAGAGTTTCCAAATGAATCTTTATTCTTCAAATTGGCTGGTAATTTAGGAGTACTTTTTAAAAAGGATTCAAATTTGAAAAGACTGTATCTCTTCCAAAATCTAATGGAAATTTAAAAAAGTATTTCATTGAAGAAATATAAATCTACCTTAGCAAAATTTCCAGGCCAGGTTGTACTCTATTATAGTCATGCAATTTAGTGGTTCTTCATCAGGGTTATATATTCAGAACTATCATCTCAAGAGATTTTCAAACTCAAAATCCCAGGGCCAATTTCAAAATGAGAATCAATTGGAAGCTTTTGATATGTGAAAAGCAAAAGAAAATAAAAAGAAATGTTCTCAGAGTAAAGTGTTGACATTTCTACTTAAGAACCAATTGAATACAAAGAACTAAGATAATAACAAATTAGATAAAATTTAAATTTTATATATTTAAGAGCTCATCCTTCATTAAAACAATTATGAAAAATAAACAGTCTGAGGTGCATGGTCTTCACACATAAAGAGCCCTCTATTTTTATTCAGTCATTTTTTAACACTAAGTGGCTTTGATTTGATTGTACCATATCAAATCCTTAGTTGAATAAGAAATTAGAAATCAAATATGTCTACCATAATCATTTTAAATGAGCCAAGATTTTATGAAATCTAAAATGTGCTAGTAATATTGGCTTAAGGCCTAATAAAACTTTAATATATGAGCAATGACAATTAGTTCTTTTTGCATTTCTAAATTCAGGTGATGTGTTTGTTTTTCTAGAGATGTGAAACTTGGAATAGAAATGTATATAGCCCCCGAATAAGCCCTGTGTGATCTTAATGCCTAAACAATTTAATTGGTATGATTCACAGAAGGAGATATAGAAATGGAATTGAATAAAAATTATGTACAGTTCTTTTCATTTTCTAAACAATAGAGTATGACTGCACTTATATGTATAAATAAATAAGAGATAGATAAATTGCTAAATTTGGGTTATGGTGCCATTGAAAAAAAATACTAAAATGATGAAACTCATTTTCTTTGTTTGTACAAATCTGGTAGCTACATTAAAATTTGCACTAGGGAACATTTTCAAATCTTTTATAGTGTCTTTTATGCTGCTACACATTTTGGTTTTGAGAGGGAGAATTGCCCTGGAGGAGAAATCCTTCAGAAAGAAGAAGAGAGGGAACACAAGGACTCAGAAAAAAGTTTGCTACTGCAGAGAATGATTAGTACAAGGAAAGGAGGAGGAGACATCTGTTGGTGAAATGATTTTTAGAGATAATTAAGTGCATTCATCCAGAAATAACACATATTATACATCGTTTGCAGGCACACATGGCTTTACTAAAAACAAGAGAGACTTTGAAAGACCCACAAAAATAATCAGCAGTTCTCATCTGCTATCACCAAAATGTCAGCCCTTCCTGTTTGCCCCACCTCAGTCTTCCTAAATCCCTTTCAGGCACCCTAATACTTTTTGTTGCAGGATATGTATACTACTTACAGAGCTAAGCTTGGTTGGGAAGCATTGTCAGAAGTGTATAGCTTGCTTCTCATGTCCTTTAAAGCTTATATTAATATTCCATTTCAAATTCCTGGAATTTAATTGGATTTTTAGGCATCTAAGAGATAACATAGAAAGAATATTAGTGCTCCAAATAAATGAATGAAGATTTTGTTAAGCATAGAAAAAGCAGTTGTCCTGACAGTAATGACTATTTTAGAGACAATAAAAATTAACATCAGAACAGTTTAATTTTTTTATTGTTGCTCATTTTATCCTCTTCCACAATAAAATTGATGCATCATACATCTGTATGTGATGCCTTCTTGTGCAATTTTATATACATTCAGTAAAGCACTACATAATGGGCCTTAAACTGTAGTAAAAGAAAAAAGAAATAAGAAAGCACAATGTAAAATATCTATATATATAAAAGCTAAGTGACCATCACAACCGAAACAACTGAACGAACAACTGAATAGAAGGCTACGTGGGGCGACCAGGCCGGCAGGGTGGTTAGTGAGGGATGACCAAACAACTGAACAGTAAGCTGTGTGGGGCGACCAGGCCAGCAGGGGGAGCAGTTAGGGGTGATCAGGCCAGCAGAGGGGGGTGAGGGGTGACCAGGCCAGCGGAGGGAGAGGGCAGTTAGGGGCGACCAGGCAGTCAGGAAGGTAAGCAGTTAGGAGCCAGTGGTCACAGATTGTGAGAGGGATGTCCGACTGCTGGTTTAGGCCTGATCCTCCCCAAGGCAGTGGTCGGCAAACTCATTAGTCAACAGAGCAGCAAACCACGGCTCGTGAGCTGCATGTGGCTCGTGAGCCACAGTTTACCAACCACTGCCCCAAGGGGTCCCAGATTGGAGAGGGTGCAGGCTGGGCTGAGGGGTCCCCCCCATGTATGAATTTCATGCACTGTGCCTCTAGTATTTTTGTAAAAGCTTACACATATTAATTACCATCCAAAGAACACTTATGAGATTCTGCTTGGTTTTGAAGTGTAAATAAATTTAAAAGTTGTTGATTAAAAATAAAATAGTAAAAAATAAAATAAAATAGTAAATAAAAATGAAAGACAGCAACTTCCTTTCATTGAGATAAACGATAGCAATAAAATGAATGGTATTTCCACATAATAAATTGTTTTGACAATTAAAGATTTTCTATTTCAGCCCACAACCTGGGCATGTGCCCTTGGAATCAAATCATGACCTCCTGATTATAGGTCAATGCTCAACCACTGAGTCACACTGACTGGGAAACCATAATAATTCTTTAAGAACTAATCCCAATGCCATATACTTTAAATTCTCTTTTAGCTAGGATGCCTTTGGCTTCACATCACTGATCCTCCACAAAACAGAATTAGTTTTTATATAATAAAATATGTTATTCCATGGACACAGACAATACTGTGGTGAAGGCCTGGGGGTTGGGGTAGGATGGGGGAGTGAGTGTGGGTAAAAGGAGGACATCTGTAATACTTTCAATAATAAAGTTAAATTAAAAAAATATTACTGAACATAATAAAAATCTCAAGGAAGGATGCTTCTATGGTTAATAAAAGCATCAGCTCAAATAATTTAAAAATAGTTTCTATGAATTCATTTTTTCTAGTCTGCCATCCTTATCGGGTTGCCAAACCTCATAACTCAAAGATGGCTGCCACTGTTCCAGGTGTAAAAGAAAAATGACATCTTTGAAAAACCAGAAGAATGATAAAAAGGCATACCTCTTTTAAGGTAAAATGTTCCTTGTTAAGAGTGTAGACAATTTTCCCAGGTGTGTTTAGCCCAGCCATATCTTATTGGCTAGAGTCATATCACATGACCATTCACATAGCTACTTCTGGAAAGACAAAATAGAATTACCATGATTTCTTAGCCCCAGATCAATCAAGATCAACTAGCATATAGCTTTCTGCTACCTAAACAATATAGGAGTTCTAATAGCAAAGACAAAAAGGATGTTGGTAGTGATATTGGATTAGCACCACGGTGTCTACTATACACACTTTATTTACCCCACATCTATTGCAATGATCACTCTTCTTGACCTGTACTTATTTTTGTAAAGTGTCTTATATTCATTTAAAAATACATGTAACTTTAAAAAAAATTATCTTTATTGTTGAAAGTGTTACAGATGTCCCCATTTTTCCCCATTGACCCCTCATCCCAGCTCCCACCCCCTCCCCAGGTTTCAACACACTATTGTCTGTGTCCATGGGTTATGCATATATGCACATAAATTCTTTTTTTAAATATATTTTTATTACTTACTAGAGGCCGGTGTATGAAATTCGTGCACATGGGAGGGTGGGTGTCCCTCAGCCTAGCCTGCACCCTCTCCAATGTGGGATCCCTCGAGGGATATCCGACTGCCTGTTTAGGCCCAATCCCACCGGGCAGTCGGACGTCTAAATGGGCAGTTAGACATCTCTCTCACAATCCAGGACTGCTGGCTCACAACCGCTCGCTTGCCTGCCTTCCTGATTGCCCCTAACTGCTTCTGCCTGCCAGCCTGATCACCCCCTAACTACTCACCTGCCAGCCTGATTGATGCCTAACTGCTACCCTGCCAGCCCGATTGCCCCTAACTGCCTTCCCCTGCTGGCCTGGTCACCGCTAACTGCCCTCCCCTGCCAACCTGGTTGCCCCCAACTGCCCTCCCCTGCAGGCCTGGTTGCCCCCAACTGCCCTCCCCTGCCGGCCATCTTGTGGTGACAATCTTGTGTCCACATGGGGGCAGCCATCTTTGACCACATGGGGGCAGCCATCTTGTGTGTTGCAGTGATGGTCAATTTGCATATTACTCTTTTATTAGATAGGATTTCTGAGAGGAAGGGAGAGGGAAAGATAGAGACATCAATGATGAGAGAGAATCATTGATCAATTGCCTCCTGCACACCCCCTACTGGGGATGAAGCCCACAGCCTGGGCATGTGACCTGACTGGAAATAAAACCATGAATTCCTGGCTCATAGGTTGATGCTCAACCACTGAGCCATGCCATCCAGGCTGCATATAAATTATTTGGTTATTCTCTCTTACCCTCTGCCCCCTTCCTTCTGAGATTCCTCAATCTGTTGCATACTTCCATGTCTCTGGAACTGCTTTGTTTGTCTATTTTGTTCATTAGATTCCACATACAAGTAAGATCATGTGGTATTTTTCTTTCTCTGACTGACTTTTTTTGCTTAGTATAATAATCGCCAGGTCCCTCCAGAGATCACATTGGACAGTATTTTTATTTCACGTTTTGCTCAATGTAGTGGTTAAATTATTATAGGTAATCAATAAAACTCTTTTGAATGAATGAATACATTTATAAGATTTTATCTGTCTGGCATGTAGTTTATATTTGAACAAGTTTATTCTTAGCTGTGTCTAAATAGATTTGTTTTTCTTGACTTGACAAAATGTGTTCTGAATTATATGTTCCTGAAAAGAAAACCTTTTAGGTGCAGGAAAGAAAGTAGAAATATAATTTGCTTCTTGTAAAAACCATACATATGATTTTAAAGTTTAACTTCTACAAATGAATTATAGCAAAATGAACAGATATGGAAATTGGTTAATTGTAATAATGTGTTCTCTAAGTAAAGTAAATCCGCAATGATCTTAAATAATCTTTACACAATTTGGTGCTAAAACTTTCCTGAAATAACAAAAAACAAATGTTGAGTAGTGATTTTTGAGTTCTGTCATTTGTCATTAAACAAAAAAAGAAAAATCAGCCCAGAATAAAAGTGAATTCTATATATTATGTGTATTCTAGTACAATAAAATTCAAACATGGATGGAAAAAAATCCAGCACATTCTTTGCATTCTCATTTCTACTACCATATTCCATGATGTCATTTCTCTAACCTAGACTCTTACCCCAGCTATATACATTTAATCAAACCAATAAAATTCCACTACATTGACCTTTAACACTCACATCCAGGCCCATCAACTTCTGATGTGGCATGTGCTGACTATACATGTCTAGAGAACTGAATATAAACTCATTGGTCTGGTTATCAAGCCTCTTTCTAAAACAGACCCAACACAGTTTTTCAACTATTTTTCTTTTTGATATTCATAAACAACTTACTCTCTAGGCTAATTGTATATACACAGTTTCCCACATACAATTTCTACTTCCTCCAGCTGTCTGTATTCTCTAAACTAGTTTACTTATTTTGGGAAACATTTAATTATGTCTCACCTGGCATGCAAATTTCTATCTAATTAGTAGACTTTTGTTAAGATTTTTTCTAAGTCACAGTTACTGTTGAATAGTGTTCCTTATTTTTTAAAAAAATGATATGCTGAAATTGTTGCTCCCAGTACCTAAGAATGTGACCTCATTTACAGGTGTAACTAAATTAAGATAGATATTATATTAGAGTAGAGTAGGCTTCTATCCCCGAATGAGAGGTATCCTTATAAAAGAAGAGAGATACTTGGAGATAACTCCAAGTGAGGACAAGGGCAGATATTGGAGTTGTGCAGCTACAACAAAGGAACACAAAAGATTGCAAGTGAGTCTGCAGAAGAGTCAAGGAAGAATGCTCCTACAGATTTCAGAGGCAGTATAAACTTGCTGACACCTGCTTTCAGATTTTCAGCCTCTAGAATTGAAGAGAGAAAAATTCTGTTCTTTTAAGCCACTGTGTGCTACTTTGTTAAGGAAGCTTTAGGAAACTAATACACCTACTCAAAATTGTCCCTGTCAATATAGGTATCCTATATAATAAAAGGCTAATATGCAAACCGACCAAACAGTGGAACAACGGGTTGCTATGATGCACACTGACCACCAGGAGGCAGATGCTCATTCAGTAAATTGTATAGAAATAACTAAACCTATAGTGATTTTAAAGGACATTCTGCCCTGGCTGGTTGTCTCAGCTGATTGGGCATCATCCCATGCAATGAGAAGCCAAAGGTGCAATCCCCAATAAGGGGTATGCAGGAGACAGCTGATCAATATTTTTCTGTCTCATTGATGTTTCTCTCTCCCTCCCTCTCCCTGTCCCTTCCTCTCTCTCTAACATTAATAAAAACATTATTATTTTTTTTAAGTTGCTAGTTGATTCCTGATCAGGGCATATGCCTGGGCTGCAGGCTAGATCCCCTGTGTGTGTGTGTGTGTGTGTGTGTGTGTGTGTGTGTGTGTGTGTGTGGTGGGGGGGCGGGGCGGTGCATGCAGGAGGGAGCAGATCAATGTCTTGCTCTCACATTGATATTTCTCTCTCTCCTTCTCCTTTCCTCTTTCTATAAAAATCTTTAAAAAATAATAAAGGACATTCTATTTTAACTTTTAGAATGTATGAATAATTGGAGCAAGTAGAGAACTAAGAATCAAATAATTGCAAATATATATCAAAACTAGAGGCCCAATGTACAAAATCTGTGCCCTGGTAGGGTCCCTAGTGGCTGCTGGCTGCCGGCTGCCAGCTGGGTACTCTCTCCCTTCCCCCAGTTGAACTTCCAGACAACTCCCAGTTGAGGGGATAATTTGCATACTATGCTTTTATTATATAGGATTAGAACATTAATCATATATGTATAATATATATATATATATATATATATATATATATATATATATATATATAAAATCATTCAACTTCAGGAATTAACATTTCATGACCAAGTTTCACATGTGTCCCCACAATTTTTCTCACAAACTGGTAGATTATAACAACATGTTTGTTTGTTTTTAATTCCTCATCCTCATCTTTTTCTTTCCCTACTCCTAGTTGCCAACATAACATTTGTGTTGAGGGGACACAGGGAGAAAAGGGGTACTGGATTTTTATTGAGTTGTAAATATATGAAAACCACTCAATTAATATGTATAAAAATTGAAAGTCTTTAAAAATGTATCTGATATCAATTACAGTGAAAAAGACTAGAAATTCAGGTTTGACAGATTTGAAAAGGTAAGTGGTGGCACGGTTTGACAGGAGAGAAAGTTAAAGAATAAGCAATTTGAGCATCTGCCCTCTCAGTGCCAATAAGGAAATTGTCAATAAGGAAAATTAATGCAGAACATACAAAGGGTCTCAAAAGGTTTAGGCAATTCAGGCATCATGAAAGAGGTGACTAATATTTTGGGAAAAGAGACACCATATAACATTCTCCATTTCTAATTCATTCATTTACAAATATATTTATTGTTTGTTTCGTATATAGGTATTGTTCTAAATGCTGATAATTCAATAATAATTTGAAAATTAATACAATTTAATTCAAAATTAAAATTAATTTGATTTTTAAAAGTGATTCATGGTTCATACTCTCACGAGGGAAACTGATTTAAAACAAGTAACCAAAGAAACATGGAATTTCATGTAATGAAAAGAGTAATACAGCCATATAAGCAAAATAAAGGAACAGATAATGACTTCAGGAAAGACTATTTTACTTAGGGTTTTCGAAAGCTTCTCCGAGGAAGCACAGTTGAACAGAGATACAAAAGACAAGCACGAGTGAGCCCAAAATATCTGAAGGAATAGTTTTCCAGACAGAGAGGACCTAAGTCAAAGGTGGGCTATAAAGGGAATAGTAGGAGGGAAGAAATGAGTGGTGCTCAGGTCAGAGACCTCCAGACTAGATTAGATAAGGTCAAGTCGACGAGTAGACTATAATACGGAGTTTGGCTTTCTTCTACGTATTTTTTGGGGGGCTATTTGCAAGGTTTAGGACAATAAAATAAAAATTAATTTTAAAATTTATTAGTCACACTGGAAACTGATTGAAGAGTTTACTTTAAAGGATGTGGAAGGGTAGAAGCTGGAAGACACCGTTGGGGGCTATTGCAAGAATTCAGAGAGATATAAAGGTATTTTAGGCTAGTATGGCTAGTGGTTACAATACAGGTGTATTTTAAATGAAAAGTAAATTTCTGATGGATTTGGTGTGGGTTTGAGGCAAAAAGAGAAATCAATATTGGCAACTAGATTGTTGGCTTAAGCACATGCGTGCGTAAAGGTGGTATAATTTATTAGAATGGGGAAGACTGGGACTGGAAGAGTTATTTGAGAAAAATGATTTTTTTTTTTTTTGGCTGTATACGACTGAGAACCCTATTCAAATAGAATTTTCACTTAAACTTAGGAACTATGGAGCTGGAGCTCAGGGGAGAAGTTGAGTTTCAGGGTAACAGTTTGAGTTCATAAGAACACTGAGTGTATTTTTAAATATATAATCCCTAGCGCTATGCTGGGAGTATATTTCTTATCATCCCACTATTGGTTTAATAATGCCAATAAGATAATTATTAATTTTCTTCTTCTGGAAAAAAGTACACTCATGCATTTTTTCTTTTAAAAAACATTTATCATCTATAAAATAAACCTAGACAATTCTGTTGATTAGAACATGGTTGTTTGAAAGCCTTGAACTTCCTTTTATACTTCTTCTCTTTGAAAAAAGAAAATAGATTCACAGTCAAATATTAAGTGAAAAATTTTAAATGTGTTTTACCAATGTGGGTTTTCAGTTTTCACATAGCAGATACTTAGTAAATATTTTTTGTATTGAATTACATTTATAAATAAAGGTGAAGACATGATTTAAAAATTATTAGGTCTCTGAGTGGTTTGGCTCAATGGGTAGAGCGTCGGCCTGTGGACTCAAGGGTCCCAGGTTTGATTCCGGTCAAGGGCATGTACCTTGGTTGTGGGCACATCCCCAGTAGGGGGTGTGCAGGAGGCAGCTGATCGATGCTTCTCTCTCATTGATGTTTCTGGCTCTCTATCCCTCTCCCTTCCTCTCTGTAAAAAAAGTCAATAAAATATATTTTTAAAAAATTATTAGCAACTTTAGTCAATTAACTGAATGAATACATTTACAACATACTCAACCCCACTCCCTAAATATTCACATTTTTAAGTCAATAATTTTTTTTCAAGAAGTTGACATCAGAATTACTTGGGGAGTGTTTCAAAGCCCATGACTAAATCTCACTTTTCTAAACAGTGAATTCTGACTGAGTGTAGTGTATGTGTCAGAATTTGACATGTATATTGGAAAAACAAATGCACCCTAGTGCAAAGAACTGACTTAAGCAAAAGGGCTTGAATTGACACTGCTGAACTTAATTTCTAATTCACTTTCCTTCTCTTTCTTCTAAACAAACTTCCACTGAAGTTTAAATCTTTGACAGATAAATTAACTCAAGCATTAATTTACTATAAGGCTTTTTCTTATAGTGAATCAGTCTCTTTGAGGTGATTTTATGTAACCTTAATTGCATTTATTATGTATGGATTTTGTAAGTTAATTTATAAGTGACAATTTTTCTTCTTATTTTAATAAATGGACATTATTTTATTATTGACCTTTGTTTTTTATTGTCCATCTCTTAAAAGAGCTAAATTTCTTTTAGTTAATTTAATGTACATATATATTTTTAAATTTGCATTTAGAATTCTTATCTCTATGATGATATATGTCAATCATTTCCTAAAGTTCTTCCCCTATAATGGGTACAACTGGTCATTAATGTCACTTTAAAATTATAGTGTCACTGGATAAGTATAGTTCTTTCAGACTACACACCAAATGTTAAGATACAGTCAATAATCCCAGGTCAGCGTGCTTCAGTGGTTGAGTGTGGACCTGTGAACCAGGAGATTATGGTTTGATTACTGGCCAGGGTACAGGCCTAGGTTGTGGGCTCGATCCTTAGGTGTGGGGTCTTCAGGAGGCAGCCAATCAATGATTCTCTCTCATCATTGATGTTTCTATCTCTCCTCTTCTTTCCCCTCTGAAATCAATAAAAGTACATTTAAAAAAAGAGATGAACAACATATATTTTTATACTTTCTGAGTTTGAAGTCCTATCTTTTATAAACAATAGTAAAATCCTCTTGTGTTTTATACTTAAGGATTTTTTTGAGAATCTATTTTTTATTTCACAAATGACTTGTATATTCTGCACTGTTAACTGAGCAAAACTCCATTAAATTCTCTGCATATGTGCATGGCCCATGGACACAGACAATGGGGTGGTAAGGACCTGGGAGGAGGGGTGGGAACTGGCTGGAGAGGGTCAATGGCGGGGGGGGGAGGAACATATGTAATATTTCCTTTTTTTATTGTTCAAAGTATTACAGATAGTAGTACATATGTCTCCTTTTTTCCCCATTGACCTCCCCTGCCTTCCAGCACTTTCAACAATAAAGAATTATTTTAAAAAATTTTCTGTACTGATGGTCTAAAAATTGTTTGTGATCTAAATTCTGATTATGCAATAGAGATATAGAGGGTAATTTGACTCTGAATTTATGGTGTCATTTTCTTGGCAATTGTAAAATTTCTCAATGTCAAATCTACAAACATGTTAATTTGCCCAAGTTTGGAACATAACTACATAAATTATGAATGCCTAAATTTATTAAAATTATTTTCCTTATCTAAGGGTTTCTTTTGATTATTCTGGAAATGGTGAGACAAACTTTTGAAATTACACTGAAGAAACCATTTGGAAAGTAAATGGTAGCCTATTAAATGTGTTCATGAGGAAAATGAAACTGGCCTCTGTGAGAGAAAATGGAGCAGAGGAGAGCAAAATAGAACTCTGGGTTGCAGGAAAGAAGAACAGATCATTTTAATAACTACAGTTGTCAGAGTGGCCTAGAATATTACTACATCAAAATTTAAAACCGAAAAATGGTGATATTTTTTAATTTAAAATATTATAAGCAATGCTATAAAATGTATTAGAAATAACTCAAATAAATACTAGAAGTTATAAGATTCTATTTGAAGAAATAAAACAAAACCTTACAATTTGATCCAATGCCTCTGTTCTTAAAATCCTTCAAACTTCTCTGCCATCAGAAAGTTTTTACAGCCAATATTTATACTTACAGACCCCTCTGCCTCTATGTTACTCAGTCTCTTCCTCCCTGTCTTCTGTTAGTTTCTCTCTATCGTAGCCATCCTTCTCACCATCCACCTACCACATCTAACTAACCTCCACACATACATACCCAGACACCCAGCTATCACATTTATAATAACTTCCTAAACAGATCAGCTTCTCTCTCTCTCTCTCTCTCTCTCTCTCTCTCTCTCTCTCTCTCTCTCTCGTTCCTTCCTAATACAAACATGTCATGTGCCTGAAACTTTAAAACCAAACTCTCCATGTAGGACTTCCATATTTTAGTTGTTCTTTCTTAATACAGCTAGTTTCGGTAACAAAATTAATTGGTAACGTAAGTCAACATTTTGATTGTATGCCAAATCAATGATGGATTTAAATCATTGATCCAGCAGAAGTTTCTTAAGAAATTATTAAATAATTTCTCAGGTAGTTTACCTCAATATTCGGTGCTGTACTAGTTATAGGGTTTTGGTTGCAAACAATAAAAGCCAACTTAAGTTAATGTAAAAAAAAAAAGAGAATTAATTAATTTGACGTCATAAAGGTCATACACAGTGAGAGGAGGCAAAACCATGATGAGTTACAGACTTACCTCAGGAATTGTCTCTGAGATCTGTGAATGCTTAACTCCATGCCCTTATAAGATGAACTCCACAGCAGCTGCTGTGAATTTACAGCTTTTGTACTGTGGTAGTACAAAATGCTTTAAGGCTCTGTAACTACCACATATACTCTCTGACTGAAACTGCACATTGTATATCTGTGGTGGAATACAGAGTCATCACATTGCTTTCCAGATATCAAGGGTGTTTAAATATGGACAGATTATAATTATGGCACTTTCTCCTCACTCACAGAAGATAAGATTCCTGCACATGCACCCCCTCCGCATTGGATGCCTGAAACCACAGATAGTACCAAACCCTACACAGAATGGGGCAAAAGTAGATTTACAGTTGTTTGCATTGTAAATAAAATAATAATTAATCATATAAGAATAAACTCTGTTTCTCATACACACAACTATAAACCTACTTTTGCCCCACCCTGTATATACTATGCTTTTTTTCTACACATACAAACCTATGATAAAGTGAGATTTATAAATTAGACACAGTAAGAGATGAATGACAATCACTATAATAAAATAGAACAGTTATAACAGTATACTGTAATAAACATTCTGTGAATATGATCTCCCTTGCTCTCAAAATATTTTATTGTACCTACTTATACACCCTTCTGGTGATGCTATGAGATGAAACAATGCTTATGTTATGAGATGAGGCAAGGTGAATAACATAGGTATTGTGACAGAGCATTAGGTTACTATAAGGGTTACTTGAACAGAAGCCTGTGACACTGTGATAACCCAGATGCTACAAAGTGACCAAAGGACCTGGAGCTTATACAGCATGGAGACGCTGGTCAGGAGCCAGTAGAGATGAAGCATGATGTGGAATTTTTTTTCTATTTTTATTTATTTTTTAAAATATATTTTATTGATTTTTTTACAGAGAGGAAGGGAGAAGGATAGAGAGTTAGAAACATCAGTGAGAGAGAAACATCGACCAGCTACCTCCTGCACATGCCCTACTGGGGATGTGCCTGCAACCAAGGTACATGCCCTTGACCGGAATCGATCCTGGGACCCTTCAGTCCGCAGGCCGACGCTCTATCCACTGAGCCAAACCAGTTAGGGCTTTTTTTTTTCTATTTTTAAATTACAGTTTACATTCTAGGTTATTTTGCATTAGTTTCCTATGTACAGCATAGTGGTTAGCTAATTATATTCTTAACAAAGTGTCCCCCCAGATATTTCCAGTACCAAACTGGTACCATACATAGTTATTATAATATTAATGGTGCCAATTTAAAACTTATGAATTCTTTCTGGAATCTTCCATTTAATATCTCCAGACTATGGTTGACTAAAACCACAGAAAGCAAATCCTCAAAGAAGAGGAGACTATTTTATAAACACATTAGTATCTAGTCAAGAGACATAAAACATACCTGAAGAATTTAACAGCAAAAGATTACTAAAAGTAGTTCATGAGAACTCTAAAGACTACAGATATAAATAGTACTATATTTAGATAACTACATGTGGACTGTGGTTTCCAGATCCACATGTAAAGAGCTTGGAAGGAGCTCCTTTGTCCTAACAATAACTAAGAAACCAAACAGACTGAAAAACCACCACCTCTCCTTGAATCTGTAAGAGAGCCTATGTGGAGGATATGAGAAAAGCTGACTTGTCAAGACTGGAGAGATGGACTGGTGAACACAGGAAGTCACAGCTACTAGAGCTTATGTTCAGGATAGAAAACCTCCTCTGGAATCAGTGCTGCCAAGAAAACCTGAACTGTAATTGATGGATTTCTAGAGCACCATGTACACAAGCTTGAGAGTTAAAAACTCCAGGGGGAACCTAATCATAGGCAGGCCCCCACAATATTGCAAGGTTTACCTTCAGGAACTCAAGCAGATTCCCATAGTAATATCATAGAAAAATCCCCTTTTTCTTCTGGCAGGGGTAGGGGAAAATACAACAGACACTCCATTCTTCTTAATAAGGCCTGCCCTCTGGAGAAACTAGTTAACCATAGCCTAACCTGCTGGGGTGTTATCAGAGCCTAACTCACTTGGAGAAAGAGAAATATAAGCATACCTTGGACATATGTATTTGGTTCCATTTCACCACAATAAAGTGGCTATCACAATAAAGTCAGTAACACAAATTTTTTGGCTCCCTAGTTCATATAAAAGTTAGTAGACTATACTATACTATAGTCTACTAAGTGTACAATAGCATAATGTACATACCTTGATTTAAAAATATTTTATTACTGCCCTGGCTGGGTGGCTCAGTTGGTTGGATCATGTACACCAAAGAGCGGTGGGTTCGATTCCCCCTCAGAGCACATACCCAGGTTGCACATTCAATACCTAGGTTGGGGCATGTGCAGGAGGAGATCAATTGATGTTACTCTCTCTCCTTTCCTCTCTCTAAAATCAATTAAAATATATATAAATAAAATAAAAATACTTTATTACTAAAAATGCTAAGCCTCTTCTGAGCCTTCAGAGAATGGAAATATTTTCTACTGGTGTAGGGTCTTGCCTCAGTGTTGATGGCTATTGAGTGATCAGGGTGGCAGTTGCTGATGTTTGGGTTAGCTGTGGCAATTTCTTAAAATAAGACAAATTTTATCACATCATGTGACTCCTCCTTGCATACCAGGGTGTTTCTCAGCATCTAGAAGGGTTCAGGAATCTGGAGAAGGGCTGCAAGTAAATTAATAAAGAGACTAGATATGAAATATAAATTTGGAAGGGATTTTGGGGAGCCAGAGGAGACCTAGCTTCAGTAACCAAGTTCTCCGAATCTCTGGACCCCTAGCTTTTTATTAACACATATTGCCCTAAAGCAAAGCAGATATACACATCAAAGGTAAAGTTTGGTATACAGTAGGCATTGTCAGGTGGGGCGAACTGCCTTCGGCTGTCTGGCAGCAGGAAATAATATACGCAAATGTTCAACCCTGCTGAAGACTCAAGATTCATCAACCTTTTGATGAACTTTTTGCATTTTATTATGCCCTGCTGGAATTAGCTTTCAGCACTTGCACAGTTTCCCAAATATCATTGATCAAATATCACCATAGCAAATATTATAAGAATAAAAAAGTTTGAAATATTGTTGCAAGAATTATCAAATTGTGACACAGAGACATGAAGTGAGCAAAAGCTGTTGGAAAATGGCACCAATAGACTCGCTCAAGGAAGGGTTGCCACAAACCTTCAGTCTGTAAAAAACACAGTATCTGCAATGTGCAAGAAAGCTATGTCTTAACCAACTCTAGTTGGCTCTACCCTTTCACTTGGAAGAAAGGAAATACCCAGCACCACTCCACTCCAGACATCCTGATTTACCTACATAGGAGGAGGGGGTACTGAGATACTCTTGTGTGGTCCACAGTGCAGAGGAAGAGGTTCACTGAGAGATGGAGGCCTACTCATCACACATACACCTCTCCACCACATTAAGACAAGCCTATTTGCAGCAGTTTGCTTCAGCCAGGAGTAAGAAAATGCCTACTAGGCTCCTAATGATGCAAGTGAAAGGTGTGCAACCCTGGCTTTCCTGAACACAAACTATAAGGAAGCCACATGCTGGGCTGTTTGGCCAAACTCTCTAGGGGTGAAAACCATTACATTTCCAGCATATTTCTCCCAAGAAAGCCACTTTGTAGGGGTGCCAGCAAACACACTAAGAAGCTTTTCAGAAAAATGACAGTGAAACTTGCTGGAGGATGACTACCACTGTGACTTTTACATAATCCTAGCAAAGAAACTGCTCATTCAGATGCTCAAACTATGCTGGAGGGTGAGAGCCACTGGGTCTCCTCCATTCCACTGGCAGCATTCTAATATTTGACTCCAGTTGTGGGTTCAATGGCATCAGGGAGTGGTTGTGATAGGTCTTGAGGAGAAAAGACATCCTCTTTCAAGGCATCTTCTGAAGGTCAGGTTGTCACCTGACTTTTGTTTTGAAACAAAGCGGGTCCAGGCTACTCTGACACAAGAGGAAAAGCTTCTTCCACTTGCAAGGGAACCTCAGATTGACGTGTCCACTTTATCTGAGACAAAACAAATGTTTTCAATTCCAAGATTGGTTCCATTTATTTCCCCAATAAAAACAACACTCACATGAGAAACTGTGTCACATGGTAACATTGTGAATTCAATTAATATGGTTATTTAGCAAGCTACACAATTGTTTGATTTTTGAACAATATCAGCTCTGTAGCTTAAAAAAAGAGATTCTACAAGGGCTGTCATGAAAACTCTCTGATTTTCAGATGATGATTTGAACTGAGGGCTAAAGGACTTGAGCTTGTCATTTATTTTTTTTGTAAGTGCTCCATTGCACTCAGCAGATCCCTCTCATCACAATGCTTGTATGTATCATGATTGCTTAACGGTCAAGTGCTGTAGCCACATAGGCTCCCAAAGCACATGCTTTGGTTGGCACTTCCTCAGAATCAACAACAGGTGGTTGTTTAATTGATTGTGGACCACTGCATGCCTTGAATTATTAGCATCCTGTGCCCTAATGGTGAGGATATCAGCACTGTGCTAAAGCCCTTGGGCATGAGCAAACCGATCCTTAAATCTCATCTTTATCTCCTAAGGCTACTTCCAGTCCTAATTCTGCATCAGTCATAATCCAGTTAGGAAACAGATCTATTACCAAAAATATTTAATATAAAGAATTATTAACTAATTAATGGTGATTAACTACTAAACAGAAGACAACTCTTAAACAATACAGGGATAATTAAGGTAGGGAACAAGTATTATATCTAAGACTAAGGGAGATTATGCAAAAGGAAAGAAACATGGAACAACAACCCACCTACCCCACCCCATCCATATCCAAACTAGGTGAAAGTCAAACTTGGTTGGAGAAGGTGAGGTTGTGGCCCATTAAATAACACAGTTTACAGAAGTAGTGACGACCACTGCTGCTGAGCGGGGAGTTGCCAACCAGGATACCTTCTGTCTGAGGCTGGCCAGCAGAAAACTCCCATTGGACAAAAGGTTGCCAGAATAAATAGAGAATGCAGACCAAAACTTGAATATCAGATACATAATAAAAGGTTAGTATAAGTATATTTTAAATATTCCAAAGTAATATGCTAGTCTGAAATTCAAATTTAACTGGGTCTCTTACATCTTTATTTGTTAAATCAAACAATTTTCCTCAGCAGTGATATGAAACTTATTAGAAGGCATGCACCACTGGGTCTCCCACGGATCAGTAGCCAGGAAGCTGCCCACTGGGATACTGCTGAGTCTTGCTGAAGGTTTGGTCCCAACAGGTGTCTCTCAACCCACTGGTCATCAGAGGCAGAGAGAACAAAAAACATCAGGACCCAAAGGAAAAGTGCCTTCTCCATTTCTTTCTAGACTCTTTGATGCCATCTCCTAATAAACATTGTACCAGATATCAAAGAAAAAATGCCTGGGGGTGGAACAGCTCCAATTACACAAAACAAGGCAAGAAAGAATGGTTTTGAAGTCAAAAGACAATAGATCAGTAACTGTCATATAAGTATTCACTGCAGAAATATTTTAAAAATATGATTTGATACCTCATTTGAACAAAATTATACAAGCAACTATTTTTAAAGCTGCTTAAAACACCAATTCTATATTTGTATATTTAATTTTGAATCAAGTGTGCATTAATTTTCTATTTGAGGATTTTTACACATTATAATATTACACATTTATAATATTTGTCTAAAATTTATTTCAAAGTGACACTTTCAGGTGTTGGCTAAAGTCATCAGTGGAAGTGAGTGAATCAAAGACCTATGTAAAGAATCATTTCTTCATAACCGCATAAATCACTGCTGTAGTTATACTTAAAAACTATCAAAATTAGAGGTTGAGAGGCTGGAGAAATGAGCTAAACATAGTGTTTCCCTGATTATATGAGTGGAGATTTTTCCTATACTGGTGACATTTTGCAATGATGAAGTTTCAGTAAACTGCTATTAGATGCATTTTTCTGGAGTAGGAAAATAGCAAGTGCTAATTTTGGTTGAATAGAAAGGCCTACAATTATGTTCTCTTCTACCAGCAAAGCTATTAAACATTTCCATGTTGTTCAATGGGTTGTAGTAGCTTGATTTTTTAGGGATTCATGTGTCCAATCCATTGTCTATTTCTACTATGTATAGAGATATGATTAAGATATATTTCCCACATCAACATAAAAGTGAAGCATTTGAGGGTTTCATTTCATAAAACTTTGAAATAAATTTAAGCAATATTTGGATTTTATTTTTCAACATTTAGGACCTAAATGTCCTGAATGCCCTTCCATGCTAAGAGGGGGTTACTAAAAACTATAGCTGACGCCACGCCAGCATGGCCCAGTCAATGCTTGAGCATCAACCTAAGAACCAGGAAGTCCCAGTTCGATTCCTGGTCAGGGCACATGCCCAGGTGTGGGGCCTGCAGGAGGCAGCCAATCAGTGATTCTCTCTCATCATTGATGTTTTATCTTTCTCTCCCCCACCCTTCTCTTTGAAATCAATAAAAAAATATATTAAAAAAAAACTATAGCTGAGTATATGGGAATGAATTATCTTTATGAGTAAAAAATAAAGTAGAATCTAAAAGCAAGAGGGGTAAGAAAAAAAAAAAGACTGCAGCTATCTGAAAGGGAAATGGGTTGGGATTAGATATTTTAGTCTCAGAAACAGCAGTTTTTATTTTAATAGCTATAGAGTAGGTAAGGCTTGGGCCCTCATATGTGGGTAACTAAAACTCAGAACATTTAAATGATTGCATCACCAATTACTTTGGCATTCAAAAGACTTTACTATCATTGGATAGGTAGGTTAGAAAAAAATCAATCTTTGATAACTAGGAAACAAAGAAACTCATTTGTCTTTGCTTGGTATTAATGTGAATATAAAAATAGTCTTTCCTGAGAGTTAATAAATATGAGTGTGACCTCATAGGAGCTTGAATATTTTACTTCTGTGTGAACTAGGAATAACCAAGCCAACAAATGGATATAAAGTGTTCTCAAGTGGGACTAAAGTGATAGCAACATAGAAAAAAAAAGTTTTTTAGAAGGAAAACTTTTAATGAATATTAGAAAGGATTCCCACAGATAAAATCTCAATGAATGTGAAATCACAACCAAAAACTAGAATAAGAAATTGCAGACACAAGCAAGATTTTTATGTAATAGAATTATTAGATACAGACTTTTAAATGATGAGTAAAATGCTTAAAGATATGTCAAAATGAAAAGCTTCTGCACCACAAAACAAAATATAAAAAAAATGAAAAGGGATCCCACTGTACAGGAGAACATATTAGCCAATGATATATCAAATAAAGTGTTAATTACTAAAAATATATAAAGAAATCATACAACTTAACAAAAGGAAGACAGACAATACAATTAAAAAATGGGCAAAGGACTTAAATAGACACTTCTCCAAGGGGCCATGATACATAAAAAGATGCTCAAAGTCACTACTCATCAGAGAGATGGAAATTAAAATGACAATGAGGTATCACCTCACATCTGCCAGAATGGCTACCATCAACAAATCAATAATTGACAAGTGCTGATGGGGATGTGGAGAAAAGGGAATCCTAGTACACTCTTGGTGGGAATGCAGACTGGTGCAGCCAGTATGGAAAACAGTAAGGAGTTTCCTCAAATAATAAAGAATGAAACTGTCATTTGACCCAGTGATCTCACTCCTAGGAATATATCCTAAGACAGTGGTCAGCAAACTGCCACTCACGATGAGCTGCGGTTTGCCGCTCTGTTGACTAATGAGTTTGCCGACCACTGGGTAAGGCATTACCCTTACCCAAGAGTTTTGACTTCAGATTAAAGATATTAATACATTATTAAAATGTTTTTTTAAGTGTTTTTCCCTAAGGCAGTGGTTGGCAAACTCATCAGTCAACAGAGCGGCAAACCACGGCTCGCGAGCTGCATGTGGCTCGCGAGCTGCAGTTTGCCGACCACTGTCCTAAGAGACCCTAAACCCCAATCAGAAAGACTATATGCACCCCTATATATAGCAGCATCCTATCTAATAAAAGAGTAATATGCAAATTAACCATCACTCCGCTACACCCACAAACCATCCCCACCAGCCAATCAGGAGCGAGTATGCAAATTAACCCAACCAAGATGGTTGTGGCCACGGAGTGAGCAGTAGGCTTGGGTTTCTCCCACAATGGAGGAAGCCAGGCTTTCCACACACCCTGGCGGGCCCAGGCCTCCACTCAAGGCTACAGAGTTTCAATTATAGAAGATAAATAAATCCCAACAAAAATGGCGGCAGCCATGGAGCTGGAGAAAGCAGGAGGCTTGAGTTGCCCCTGGCGATGGAGGAAGCCAAACTTCTGCAGCCCTGGCCTGCCTTGGTCTAAAAAGTGAATACAGAATTTAAAAAACAGCTACTTTCATGAGACGACAGAACAGGGCTAAGGCAGTTCCCAAAGGCCCTCCACTCTCTTTTATGCAGACACCTTCCAAACATACCTGCCAGGCCTGGTCAGACTTTCTGTTCTTAAAGAATTCCCTCTTGGTACTGATATGACATTCCCTTGTCTGTGTCCTCAGGAAAAGAGGAGATCTAAAAGGCAGTGTGCTGTCTATGGCTCAAAGGAAGAGGGGAGTTGATAGGATGACCTTAGGAGTACCAATAAAGCTTGATGATTAAGTTTAGTTCTCTCCCTCTCTCTCTCTCTCTCTCTCTCTCCCCCTCTCTCTCTCTCTCCTTCTCCTCCTCCTCTTCTCTCTTTTTGGTATCCAGAAACTTCATTCCAAATGTCTTCCAAGTTAAAATGCATGTGTTATATAGTACATTTTACCATTAAAATGTTCTGCACACATTTTTCACTACTCGTTCCTTTTTGGACAAAATATATTTGAAGAGTGTTCACATACTCGAATAGCTTTTGGATGTTTTGCCTCCTCAACTAGATTCTAATACTGGTTATGAATTTACTAAGACATAGAACAAATAAGTAAAGGAGGCATTGAAAAGGCAAATACCTCTAAGGAAGATTCAAAACATTAACATGTTTAATGTAAATTATATACTGCATTTGTATATCTTACCTAATAATAGACAAACATGTAAATTGACTGTACCTCCGCTACGCCCATAGCCAATCAGAGTGAGTATGCAAATTAACCCAACAAAGATGGAAGTTAATTTGCATACATAGGCGCCCAGCGTCTGGGTCCCAGGAACATACTGACACCCAGGTCACTCTGAGGTAAGCCTCACGTGGGCCCTGAGCAGCCTGGGAAGGGCCTTAGACAGGGGGCTCCTGGGCAGGGCCAAGCCTGCGATCAGAGCCGAGGGGGCAGGGGTGGAGCCAGCGATCATAGGGAGCTGGGGGTCCCTGCCCAAGGCTGAAAGCCTCGGCTGAGGCTTTAGGCCTGGGCAGGGTCAAAGCCGGCCATCGGAGGGACCTGGGGTCCCCTGCCCAAGGCCAAAAGCCTTGGCCACAGGCTTTAGGCCTGGGCAGGGGTGGAGCCGGCAATCAGAGGGAGCTGGGGGTCCCCTGCCCAGGCCCTGAGGCTTTAGGCCTGGGTAGGGGTGAAGCTGGCTATCAGAGGGAGCTGGGGGTCCCCTGCCCAGGCCTAAAGCTTCGGCCATAGGCTTTAGGCCTGGGCAGGGCCCAGCCGGCGATTGGTGTTATCTACAGAGGAAACACCTTTTCTGACTGCTCATTGGCTAAGCTTTCTGTATGCCACTGGTAATATTCTTAGTAACTTGGGTAATAAGAATCCAAAAAGGTGATCTAGGGTTTTTCCACCACACTTCTGGAGAAAAAAACGAAGGCCCGCTGCTGGAGGGCTAAGAAATGTCATATCCTGCCCTAGCCGGTTTGGCTCAGTGGTTAATGCCTGGGCCTGCTGACCGCAGGGTCTGGGTTCAATTTGATTAAGGGCATGTACCTAGGTTGCAGGCTCCTCCCTGGCCCGGGGCCCAGGTCAGGGCCCATGCAGGAGGCAACCAATCAAAGTGTTCCTCTCACTTTGATGTTTCTCTCTGTCTTTTCCTTTCTCTTCCACATTCTCTAAAAGTCAATGGAAACATATTCTCAGGTGAGGATTAAAAAAAAAGGAAGAAAGAAATGTCATATCCTATGAAAGACACATCTGGAAAATGCCTAAAAAAAGTTGTCATTTTTTCATGATGAAGAGACGGGAGTTCGTGTTGATGAAAACACCTTGGTGGCTGTGGTGACTGGCAGTGGCTGCAGCAGTGGGGTGATGCTCCCCCTGATCAGCCCGGTTGCCTCCCACAAAGGGAGGCCAGAATGCAGCTTAGGGGGAGCGGGCCTAAGCCATCAGTAGAACATCCTCTGAGGGCTCCCAGTATGTGAGTGGGGGCAGGTTGGGCTGAGGGACCCCCCACCCCCAGTGCACGAATTTCGTGCACCGGGCCCTTAGTAATATATAAAGTTAAACACACACAGAATGTGGCACAACTCATGCAAACCTCTGTAGCCTCATAAAGAAATACCTATTCCCAAATAAATGACCATATATTTGTAAATTTCTAATTTTATGCTGTTGGAAGTAGAAAAGGGGGGGGGGGGCAAACCATTTGTCAAGTACCAATTACATGCCATACATTTCGCTTGCCACTTTAAAAGAGCTATTTCAGTTAATATTAACACTAATCCTATTATATTAAATCCAGAAACTACAAGAGAGAGTGTGAAACTATGATCCTGGTCACAAAGTTAATAAGAAGTAAAGTCAAGATTTAAACTCAGGATTTTTTTCTAACTCAACATCTGAATGTTTTTCATTTCACTGTGATTCTTCTCAAAATGTTTTTACTACAGTACTGATCTTGAGCTATGTATTAATACAGTTACACTCTAATGAGGAATTTATATGCTAGTCCTGAAACAAGTACATCCTTTCTTGAGAAGCTACATCATTCTTGCATTGAAGGTGATGGTAAGGGCCAGACTAATGAATTCTATCACAATAACTTTGTCAACTTAATCCTTACATATGCTAAATAACTCAAACTGAATAAATCTCCTTTACTGTTGAATTTCTCACAAAATGGGTAATGGTATTAAACATGAGATGATTATAGAAATGTTTGGTATAATATTAAAATCAAAAGGTTTACAAACTGAGAAACCATTGATCATGAAATAATTATAACTGCAAACAAATGTCTAGATATAAAAATAATTATAATATATACTAGTGGCCCACTGCATGAAATTTGTGCATGGGGCAGGGGAGGTCCCTCAGCCTGCCCTGCACCCTCTCCAATCCGGGACCCCTGCGGGATCAGGCCTAAACCGGCAGTCGGACAACATTCTCGCAATCCAGGACCACTGGCTCCTAACCGCTCACCTGTCTGCCTGCCTGATCGCCCCTAACCACTCTGCCTGCCAGCCTGATCGCCACCAACTGCCCCCCCTTTCTGGCCTGATCGCCCCTAACTGCCCCACCCCTGCCAGCCTGCTCACCCCCAACTGCCCCACCCCTGCCAGCCTGCTCACCCCCAACTGCCCTCCCCTGCCAGCCTGATTGCCCCTAACTGCCTCTGCCTTGGCCCCACCGCCATGGCTTTGTCTGGAAGGACATCCGGAAGGTTTCCTGGTCTAATTAGCATATTACCCTTTTATTAGTATAGATAACAGACACTATTCTATCATCTACAAACATAAACAAAGGAATGTTCTAAAAGAAGATGAGAAAGTATAATTGACAAAAAGGAAAAAAAAAACGAAAAAAAAAATGAAGAGCATAATAAGTAGGTTTACCAACACACACACACAAAAAAGAAAAATTACAAACATAAACAAAGGAATGTTCTAAAAGAAGATGAGAAAGTATAATTGACAAAAAGGAAAAAAAAAACGAAAAAAAAAATGAAGAGCATAATAAGTAGGTTTACCAACACACACACACAAAAAAGAAAAATTAGGTAGTCCTTAAATATTGATTCACTCTCTCTCAAGGACAAATAACTGGCTGTTCTAGACCTTTACTGGACCCCTCCATTCCTCCATCTCCCACTTTCCCTTTCATATCTAGCAGAAGATCTCCCCTGCTTGCCTAAAACTTCATGGAGTAAGTAGAGATCAGGTAGTAGAGAACATGCTCAATTTTCAACATGAAAAACACCAATATCTTCACATCCTTTATCAGAAATAATAAGTATTGTTCCATATGGACTGCCAAGGAGTCTAATATAATTTTCCTGCTTTTATTTTGAGTCTTTAAACTCATGAGAAATCATGCTCTGGAAAGCCTGTCAAGAAAGGTTTTTAAAAAGAAAAATAATACAACTACAATCTACAAACAACAATTTACACCTATTAAAAGATAACGAAGCTGAATATATTTTCTTTCCTTGGCTTGTGTGATTGTCTTTTTTCCACCTCAGTCTTGGGAACAAATTAAGAAGAAATCTGCATTCATTGTCTAGCTCCCTTTTTGTTTGTTTGTTTGTTTGTTTTGTTTTGTTCATTTTCCTTCCCTTCTTCCTTCCTTCATCTGTCATTCAATAAACCTGCATTAAGTGTATATTGTCAACTCTATTAAAGTTTGAGGATGCAAAAAGAGATAGCTAATAGTTCATGCTGTTCAGGGACTGGCTCACTTAAAATGTAATAGAAAGAGAGCAATAAATGTAAATAAGTGGATTCAATGAATTTTTATAGTTCAATGGGGGAAGCTGAAAATGTACTATTTTATGTCCATGGATCAAAAAGAAGTCAAAGATAGAAAATGGGTCTTGAAAATAATGAGTAGATATTTATCTCTTGATGAGGACCAACACATGAAGCAGAAGGGTAATATAGACAGTATGAAAGGTAAAAACAGAGGTAATAATTTGTGAAAAAGCTCCAGATGTTTGGAGGCTTACAAGCAGGTATACTAGTACCAGTAAATGGCATTAAGATGGTATGTAGGATTAGAGATGGAAAGAAGTATAAAAAATAAATCTAAAGAGGCAAGCATAGATTATATCTTAGAAAACCTTGTTCATGATGAGTTTAAAATATACTAAAAGGAAACTGGAATGATTTAAAAATAAAAATCCTAAGTAAAGTTTAGTAAATTTTGCTGTGTAACAAACCACCCCAATATTTAGTGACTTTACAACAGCAAATGGCTATCACTTCTTAGGTTTTGTTGGGCTATTCTGACTTGGTCTAACTCAACTGATCAATGTGGTCAGCTAGCAATTCAGCTGTGGTTGGATGGCATAAGGTGGCCTCACTCACTATTTGATAGTACACTGTGGTAATACAATAAGTTGATCATGTGTCTCTTACCATCCAACATTCTAACTCAAGCCTTATCACATGATTGAAATCTTCGAGTTGGAAGAGATGACAAGCCCCAATGCAAAAACACTTTTTCAGTCTCTGCTTCTATTACATTGATATTGTCTTACTGGCTAAGGCAATTCACATAGCTAAAGTCAGCATCATTATGAGAAGGAGTTACCTAAGGTCATGGATACAAGTATAGGCATAATCATAGCCATTTACTGAAAACAACCCTTGACCCAGAGATTTATAGCATAGAATATCATGTATTAATTATAAATAATTTATAACTTACTGATTGACCAGAATAACAATATACTATCCCTTATCCCAGGCATGTATATAATTTGCCCTTAACTGTTGTGAAACATGAGGCCAGAATATAAATGAAGGTTTATATAATACTAGAGGCCCAGTGCATGGATTTGTCTACCAGTGGGGTCCTTCAGCCTGGCCTGTGCCCTCTCACAATCCAGGAATCCTTGGGGGATGTCAGAAAGCTGATTTTGGCCTGAGCCCTGTAGGCCAGGCCAAGGGACCCCACCAGTGCACAAATCCTTGCACTGAGCCTCTAGTATGCATAAGAAATCTTTGGTTAATCTTTTCCTGCCCTCCCCTCCACCCACCCTCTGAGATTCATTAGTCTGTTCCATGTTCCCATGCCTGTGCATTGAGTGTCTGCCCCTGGTGGTCAGTGTGCATCATTGCTACCAGTCGAATGGTCAAACAGTTGAACAGTTGAATGGTCACTTAGCCTTTTATATATATAGATATGTCTAAATGTTTAAAAGTTATAAACCAAACTAACAGGAGTTAAAATCTAGACCAGTCTTCTACTTTGACAAATATCCTAATATATAAAAAGCCAGGGGCAGTCAAAAGCAGGCTGTGTGGGATGACCAGGCCGGCAGGGGGTTAGAGAGGGATGATCAAATGACTGAATAGCAGGCTGTGTGTGGCAACCAGACTGGCAGGGGGTGCAGTTAGGGGCGACCAGGCTGGTGGGGGTGGGGGCAGTGAGTGTTGACCAGACTGGCAGGGGGGCAGTTGGGGCGATCAGGCCAGCAGATAGGTGAGCAGTTAGGACTCAATGGTCCTGGATTGTGAGAGGGATGTCCGACTGTCTGTTCAGGCCTGATCCCGGGGATCAGGCCTGAACTGGCAGTTGGACATCCCCCAAGGGGTCCTGGATTGGAGAGGGTGCAGGCTGGGCTGAGGGGACCCCCCCCCCCCCATGCACTGGGCCTCTAGTATGTTCATAATAACCTGAAATCACAAGTTCAAAAACTCTTGGACTTTTTTTCTTGAAGTTTCTTGCTGGAAAGTGGAGGCCAAGGAAAGCTGGTTCATAGCATACCTTTCAGTGTTTCTTGTCCTAGTTCTAGCACTGTAAGATGTTTCATACCTGTGCATTTGCTAATCATATTTCAAACTCTTTATTTGTCTCCAGACAGAAGAATGTTACTTATTGGGCCTAGGGTTATGTCCAACAATGGTATGATCATTTATCTGCAGGAACAACATGGGGCAGATAACTTTACAAGCCCCGTAAATGTACTTGGGGCCATTTGTACAAGGAATTTATAATCCTGGACACCGTCTAGAAATTGGGGCATGGCCCTTGAACCATGTTGACCTCATGTTTCTTGGGTAAGGGTGCAGTTGTAGGACACAGGGCCAGGATAGAGAATATCTTGTTTTAGTATAATGGCGGTTATTTCTGTTGAGAATATAGGAATAACTAAATTCTCATTTACTGTGGTAAAAACTGAACCTAAAGCAAGACAACTATGGATAGGGATTTACTGATGACTTTCTGTGACACCATGGAAAGGACATGAGCTATTCACCACTGGCACCTTTTCTTTATACTTCTTAGACCACTGCAAGCTTGCTTTTGCAACAGCCTAACTTCTAAAATACCTCTGGCATCAATGATATTTTGACTGTCACAAGCAATGTGCATTTCTCAGAACTTACCTAACTGGCAATAACAGTGTTTCTGGTGGCCTATCAATTGGTTCTTTCAGCTTTTTTGCAAGAGTGGGCACATGACACAGGCTGGCCAGTGGACAAATTTTATCTTCTTGTAGTAATCATGTAATCTAAGCAAGCAAAGCTAATCAGGATACTTCATCAGAATTTTTATGGACACTGGGGAAGGGAAAGTCATGTTGCCCTTTCCACCCCCACTGGAATAAAAGATGAGCTTGGAACTGCTGGGGCAGGGGAGGAGAGAGAGAGAGAGGCTCCTGATAATGTCTTAAATCCCTGGATCCACCTATGACTGATCCAGTCAGCCATTAAATTGAACTTCCCATGAATGTAAAAAAATAACTTAATTTATCCAGATATTTATTGCTTCAAATTGTTTCAATTAGCTTTGTGTCATTCATAACTAAAAGTATCAGTAACAGTCATGTGGTACTTGACACTCTTATACACTCCCTGTGTTTTTTAACTCTCAGTTTTCTAAATGTCCAAGATACATCTCTCCAGTTTTCCCTTCTGCATTTTTTAATACTGTGTGTATTGATTTCTTCCTTCATATGCTTCTTGAATGTGGATATATTTCAGCTTTTGTCATTTCATTCAATAGACTCTCTCTGAATAGAAACACCAACATTTATTGTCTACTCCCCTTTCATATTAGTAATGCTCAAGCCAGGCCCTTAAATATAGAAAACAGATAAAAATTCACTGTATTTTTTTGTGCTTTAGTTCTGGAATTGCTTTCACCACCCACTTCCTCAAATTCCCATCATTTAATCATATACTGCTGTATGTGATTTAACTGTGTTAACCTAACTGCCCACCCTGACTCTTACTTTTTAGTTTCTCTTCTTTGCTGTCTTTTACAACTACAGTTTCTGTTAATCCTGGAAAAAGTAATCTGATTTTGAAAACATTCCCTAGCTCATTTCTTAGTATCATCAGGTGATATAGCAAATCTTACTCCATAGAGGGTAGGAAGATTTACCACGAAGATCAGTGGTTCTTAAAATTGAGCAGTCATTAGAATCACTTGGATAACTTGTTAACACATGGAATGCTGGACCCCACTCCCAGAGTTTTTGATTCAATAGGTCTGGGGTGGGTCCTAAAAATTTGAATTTCTGACAAGATCACAGGAAATGCTGCTACTGATGATGAGGGTCAAGAGAATGATTCTGATCTAGTCCATATTCTGTTTATTATTTTCATTATTACAAATATTTGGATTATGTGCTCCTTTTTAAAATAGGTTTTTATTGATTTCAGAGAGAGGAAGGGAAAAGGAGAGAGGAATAGAAACATCAATGAGAGGGAATCATTGATCAGCTGCCTCCTGCACGCCCCACACTGGCAGTCAAGCCCACAGCCCGGGCATATGCCCTGACTGGGAAATGAACCATGACCTCCTGGTTCATGGGTCACTGCTCAACCACTGAGCAACACCAGTCAGGCTATGTCCTCTTTTCAAGTGTGGTAGGAGCTTGAGTCTTTTTTCTAACCAATAGAATTTAGCCAAAGAGATGTGATGCTTCTCCAATAACTGAATTATGATATGTAGACTCTGTTTTAGCAGAGAGGAGACAGACAAATTTTCCTGCTGGTCTTAAAGAAACAAGAAGCCATGCTATGATTGTGAACTGTATAGGGATATAGATATAGACATATGGGTGACCACTAAGACCTGAAGGCAGCCTCCAACTAACAGCCAGTAAGAAGCTGAGGAACACAGTCATATTACTACAAGGAAATAAATTATCTCAACAATCTAAATAAACTCAAAAGTGGAGTTTTCCCCAGTTGAGTAACCAGATGAAAACACAGTCCACCTGTCACCTTCTTTGAATCCTTGAGAGCAGGGAACCTAAATACGCTATGACTGGACTCCTGACCCACAGAAGCTGTGAGATAATAAATGTGTGCTGTTTGAAGCCACTACATTTGTGATACTTTATATTGAATATAATATCTTCTAAAAAGATTTCCCCCAGCAGTAACCTCTCCAAAACTCATATTTCCTAGGAGTTTGTAAAGACCATAGTAGAACATATAAGGCTTTTTATAAAAGGTGTCTTGCTTCTATCTATAGCCTCAAAATTTTGTTCCTCCTGAGTAGTACCAAGTTATTTTAACTCTCCTCTTTAAATCTGGATTATACTCTAATAGCTATACATTAGGAACTTTGAACAACTTTTTACTGAGAATTCTTCATTTTTTTTCTATCATTTTTCAAAATTCATTTCTGATGTGGTCATCTTTTGTAAACCTTCTGTAGTGTCAACCATCAAGTCAGCTCCTAAGCCTAACTAATTATTTATATTCTTTGTCTTTAAGCGTCATGCGTTTACCTCTAATTCATCAGTTATCACGTTGTTTTGCAAAGTTAGTTTGCTTTTCCATTTCCTTTAGCTTGCCTGTATCCCCATGACTATTCAGTGGTATCCATTGAATGGTTCAACCAAGAACAATAATTTGTAAGATAATCACATGTACTTTAAAAAGAAAATCATTGCCAAAACCAGTTTGGCTCAGTGGATAGAGCATCGCCCTGTGGACTGAAGGGTCCCAGGTTCGATTCCGGTCAAGGGCATGTAACTTGGTTGCGGGCACATCCCCAGTAGGAGGTGTGCAAGAGGCAGCTGATCGATGTTTCTCTCTCATCGATGTTTCTAACTCTCTATCCCTCTTCCTTCCTCTCTGTAAAAAATCAATAAAAAAAACATATTAAAAAAAAAAGAAAATAATTTATTAAGATACCATTAATGCAAAAAAAAAACAACAACAACAACAACAAAAAAAACACAAACAAACAGAAATCTTGGTAGAAAAAAAAAATAACAGACAAAATAGCATCTAAAATCCTGCTGTGCAATCCCTTAACAAGGATGGGAAATAAAGAACAAGAAGAAGTCTTTGTCTAGTCACAGCATGAGGTCAAATACTGAGTTACATCTATATTTTCTAGGCCACTCTTTACGATGCTGTTTCACACTGAGCTAATGCCACAAAGTTGAGCTTTATATACTTCTGTCTTGATATAGTCTTTGAATGAATCAACTATTGTCATCACTTTTGGTGGAAGATACTTAATTTAATTACTGGGCCAATAGATAATAATATACCTTATGATAACCCAATTTTAAATGTGTTACTTAGTGAACATATTATAGGTTTGAAAAAAAAAAAACAACAAACAAAAACAGTGGTCTATTATATTTTCTTTTTTTTTAAATAAATCTTTATTGTTGATAGTATTACAGATATTCTTCCCCCCCCCCGCCCCCACCCCCCACTGCCCAATACCCTGCTCTGCTGGTTTCCACCCCAGGAATTCAGCATCCTATTGTCTGTGTCCATAGGTAATGCATATATGCATATGTTCTTTGGTTAAGCTCTTCCCAAACCTCCCCCGACCTTCCTTCTGAGATTTACCAGTCTGTTTCATGTTTCCATGCCTCTGGTTCTATTTTATTCATCAGTTTATTTTGTTAATTAGATTCCTTATTCATTTATTTTGAAGTTTAGATTCAATTATTAATAGCTATGCATTTATTGTCAGTTTACTGTTTATATTTTTATCATTTTCCCCCTTCTTTTTCTTCATCTTCTTAAAGAACACCCTTCAACATTTCATATAATACTGGTTTGGTGGTGATGAACCTATTTAACTTTTTCTTATCTGACCTTCAATTGTAAATGATAGCTTTGCTAGGTAGAAAAATCATGGTTGTAGGTCCTTGCTTTTCATCACTTTGAATATTTCTTGCCACTCCCTTCTGGCCTGCAAAATTTCTGTTGAGAAATCAACTGACAGTTGTATGGGCACTCCCTTGTAGGTAACTAACTGCTTTTCTCTTGTTGCTTTTAAGAGTCTCTCCTTATCTTTAATCTTTGGCATTTTAATTATGATGTGTCTTTGTTTAGGTATTTTTGGGTTTATATTGTTTGGGACTCTCTGCACTTCCTCAACTTGTAAGGCTATTTCTTTCACCAGGTAGGGGAAGTTTCCTGTCATTTTATTTCTTCAAATAGGTGTTTAATATATTGCTCTCTCTCTTTTCCTTCTGGTATCTCCATAATGCGAATGTTGGTACACTTGAAGTTGTCCCAGAATATCCTTACACTATCTTCATATTTTTTAATTCTTTATTCTTTTTGTTCTTCTAATTGCATGTTTTTGCTTCCTCATATTCCAAATTGTTGATTTGATTCTTGGAATTGTCTGCTCTACTGTTGATTCCCTGTAAATTATTCTTTATTTCAGTTAGTGTATCCTTCATTTCTGACTGGTCCTTTTTCATGTCTTTGATTTTATTACTAATTTTCTTGAAATTCTCACTAAGTCCCTTGAAGCTCTCATTAAGATCCTTGAGCATCCTTATCACCATTGTTTTGAACTCTATAACCTAGTAGTTTGTTTGCTTCCATTTATTTTAGTTCTTCTGGAGATTTCTCTGTTCTTTCATTTGTGACATGTTTCTTTGTCTCCACATTTTGACTGCTTCCCTGAGTTTGTTTCTATGTATTAGGTAGAGCTGATGTGTCTCCTGGAATTGGTAGAATGGCCATATATAGTAGGTATCCTGTAGGGCTTAGTTGTTCAGCCTCTCCAGTCACCTCAGGTAGGCACTCTAGGTGTACCTGTGTGTGGGCTGTGTGTATAGAATTGTGATAGTTGAGCCTTGATTGATGTTGGTGTCACTGGGAGGAATTGACTTCCAGGCCAACTGGCTGTGAGAACCAGCTGTGACCACAGTGGAAGAGCTGCTGTATAGGAAACACCTCTCTGGAGCAGGACTTGCTTAGTGGGGCTTTGGTGTTCACTGAGTGTGCCCCTTGAGGGTGACGCTTATAAATGTGTAGAGTTGTAATCTGGTGTGGGCTGAAGCTGTCCACTGGTGCACTGGCTCTGGGTTCCCTCCTGGAAGTGCAATGTCTTTATTTCATTTAAAATAATTTTCATTCTCTTACAGATTTTTTTTCACTTTTCTTAGAATTTAGTATTAAAATATTTCATTGTATGAAGATTTATATTTAAAGACATCATATGAGAACAGTTTTTCAGTTATAGTTCTACTGCTATGCTCATTGAGATGTATATTCTCCTTAAAGGTATCATTCGATGTAATCATCACATTGAATTCTCTCTTCTTCTTACTTATACTATGATAGACCAGAGTGAAATTTAATTTCATATGACAGCCTTAATAAATGGAATTTATAATACATAAAAAATATACTGTAATTATAATAAATAGGTATATTTTTATAAATTTTGGTACTATGACAATACAACTATTATTTATTTTTAAAGTATTGATTTTAGAGATAAAGAGAGTGAGAGAGAGATAGAAACACCAACGATGAAAGAGAATTATTGATCCACTGCCTTCTGCATGCCCACTACTGGGGATCGAGCCCACAACCCAGGCATGTGCCCTTGACTGGAATCAAACCCAGGACCCTTCAGTCTGCAGGCATACACTCTCTCCAGAAAGCCAAACTGGCTAGGGCACAATTATTATTTAATAGAACTAGAGGCCTGGTGCACAGGTAGGCCCCTAGGCCTGGCCGGTGATCAGAGCTGATCTGTGGGGCAACTGGCGGGGTGATTGAGGCCACCCCACTGGCACCCGCCTTTGCCAGCCTGGCACTGCCTGCTCACTGGCCCTGCCCCCACCACCGCTGCAGTCACCTCCCTCTGCCAGGCGATCGGCAGGCCTCTGCGGGCACCCACCTTGGCTGGCCTGGGGCCTGCGGGCTGGGGGCAGCTCCTGCATTGAGCATCTGCCCCCTGTGGTCAGTGCACATCATAGTGACCAGTCATTCTGCCATTCGGTTGATTTGCATATTAGACTTTTATTATGTAGGACTAGAGGCCTGGTGCACACAATTTGTGCACGGTGGGGAGAGGTCCCTCAGCCCAGCCTGCACCCTCTCCATTCTGGGACCCCTTGGGGGATGTTTGACTGCTGGTTTAGTCAGACATCCCTCTCGCAATCCAGGACCACTGGCTCCTAACCACTCACCTGCCTGTCTGCCTAATGCCCCTAACTGCTCCCCTGCCTGCCTGATCACCTCTAACTTCCTCTGCCTGATTTCCTGGTCGCCCCCAACTGCCCTCCCCTGCCGGCCTGATCTCACCCCTAACTGCCCTCCCCTGCCAGACTGATCTCACCCCTAACTGCCCTCCCCTGCCAGCCTGGTTGCCCCCAACTGTCCTCCCTTGCAGGCCTGGTCACTCCCAACTGCCCTCCCCTGCTGCCTGATCTTGCTCCCAACTGCCCTCCCCTGCCAGCTTGATTGACCCTAACTGCCTCTGCCTCAGCCCCCACCATGGTGGCTTTGTCTGGAAGGAAGTCAGACATCTGGAAGATGGCCAGTTGATGCAGTCTAATTAGCATATTATCCTTTTATTAGTATAGATAGATTATATAGGATAAGTTTGCTTAAATGGGGTGGGGGAAGCCTTTTTCAGCAGGAGGAGATGCTCTCTTGGCAGAAAAAAATACATAACCCCTATATCTGGACTGATAGCCAGCCATATGCACTATACTGCCAAACTGGTCATTAAAAAATTGAACCACTTTCTTACACCTTACACCAAACAGCTGTTGCCCTTAAAACCCCTCCTCAGCCCCCACCTTAGGTTCTGCCTTCGCAGTTCACCCAGATTAGGTTCTGATTGGTTGGTTTCTATGCCAGTCAGCATCAAAAGCTCCGCCTCCTAGGCAGTGATTGGCTCCTCTGGGAAATCCAGAACGGCCCCACCTTCATGTCAGCAGCAGCCCTTCAGTCATGTCTGCAGTCCACTACCGGGTGTATCGCTGGCCACTCTGAGAAGTGGCACCTCAGGTCTGTGCTGGTGGCAATTTTGAATTCTCATCCTTGACCTAACCTTCTTAGAGTGTGAGTTCTGTGAAGGCAAGCATTTTTCTTGTTCATTCTTAGTTCACTCATAGATTTTACCTGTGTCTATGCACACAGGTTGTCTTTTTGAAGTGAAAAGTATACATTTGGGGAGGAAGGAGGAGAAAAGTACAGAGTGCATATTGTAAGTAATGTGAAAGTCCCTATTTAAAAGAATTACTGCTTCAAATAGCCTGCTTTAAATAGAATTGCCTTCGCAGTTCACTCAGATTAGGTTCTGATTGGTCAGTTTCTATGCTAGCACTGCATGGTGACCAGTCTTTTTGTTGTACTGGTTGTCACCAACACAGGCTTTTTATATATATATAGATTTTTTATCCTTAGCAAGTCAACTGATGTTCCCTTTGAATTAGAAAAACAAAATTATCTTTTTAATATAGATATTTACAGAACTCTCAAACCTTCTTTCTTATAAAAATAATTTATATCACAAAACACAAAGGAAAAGCAATCACACAGCTTGTGTTAATCTACTGACACTACCTGTTCTCTCAAAGTTCATATATGGAAGCCCCAACATCCAATACCTCCAAAAGTGACTATATTCAGGGATGGGCCTATAAAAAAGTAATTCAGTTAAAATGAGGACATTAAGGCATGCTTTAATCTAATCTGAGTAGTGCCCTCATCAGAATAAATGATTAGGACATACCGAAAGAGACTAGTGATGCATGATGCACACACACAGCCTACAGGCCATGTGGAGGCAGGCAGGAGGTGACTGTCTGAAAGCCCAGGAAAGAGGCCTCAGGAGAATCCAAACCCTCCAGCATACTGATCTTGAACTTCTAGTATCCAGAACTGTGTAAAAAGAAATTGCTGTTGTTTAAGCCATCCAATCTGTTGTATTTCATTATGGAACCCCTAGCAAACAAATACACTGCTCCTTCAGTGCTACCAAGGGTGTAATGTCAATATTAAAATAGAAAAAAGAAAAAAAAAACTTACCTCATTTCTCACCCTTTAAAAAATGAAAGAAAAATAATGGCTGATGCTATAAATCTTTCTCAGAAGCAGGTTTTTAAATGATACAAAAATTTGATATATCCTTATTAATGTTTGTGTGTTTTTTTCCTCTCTCTGCTTTCTCCCTCTCTCTCTCTTTTTTTTTTTTAAATATATTTTATTGATATTTCACAGAGAGGAAGGGAGAGGGATAGAGAGCTAGAAACATCGATGAGAGAGAAACATCGATCAGCTGCCTCCTGCACACCTCCCACTGAGGATGTGCCTGCAACCAAGGTACATGCCCTTGACCGGAATCGAACCCGGGACCTTTCAGTCAGCAGGCCAACGCTCTATCCACTGAGCCAAACCAGTTTCGGCACTCTCTCTTTCTTTTTTATTCCTTGACATAAAAATGCTTTGTCCTGTGTCTCACAGAAAAACTAATCTGGATGTATTACACTAAAATTAGAAATGAAAAAAATAATCACATTTAATATATTCCTAACATGTTTACCTTAGCAATTGAACATAACAATAAAGTAAGGAGAGGCTTTCTTCTTAAAACCTATGTCAGAATATTGAAACACAAAAAGACAGTATAAGGTGCAAGAGTATTAAAATTGCTTTGTTAAATATTATTGTAAAGACAACTTGACATTTGGTCTTTATAATTAAAATGATAAGTTCCATGCTATGAAACTCTGAAGTAGCTTTTGTCTTATAAACAAGTATGAAATTTAACAGCAAAGAAATTTATCTTTGTGAGCTGTATTATGACTGCCAGTATTTAATTAATGCAAAATGAAAAATACATGATTCTAAGTATTGCTACTGAATGACTTTTCCTAGGTTGATGATTGAACTCATAAAATATGTAATTAATATTCAGATAAACAAAATAAACTTATTGTTACCTATTTAATGTATTGTAAGGTTAAAGTCTTTTATTAAACTTTTTTTCCTTTATACATGTAAAAATCATGAATTTTTCTTATTTTGTTCATTAGATTTCACATATGCGTGAGATCATGTGATATTTGTCTTTCTTTAATTGGCTTATTTCATTTAACATAATAATCTCCAGGACCATCCATGCTGTTGCAAAGGGTAAGAGCTCCTTCATTTTTATAGCCACATAATATTCCATTGTGTAAATGTACTACAATTTTTTTTTTTATTCACTCATCTACTGATGGGCACTTGGACTGTTTCCAGATCTTTACTAGTGTAAATAACACTGCTATGAACATAGGCGTGCATATGATTGTGTTTTGATTTTCTTATGATATATTCCCAGAAGTGGGATCACTGGGTCCAATGGCAGTTCCATTTTTTATTTTTTGAGGAAACTCCATACTATTTTCCACAGTGGCTACAACAGTCTGCATTCCCACCAGCAATGTACAATGGTTCCCTTTTATCCACATCCCTGCCTGTCACAGATCACTTTTAAGGTAGTTGGGCTACTGAGGTAACAAATATCACATCTTGAAGCCATTGAACAATATACCAGCTGACAAGCTAACAGAAAACTAAGACAATTTTCTATACTATGCTCCAACTAAATGCCAGTTTAGAAACTAAATATACCTCTTGGGGTCTGTTTACATTTTAAAAATTACTTTGTAAAGTTTCATAGTAGGAAAAATAGTTCTGTAAGTTCTATATTTCAAGTGTTGATGCCTAGGTAAAGTTTGTTCCAAAAGAATGGGCACTGTTACCTAAAATGTGAAAAATCACTTCCAAATCTATATACAATAGTTATTACATTTTAAGTAAGAAACAAAAATTAGATCAGTGAATCTCCCTGCCATTAGGGTAACTAGGAATAGGTTAACAAAACTATAGCTTCTGCTGCTAGGTAACATGATCTCTACTTAGTGTATAGAACTTTGGTAATTCATTTAAAAAACATTTCTAGAAATTTACCTATGTGTCAAGTACAGTGCTATTTGCTAAAGAATGCCAAGACCCAGTCACTAAAACTGAAGAGTTCATAAATAATTGGGAAGGTAGCAGAGAAAACAATGACAAATTAGTGTGCTAAGCCATAGGCAAGGGTATTATGACAGGTCACAGGAAAAGAATTACTTCTAACAAGGAATATAGCTGAGAATGAGTAAGTGTTGGTTTCTTGCAGGGGGTGACGCATAATAAGCTTTGAGAAGTGAGTAGGAAGTTGGCTAGACACAGAATCATGTACAAAGGTACAAAAGCTTATGCCATGGCCTATAAACTAATCATCAGAATGGCAAAAGAGGCAAATAGTAAATGGGAGACTTTTTTAAGGGATTTATTTGTAAAGTCTATGGGAATCCAACAAATGGTAATGTGCTTAATAGTTGGGTATTATTGCTTGGGGTGCAATCAGGCCCTACTCTCAGAAAATTCAGCATTATAATACTAATTGGGAAAGTTGCTTCTTTTGTTCCAGTATGTTTTTCTAGAAAATGATAATAGTAATATACACTGAGTGGCCAGATTATTATGACCTCTGAATGCATAATAATCTGGCCACTCAGTGCATATCCTATATAATAAAAGGCTAATATGCAAATTGTACCCTCGACCAGGAGTTCAACCAGCAGGCAGGCTGGCCAACCACCCATGTCGCCTCCCCGTGGCCAGGCTGGCCAGACCCCACCCATGCACGAATTCATGCACCAGGCCTCTAATATATATACTGAGTGGCCAGATTATTATGCATTCAGAGATCATAATAATCTGGCCACTCAGAGTATACTTCATAGCTTAGTCATAGTGAAAATGTTAAAATAATTTATGTAGATGTAATGTACTCAATGTTTGTATTCCCACATAATTTGTATTTTGAAGCCCTACCTCCCAGTGAGGCTGAATTTGGAGATGGGTTTTTAGAGTGAGACCCTGATCTGATAGGATTAGTGTCCTTATCAGAAAAGGCACTTTATCTCCATGTGCATGTACCATCTGAGGACATAGAGAGAAGGCAGCTATCCATTAAGAGAGCCCTCACCAGAAATGGAGTCATCTGAAACCTTGATATTGGATTTCTAGCCCTGAGAAATGTGAGAAAATACATTTCAGTTGTTTAAGCCTAGGCTATGATATATTGTTACTAGAGGCCCAGTGCACGAATTTGTGCATGGGTGGGGTCCCTTGGCCTGGCCAGTGATCGGGCCAATAGGGGCCTGATGGCCAGGGGAAGGGACTGCAGGAGGTTGGCCACCAGTCCCACCCCCATTCTGGCCCATTAGGGCCGGGCCAGCCAGGGGGAGGGGCTGTGGGACATCTTGGGGCTGGCTAGCCAAGGTAGAGGGACCGGGAGATGTTGGCTGGCAACAGGAGGTTGGCTGTGGGAGTGCACTGACTACCATGGGGCAGGTCTTGCATTGAGCATCTGCCCCTTGGTGGTCAGTGCACATCATAGTGGCTGGTCGACTGGTCATTCAGGTTGTTCCAGTCATTTGGTTGTAATGGTCACTTAGGCTTTTATATGTATAGATGCACCATACAGGTACAAAGCACAGCACTGGGGCTGGCACATAGTAAGTACTCAATAAATTTAATCAGTACCAAAAGACAGCATAATCCAATTTGCTCTACAAAAGTTAACTAAAAGGAAGGTGGAGAATGATTCAGAAAGACAAAACAAGATGTGGCAAAAACACCTAACAACTGCAGATATAACCTAGGTGAGAAATAAAACTATGGATAGAAAGATGGGGAAGGACAATGAGTGGAAGAGAGATACAAAATCTAGTAAGATGTAGAACCTGTGAAATCTGATAACCAGTTACATATAAGACATAGAAAGGTAAAATGAGAGATGGCTTTCATGTATGTACAAGTGCTGTAATCTATTGGAGGAAGGTTGTGATCATGGCAGAAAATATTACACTCAATTTTTGAAGTTTTGTTTTGAGATATTGCCAATTAGACTAACATTTAGACTGGGAGGTCCCATCTCATGTAATTATAAAAATAAAAAACTTGAAAATTTGCTGAGGTTGATTTCAGAGAGGAAGGAAGAGGGAGAGATAGAAAGATCAATGAAGAGCAAGAACCATTGATCGACTGCCTCCTGCATGCCCCCTACTGGGGATTGAGCCGGCAACCTGGGCATGTGCCCTGACTGGGAATCAAATCTTGACCTCCTGGTTCATAGGTCAACACTTGACCACTGAGACACACTGTCTGGGCTTAATGTTTATATTTTCTTCCAAATTTAGCTCCAAATTATTCTGTGTATGTATGTTTAGGAATATTTAACATAAAACCCACTCTTCTAACAAATTTAAGTGCATAGTACAATATTAGGTGCGATGTTGTAAAGCAGTTCTCTACAACTCATACATCTTGTAAAATGCCAGGTCATCTCTCTAATATATAACATCATTGTAGCCAGACTTTTATTTTTTTATGTCTATATTTATATATACAGGGTGTCCCAAAAACGTACAGACACTTTTTTTCTGATACCTTGTTTTTTTTTTTCTTTTCAGATTTAGCTCATTGCAATTAATAATTATTCAAAGTGTATATACAATGTTTGTGACATGCTCTACATAACATCTGAGGGTTCCAAAACCAATTTCTCAAGAAAGAAAACCAGGTATGAGCTGTATAGCTATATTGATTGATATGTCCTCACATGGAAAACCATGTAGTGTCACTTCCATTTCATCTTATTCTATAGACGGTTTACTAGGGCCAGTCTGAGGTGAAATTAGACTCTTCTTTTTGAGGAATGTGATAGGCTAAAATTGTCCCCACCCCTGGCAAAAATGTCAATTTTCTAATCCCAGAAATTCTGAAATCCTGACCTGCAGAACTGTGAGAAAATAACTTTGTGTTGTTTTAGGCCATTAACTTTGTGGTAATTTGTTACATAGCAACAATAGAAACCTAATTTATATTAGTCTCAAATATTTTGTGGACATGTTTCAAAACTATCATATTTATCTTGTTTTTTGACTTTTTGAAAGATTCAAATGAGTTCATTAAAAACCCTGTATTATGTAGCTTTCATGTACTAGCACTGAATTAGATGCTAAGGATATAAAGATGAATTAAACATGATTCCCCCCCCCCCCCAATATGCTCACAGACAGCATTCATGGAAGGACTCTGTAGAACTCTAAAGGGCAATATAAATGTAATATATTGTGAATCACTTGTGAAGTTTAATATGCAAACCAGCCATTCCTTAATTTACTAAATCATAAATCAGAATCAATATTTCAACAGATGGGAACTATGCATACTTCCTGAGAAAATTACAAACAAATACAGAAGATGATTTAAAAAATTAAATGTCAATTGGGTTTGCAGTAGACATTTACCATGTCTCAAAGTAAGAAAACCTGTTAGAACAAATATACTCTGGTCAATCTCAGTGCAAAAGCTCAGTTAATGAGCCTCCGATATGCTGAGGGACATCCCCTAGAGATGAAAGGCTAGGTTGTTTCATTCTCTCACGGAACTTTGAACTGAGGCTGCTAACAAGATAACCAACGGTGATCTAGTCACATATCCAGTAGAAACTAGATGGAGATTGCTCATTTAGTTTGTACAGGTCACTGAACTAATTCCATTAGGTGACAACTTATGGTCACTACTATGGATAGGATCATGAATACAAACCTGAGCAAAAAAAAAAAAAAAAAAAGGAAAACTGAAACTATCTCACTTGCCAAGGAACGCAACAAGAAACAAAAGAGAAATAAGCACTCATAACTCAACTGAAGTACCTATTTTTGTTTTTGATATTTAGGTTCCGGAACACCTTTGTGTACTTGAGAATTACAAACCAAAACCTAAAGTGTGACTAGAATATGTAAATGAATTCATGAAAAAAAAAATGTAACGTGAATCAAATATTTCTTTAGAGAACCACAACCACTTTAATTCTTGAAGAAAGGTGACTGTTCAAAGGATAACTAGCTTAATGATTAGTTGTTAAAAAAATAGGAATTATCAAGAAAGTGTAAAGGAGTGATATTCAGTGGCCTGCTGTGGGAATCCAGGGGAGCCCTCTTTCCACAAGCACAGCTGCTGGCAGCTGGCCAGCATCACAGGCAGGCAGTTGGCAGGGGAGGAGTGTGCTCTGCCAGCTGGTGCTAAAGAATTGAAATTAAAATTAAGGGGGGAAAAAAACAACCTGAGGCGCACATGCATAAAAATCAAGCCTTGAGTCCTGGTGTTCTCCCATCTTGAGTCCTGAGGGAAGTCTCAAAGTGAGGCAGCTCCTCCCTCCCCATCCCAACGCTCACCCCTACGCGATTCTTTCGAGGTTTTGATCTCCTTTTTGTAGTTTTTCTGTGTTCATTCATTTGAAGCCACATTTCTTGAATCATAGTGTATGCCAAGAAATGTACTAAGGGCTGAGGATGAAGATATAAATATTAGTTACATTCCTGACTTCCAGAAATATGCAAGTTAATAAGAGCTAGGGGCCGATTTTAAAATGCCTAGAAATGTCTGCAGAAAGTGGGATAACCATAGTGTGTAGGGGACGTAGGAAAGAGTGCAGAGGAGATGTCAGAAGGCTATACTGACATGGGCATAAGAGAATAACTAAGGCTCTGTAGGCTGGACAATGAGGAAAATCCTGTCCAAGAGAAAAGAACAGGAGAAATGAATGAAATTTCCATTTTCACATGTTGGCATACTGTCAGGGTATGGTCTGAGCTGCTATAACAAGGAGACCAAAATTATAGAAGCTTGAAAATATCACATCTCCCTCTTTCATATTATGCTTTAGAAGGCTATGGCTACTCTGACAGCACTGCCCTCTCCATACACAGCTTCTAACTTCTGGATCTGAGAAAGCTGCTCCAGCTCCTGCTAGCATGCCCATCTCTCAGGGCAGGGAAGAAAGGGCAAAATACCCTTTAAAGGGGCAACAAAGAAGTGGCTTGAATTACCTCCACTCACAGTGAGCTTCCAATGAGGCTCGGAATAGTAATAATTTCTGGATAGTCTTGTGCCTACCTAGAACTCAGGAGTTCTATTAAAAAATAAATGATTGACATTGGTAGGAAACTAGCCCCAGTCAGGAATAAATAGTAAATCTATATAACTATAGTTCTAATTGTAAGTGCATAATTAGTGCTATAGCTTTCTTTTTAAGTTATATATATTCTTGAGCTATTACCAGGGCCAGAATATTCATTATTTATTGAACAAATGTATATTAGAGATAAGTCAGGAGCAAGATATTGTGGGTATCTTATTGTTATCACCAAGTATCATGGTGATAAAAAATGCTTAAGTGCACTATAATAAAGGTGGAATTTTAAAATGACAAAAATCTCATTATGAGAAATGGGAAGAGGTGAACACATTGTTAGAGTCAACAGTGGAATAGGTTGATCATCAGCCTTCTTGATGGATGTGTGATACTCACTTTAAAGAAGTCATAAAACCTTTATTCTGTCAAGTCAAAAAACCTCAACTGAAAATAAGTTTGCTCAACCTGCATTTCATCCTATCTCTCAATCTAGCCATCAGATTTTGATCTATGTGAGCCTCAAGGTAATACATTACTGCTCCTAGAGTCACCGCATATTCCATATAGTCACATTTCATGCATAATGAAGATGGCAGTGAACTACAAAGGTGTTTTATCAACTCAAACAGGAATACAAATGCTGTCTAAGGGCAATTTATGGTGTGTATTTTAAAAGAGTAAGAAAAGGAGACGTTTTTAGATCAATTTATATGCCTTTAGGGAAAATTATATCACAAAGACATTTTGAAAAGAGAAAACTTTCATTATAATGGTTTTAAGGACCTATTTCTTATATTTATTTTATACATATAAAATGGCAGTATTGACAATTCAAAAAAGAGCTCATAGAATTTTCTTTTAGGTGTACACGTTTGCTTTTTCGATATCTGATTACCTATTGTGTACAGGGCACATTGATAGACATGGGGAAAATTGGCCATTAATTTTAATTAGAATAATTTTGCTATAAGAATATAAGATTCATTAAAAAAAATAGATCAAATTAAGAAAGTACGTTTAGAGGTAGTAAGGAGCAGTCCATACTTTAAGTAGGAAATGTTCACAAGGCCAGGGCTTACTCAAGATCAATCTGAGGAGGGTTTCTAGACTCAAGGAAACTTACCAATACGTGTACACGTGGGATGATTATTTTCTTAGTTATAATTTGTTTTCTTCTCTATCCATTGTCAAATAATTTCTGATTTTCTTAGTTTAAATTGGCCAGCCAGCCTTTTGTAATCAACTGGGGCCAAGGTAAATCGGGTCACACAATAAAATCTCTTTATTTAGGGCAGATGGGCATTGGGGAATCAAAGATGAGTAAGGCAGGGTTTTTTATTTCACAAATTATATGTTGAAACTGTTTTAAGTTACAAATTGACAAAATACTTACTGGGAAAATGTAACTTTTATCAGTGGGAGGCCCTTTGTGTCCCCATTTCTCAACAGTGGAAGTACACTTCTTGCAATGTCACAAGGAAAGGGCTTTCCTGAGACTCACATGGGAGGATGAGTGACCTTTATTTGTTTCCATGGAATGAAACTCCTGGGTCTCCAGTGTCCCATTTCCCTCCATCCTGCCATGGAAAAAGTCCAATCTTGTCTTCAGCAGGGCTAGAATAAGGCCACTGCCCAGAATCTCTGCTACATATTAAAGCACAGCCCAGTCCAGTATCCTGTGTGTGGAATCCATGTGGCCTTGGGCCATGTAGCTGCTTAAGGCCACATGGTGTGTGAGTGCAGGTCATGGAGCAAGATAAAGCAAGAGAGAAACTCTTTGGGGATTATGACCAGCAATTTAACCAATTAACCCTTCAAGATTTCACACACTCAGCCTTAGCCAGTTTGGCTCAGGAGATAGAGCATCATCGGCCTGTGGACTGAAGGGTCCCAGGTTCAATTCCAGTCAAGAGCACATACTTTGACTGCAGGCTAGATCCCATCCCTGGATGGGGTGTCTCTCACATTAATGTTTCTCTTTCTGCCTCTCCCCTCCCTTCCACTGTAAAAATCAATTGACAAATATCCTCAGGTGAGGATTAGGTTTCACACTTGCAGTGGCTTCATCCACCCAGCCAATTATCTTTTTCCCAGGTTAGACTGACAGGCAAGCCCCTTCCCTACTTCACCAGGACTTCATTGCTCATGTACCCATCTCGCCTTTGTTTAATCCCTTCCCCAAGTGATGTGCAGAAAATGGACTAGTGGTTTCCTAGGGAGTGTGAAATTGCAGCTTCCTGGTGAAGCTGCTCAGGTGACCATTTTTATAATGTCTGTCCTCCCCTTCGTTCTGTTCCTATTATTAATATTAAAAACTAGCTAATTATGATGATAACTATTATCATTTATAGGATGTTTTATAAAGTACTTTGACCTAAAATAATTGCCTATTCATAAAACTCTTATAATGTAAGCAGAGGTGATATTCAGAATAGCTAACAAGCAGTACAGTGTGGGCATGACCAATCTGAATCAACATCCCAAATATCAGAACAAATGCTGTCACAAGCAATCAGTATAAAGGATCTGCACATGCTGGCTATTGAGAAGTCCTTGATTCTGAGCCAGCCTTTATTTTATTTTATACCCATTTTTATATTTTATAAAATAAAGTTCATGAAAGGTTAAGTGACTTTGTACTAAAAGCTGGGTTTTCAGATTCTAAAACTAGTGCAGTTGGTACATTTCACTTCCATCTATCCCTTGTTACCAAATGTGACATATGGCATGCTCCATGGCCACATCTGTGACCTCCCTAATTAGCCGCTGTGGTTTCTAAAGTGCTACATGAGATTTTATCTCTATGAACTTCTTGTGAAGTTGACTTTCTACTGTCTTCTCTCCTTTTCTACAAAGAATACCCTCTGAAGGCAATTTTTTTCAAGTTTATTCCTTGTGTTGTGTACATCCTATATTAGACAATCAGTTAATATGTTTTGAAAATTCTTGAAAGGAGTAGAATTTTTAAATAGCCTGTGAACTAGTACTTAGATAAAAACAGTTGTAGAATTTAAATGAATTCATGAATGTAAAGGGCTTAGTGCAGAGGGGTCACACACCAAGTGCCCAGCAATACTTGGCTGTTAAACAGTCTGCTATACAGAGAAGTCATGAAATACCTGAAGGGTTTAGAGTTTAGAGTCTAAAGTCAGTGCATGCAGCCTGACTGGTTTGGCTCAGTGGATAGAGCGTCGGCCTGCGGACTGAGGGGTCCCGGGTTCGATTCTGGTCAAGGGCATGTACCTTGGTTGCGGGCGCATCCCCAGCGGGCGATGTGCAGGAGGCAGCTGATCGATGTTTCTCTCTCATCGATGTTTCTAACTCTCTATCCCTCTCCCTTCCTCTCTGTAAAAATCAATAAAAATATATTAAAAAAAAAGTCAGTGCATGCAGAAAATCTTGCAAAATTTCTGTAATTTCCAAAATTACTTAGGAGAATCTCTTAACTCATCCATAAAGTACAGTGAACTTTTTTTTTGACCATACAACTCTAAATATATCTAAGTATGATATATGCATAATGTATTCATGCATATAGTTTATATAAAGTTCCCTGGAAGGATTATATCTGAAAATTAATTTATTCAAGCTTTTTAATGCTTAGAATTCTCCAATAAAATTACCAAGCTTTCACCCTTTTTCTGTTTGTTTTGGTTTTGTCTCCCAGCCATGTCTAACTTTGTTAGGCAATGTTTTCTTTGGCCCTTAATTAGTTTTTCAATAGCTTTCTACAGGAGTTCCAGGAAACCTGCTTCCGACCAGTCACTGTGAATATCCTCAGCCTCACGCTCTCTCTCTCTCAAATATAGTTGAAGTGAGATGACTTGAAAACAAGTGTGCTGTGATAATCCTGTGTAATTTTTTTTTTAGTAAGGAGGGATTTCAACCATGTTTGGATTAGTCAAACAAAGGGTGAGCATCTTTACCATCCTATCTAATAAAAGAATAATATGAAAATTGACCATCACTCCAAAACACAAGATGGCTACCCCCATGTGGTCAAAGATGGCTGCCACAAGATGGCCAGCAGGGGAGGGCAGTTAGGAGGGACCAGGCCTGCAAGGGAGGGCAGTTGAGGGTGATCAAGCCTGCAGGGGAGGGCAGTTAGGGGTGACCAGGCTGGCAGAGGAAGGAAGTTGGGGGCAATCGGGCCTGCAGGGGAGGGCAGTTGGGGAGGACCAGGCCTGCAGGGGAGGGCAGTTAGGGGTGACCAGGCCTGCAGGGGAGGGCAGTTAGGGGTGACCAGGCCTGCAGGGGAGGGAAGTTAGGGGTGACCAGAACTGCAGGGGAGGGCAGTTAGGGGCAATCAGGCTGGCAGGGAAGTGGTTAGGGGGTGATCAGGCTGGCAGGAAGAAGTGGTTAGGGGCAATCAGGAAGGCAGGCAGGCAAGTAGTTGGAAGCCAGCAGTCCTGGATTGGAGAGGGTGCAGGCTGGGCTGAAGGACACACCCCCCATGCACGAATTTCATGCACTGGGCCTCTAGTCTATTTATAAAGAGCAGAAAACTACATCTCAAAGATTTTAAGTGACTTTCTCAGGGTTAGTACAGATTGGTAGTATGGAAGGAAGCAGGTTATAAATGCTGGTATTCAAATCTCAGGTACACAAATTTTAAATAAGTGGATCTCCAGTGAGGCATATCATTTGCTGTAAAAAAAAATCCTGAATCAAACCTCAGAGGGAGTTTGGGGGAAAGGGGGAGAGATCAACCAAAGGACTTATATGCATGCATATAACCCTAACCAGTGGACACAGACACCAGGGGGGTGAAGGCATGAGTGGGGGGCGGGGGTGGGAAAGTAATGTGGGGTTAAGGACAAATATGTAATACCTTAATCAACAAAGAAATTAAAATGCAAAAAAAAAATAAAATAAAAGTAGAGAAATGGAAAAAGGTAAAAAAAATCCTGAAAAATGGGAGGTGTGTTTTTTGTTGTTTTGTTTTGTTTTACACTGTTAATGGGAGATATGTCTCTGACATTTAGTGTGCAGGGGCCTGGCATGCAGATCTATTACAATGTTCAGGAGAGTTTGTTCAAGATAACAACGCACTGGCCCAGTTAAAGAGGCTTTAGTCAAGAATTTTGCAATGGGCCTGCAAAAAAAGAGAGATCAAACAAACTCCTCTGAAACAAAAACTGTGAGTGTTTTTAAGCAAAGGGTAGGAAATACTGGATGATGTTAAAAGCCGGTTGGTCCATGAGATTTGTCCCCCTGTGTTTGCTAATTGTTGCTTATGGAAGTTCAGGTCTATCTTCCTTGAGGATTACATTTCAAAGAGATGGCTTACACTTCCCTAAGAAAGATATTTCTGGATTTTAATGCTGGCAAGTGGCTGGAAGATTTACATCTCAAATAGGGAGAGTAAGAATTTAAAATTGCAAGGTTTTTTTGTTTGTTTGTTTGTTTGTTTTTAAGTAAATGCTTTCAGAAAAAGGAAACTTAGGGATATACAGCCAGGAAGAAGCTTTCCTGAAGTTTAGTCAAACTGAAGGGGAAAATAGGGCCATCTTATTCAGGTACCACATGAGAAAGAAGTGCCTCTGTCTCCTGCTTTTATATAAAGGAAACAACTATTTCTAATTATGTGAGCCTGGCAACCGACTTCATTTTATATAAGGACACAGATATTTTCACACGGTCTCAATAGAAATGCATCATCCAGGGATGCAGCTAACTTTTTAATTTAGAAAAGATTGTTTTGTGTTTGTTTCAGAATATTATCAAGATCATTATATAGATCATGTCACTAACAGCCATGCAGATCACAAACATTTTGTTTTTATATATATATTTTATTTTTAGAAACGAAACAATTAAATATTTGCTCTGTTGGCATACTCAGCTTAGACCTCTGTAACAAGCCACTCTAAAGTAGCACCATGGTTAGACTATAGCCTGTTTTTCCAAGCCATCATTTTACAACATATTAAGCAAGCAAGGGATCACGTGATGTGATCTTTTTATATACACACTGTTAGTAAGTCCCATTTGAAAGAGCTGAAAATCTTTTTAAACCTGGTCAGTTATAGATTGTATTAAGATTGATATAATTGTATACAATTGATGTAATTGTACTCAACCTAGTTGTGATGGAACAATTCTGATTCATAACTATGTAGGCTGTATTTCTTCTGTCTGATTTTGACAACTATTTCTTATAGGGCATTTTTTTTTAAGCTTGGGTTGAGAAATTAATAGAAATTAATCATTTCACTGTGCCCACTAATCAATCAGAAATACTAGTAAATGTTTGTTGCTTCAACATCTGTTAAGCCTCTTTCCTTCCCAAGGAGGAACACTGAGTCACCTTTAGCCAGAGCCAGTGTATAGCTGAGAGATATGAGAATACGCTGGACTTACTATAAAACATTCTCTGATCTACTATCCTGTAATGTCACCCTTTCCTCCCACTTACCCACACCCTGTCCTTCATAGCTCCGTTTACTCCTCCATGAAAAGAAAACCCTGTATTGCCTAACCTTCAGACTCTTACAGATCTATGATCAGAGATTATTTCCTATTGAAATGCCCTATACTCACCCCTTGACCCCTCCACAACAAAATCCATTCTAATAAAGTATCTCCTTATTAAGCCTAGATATATATTTTTAACTGACATATTGTTATCTTGGCAAAACAAACAAATAAACTAAAATTTATTCAAAAGTGCCATGGAATCCAAATATATAAGATTTTACAGAATTTCTAGAGTAGATTAACATATAATTTAAAAGTTTGCTGTGGTTCTCTTCAGAAGCTCATCAAAATCAACTCCTTAGCATCCTTAGACTGCTGTCAGCCAGAGATTATTACTTCTTTATTTCTTTTATTTTTTTCTTAAACTAATCACTCTTTGATGTGTGGCTAAACTACCTAGAGAGTGAGACAGGAGTTCTCCCCAGCTACCTGGCAATGGGCCTTCTCTGCTTTGATGAGGTCATACCAAACCCCAGAAAAGGTGGAAGAAAGTGTGAATGCCATTGGTTTGATTGTTAAACAGAGCCTAGAAAATGGGGAAAATATACCTTTGTGTGCATTTAAGTCATATTAGCCCTTTGCTGCTCATAGTCGTGTTCTTCACAGAGCACTTAGCCAAGGAGAAGTTTAGCAACTTGGCTAATTTTCCTTCCTCAGGATGCAGCTTTTACGTTGGATGTGGTAAAAGGATAGTCAACTTATTAGTTAAAACCTATGAAGTTTTACATTTTATACTTGGCTAGAAAGCTCTACTTTTACTTGACAACAAAAGAGAAAACTGAAAAAAAAAAAGAAAGAAAAGAAAATCCATGGTGAATGATATTGAGAATATTTTTTAATAAATTGTATTTATTTATTTATAAGTTTATCCTCACCCGAAGATATTTTCCTATTGATTTTTAGAGACAGTGGAAGAGAAAAGGAAAGACAGAGAGAAATATCAGTGCTTGCCTGTTTGCCTGATCGCCCCTAACCACATTGATTGGTTGCCTCCTTCAAGTGCCCTGACCAGGGCCTGGGGCCAGGGAGGAGCCTGCAACTGAGGAATGTGCCCTTTACCAGAATGGAAGCTGGGACCCTTTGGTCCACAGGCAGACACTCTATCCACTGAGCCAAACTGGCTAGAGTGAGAATTTTTTTTTTAATAAACAAAAATCTGATTATTTGCTCTAATAAGTAAGAAAAACATTCTAAATTTAATAAATCAACCTGACCTGCACTTCACATCTGATTCATTATTGAATCAAGATTCAGAATTGAAGCTCTGCCTAAATCTTTTTTCCTAAATATTGTAGACATTAGTGGTGTCCTAAGTTCTTTTGCCAATCCCAGGAACTCCTGCTGTGGGACAATGGCTGTTTGCCAGGAGTGGGAGAGAGTGTATCACACGGAGGGACTGCTACAACTGGCAAGGTCAACAACCTTGTTCTCTGCCCTGGATAAAAGGTAAATGAAAGATAAACTTTATTTTTTAATTAATAAGAAATGCATCTGAAGGTAGAAGATGCCATTATCTGATTATAGTTTTCATAAATAAAAACATTATGTGTCAGCATAATTATTGTTTTTTGGGTTTTGTGAGAAACGTGTGTTTCTTCATGAGTATAAAACCACATACACTGAAAGTGGATTTTTGCCTTAAACAGTTTGATTATTTCCTTATTTATAACTCAATGAATCTTCCTACCAGAAAGCATAGAATTAAACTGCCTAAACTGCAAGTGATTCAATCATAAATATCATTACTTGAGTTGATTTATGGTTGAAAACTAAAGATAAAATTTAATATGGTACTTTTAATGTAATTTAATCCCTACATAATACACTTTCATTTAACTGTTACATATATTTCTTATCCCAGTTTTGCAAAATAAAAAGAATATTTCAAAGAGACACAAACATTTTTAAATTTTCTGAAATGTATATTTTTATCATTCAAGAATTTTTTATAATAGTATTTCTTTTCACTGTATCTCCTTTTATGAAATCATAAGCCTTTCCAACTATATAATCAATATTCTGTTTTATTGTTTTACCTATAAGCAGAAAGCAATAAAGTCTACATAAGTTTCTTTGTTTTTGACAGAGAAAAGGCAAGAGAAATAACAGAGAAAAAGAGTGAAGCTACATACATGTTCATTGTGAATAGCTTAAAGCTAGAAGATTATGAGGCAACAGACAACCTACCCCATGCCCACCCCAACTTTTTCCCCCTGTGAATATAGTCTCTATCACTCCATGAAGGATTATAGCAAGTGGGAAAAATAATCATAATGATCTTCATTTTCTCCTAATATGGAAGCTGGATAATGTCAGAGACACAGGCCTGTGCCAGTCAGAAGTATCATTAACCAGGGGCAATGGTGATTTGAGTGTGTTTATAGCACCTTTGCCCTGGGTAATTCCAAGAGATGAAAGAACATGCCTTTCAAAAGAAAGTAGAATCAAGCTCCTTGTTAGTAGAAGAGGCCAGTATGTCTCTTGGGGATGTCACTCATCTCAGATACTGTCTACTTTAAAATGGCTCATTTTAAGACCATATAATAGATACTCATAAAACTTTTTCACTTTGTAAACTTTCTTTAATTATTAACATTGCAATAGCTTCTCCTTCCTCAATTGTCATTTATTCAGTTTGTTTAGGATTACTAAAAATATTGGCTATTTTATCAACCCAATGATTTGCACTTTATTTCACTCTTTTATCTCTTCCATCTTTCTCAATGGTGTGTGTGAGTGTGTGTGTGTGTGTGTGTGTGTGTGTGATATGTGTGTGTGTCCTTACCAGGTGTTATGAATACTGATCACTAGAACATTATTTGATCTATGAGTGTGCCATGCTCAGATCTCTGAGCTATGCTAATGTAGCAGATACGAATGTTCTATGACATCCCTAGTATGAGTAATATTTCTTAATGTGGTTCAAATCTGTTACACACCAATATTGACATGAGGTCCAATATTAATAGTTTTTCATGGCTCACTTTCCTTCCCTTGAGTTTCACTGGAAGTCAGTAGCTGCCATACTCCATGAAAAATGGACTCCACTGTCTCTCACTTAAAGCTGTCACTGTTGCTAATGATCCTTGGTAAGGACATCATAAACAGGTGCAGTTGTATCTGCCTTGGTAGAGAGAAGTCCCACAATCAATGTACAAAGCTCTGCCACAGAGACTTTTATAACCTCCAAGATTAAAGTTTTTGGGGTATAAATCATTACAGATATTCCCAATTTACTCTGATTCAAGCTCCTCAGCTTTAATATTTTGATGGTGAGTCTGGTATAACTCTGAAACTTTGAGGAACTGGCATTCTTTTTTTCTCTAATTTGAAAAATCTTCACTTCTCTTATTCAGGAATTAGCAGCCTTCAACATCTCCTATTTTAGTGGAAATTTCCAACTCCTCTCATTGATAAGCTTAGACCAGAGGTTGCAAAATGGTAGTCTACAAGGCAAAAAATCAACTCACAGAAATGTATTGGAATAGCCTAGGCCATGTTTTGAATATTATTTTCATCTCAATGTAGATTTCAGGTAAGTCTTGAAACACAAAAAGACTGTTAATCATAATTAGGGGCAAGTTAATCCAGGATTTAAAAATTATTTGACTGCAAAAACAATCAGTCCAGTTATAGGAAAATTTTTACATTAAAAAGTTAATATATTATCTCACAAATGTGTTGTATGTGGCATCCTAAGATCTTGAACATGGAGCCAACATGGAACTTCCATTCTGGACTACAACTACTAGTACTACTACTAACACACACACACACACACACACACACACACACACACACACACAGCTTCCTTGCTTTCTTGAATACTGAAATCCAAGGGACAATTTAGCCTACCATCATTAACTCATTAATATAGTTTTATAATCCAAATTTAGCTGATGACCATATTATGATTTACATGGTCAAAATTCATAGTACACTAATAATTTTGATAGTATCTATGATTACTTAGCACAGATATTGCATTTAAAGTCTCTATTATAAACTATTGGCTGTGGTGAGCCATTTCCTTCTTAACAGTCTGAACACATAAAAACGAGAATACTGAAGAGAAGATAAAATATATGGAACATTAATTTTTATCTTATTTAATCCATTATAAGGTCCTTAATTTAAAATGGTAGTGAGAGTGTTAATATCTTAAATTAGTTGTTGTTATGGATTTAGAAAAGATTCCACAACAAATTGAAAATAAAATTTAGGGGACAATGAGGTCATATATTAAAGCAAAATCATTCTTTTTTCCCCAATAATTAATATTTTCAATTTTGTGGCATTGGACCAGTATTCATAAAATCCACCCAAAGACTAAAATTATTAATGAATACTAAGAAACTGAGGTGAGCAGGCATTTAGAAATTGTTCAGTGGTCTGTAAAATGAATTTCTGATCTCAGTCCAGTCATAAAACCTATCATCACAATTGATGCAAGTCAATGCCTTTTCTATCAGTCTCATCAGGGAAGCCTGGAACTGGCTGCACACAGACACAGAAATGTCTCCCATAAAGCCAGAATCTCTAAGTCAAAATTAAGGATCACTGCTAAGGGAGTTACTGTCTCTGCTTGAATCATTCTGTAGCTAAGTGCAAGGCTTTAAAAGATTATTCTTGTTCCTTCAGGAAGATTTACATCCTCTCTAAAGATAGAGTAGAATAGATACCATGAAAACCCTGCATCCTGTTTGCAGAAATCAAAGATAAGGAACTGCCTCATTCCATGGAGCAGGAAGGGAGCAGATCACCCATGGTCTTAGTCAGTACAACAGACATTCTCACCTAGAAGTAGAGTGAGTTCGAAAGAGTTTCCCATACATCCAAATAGACCAATGGAATTCACAATGCTTTAGAGTGGTTAGCATTCCACTTATCTAAATTAAATGTATTTATGCCTGTCTGAAATGACATGATCATATTTTACTTGCAAAATTCTAAGTGTTCCCCAGGTCTCTCTCTCTCTCTCTCGCTCTCTCTCTCTCTCTCTCTCTCTCTCTCTCTCTCCCTCTCTCTCTCTTTCTTTACAATCAGTGTCAGTTTTTTTGTTTTTTGTTTTTTTTACAATAAAATTACACTTTTTCTTTTGGTTGGGTTTGACTTAAGCAGGATATGGAGCACCAATAAAAAAGATATAAAATGAGCTTTACCAAACACCCAGCAGCAAATTCTTCGCCAGATTAGCCCTTGCTAGCCTTCTCCTCAATTCCTTGAAAAACCCTGGTGGTCCTTTGACATTCTGAATGCTCATTATTTTGTAATTGAAGAATTAGATAGAACTGAGATCTTAGAATATACATAATATTTTAATTGTCTGATCCTAGATAATGGGAAAGTAACATTTTGGAGCCAAGAGTCATCTAATTTTCCAGGCTAGAAACAGGTGCTATCCAAAGCAAGATCCCAAGAACCTAAAAGATTTAGATCAGATCACCAAATGAGAGTAAAGTTTGGATGGCCCTGAGTACCGACACCTCCAATTTAAAGGTGAAGTTCTCAAGCTTGAAACCATTTTAGTCTCTTTTCTCCTTATAAAATGCCTCTGAGTTTTAGAGACTATAGTTTTAAACTAAGAGGAGAGCAAATATGGGAGGAAATTTTATTATTCTTAAGGAAGTTACAGTCTGCTCAAACATTAATGAAGATTTATGCCTTTACTTCAGATGTGCTATAATATACCAATTACTTTCACAATGCTAACAGATATCATAAACATGTAAATGTGTCCTTTAGCTTTAACATGTAAATATGAATGATCTCTTCTTTTTCTAATTCTTGTTTGTGACATTCTGTATTGAATATGGATGGGGAGACGGCCCTGAAGTATTAACTGTTTCAGTCAGAAAATGACTGGTTCTCTTCAACCAGCCTAAACTGCATATGGTACAGGTTCCTGAATTCTGTGAGGTTCATCGGGCTAACGTTGCAATGATTTTCCTGGAATCTCATAATCTGTAAGATTTTAAGTTACTACTGCCAAAAAAGGTCATTTTTTTTTCAAAAGGTCATCACAATCAGACATAGTGACAGATCAGCTGAAAGGTGCCAGCGGGTCCCAGCTGGTCTTTGCTCTTCTCTGTTTCTCTTTCCAAGCACTGGTCACACTGATCAAAGTATCCCCAAGTTTACTACCAGGCACTTGGCTGTGGTGAGACCACTTGAGAGCAGCTACACAGAGGAAACAGCTTCTCTAGAGCCAGAAGTTCCCATAAAGTTTTTATAAGTGCTTTCTCCATGGTCTAACTTTAGTTGTCAGATGTATATGGCTTTCAGTCCCCCACAAGTACCAGTGGTCCACACATATCAACTTTTATTGATTCTCATCTATGTTACTATTTCTCTGTCTCTTTGGCATTCACTCACTGGAAAATTGTAGAATAGGTAAAGAGTTGGTCTCTTAATTAATAAACTCATTCCATATGAAACATTCCATTAACCAGTTTTAATGTTCTGTTAACTAGTTTTATTGGTTACAGCAATTAATTGTCATACAGTCCCTGAGTGAATTCTAGACATAGCGTCAAAGTTAGGCCACCACCATCAGGGTAGAGTTTATTCTTTCAAGGTTAGAGAAACAGAAACATTCAATGAGTAAGGAAGGGACAGAAGAATAAATTGTGTTGATTATATTGTTTCAGCATATGCTAAACCTGGTGTGAGAAATGTGATTCTCCCAGACCAGCCTCCTGACAGAAGTCCCTAATTATGAGGCCTTCTTTTGGCTCTGTCAGCACCTTTATTCAATGCCTGTTGGTTTTCCTGCCTGCTATAATTTTAGGATACTTTTAATTGGGCTAAGGCATGTACAGACATTGAAGATCTGATATTCCACGTTCAGCTGCAAACTTTTACCCCCTCAACTTTGTAGAAAATGCAATCACTCACTTTGCATATAGCTGTTGTTTTATTCTTTCTGCAATTGTTTTGGGCAGTAAAAAAAATACTAGGCAGTCTAAGCCCATGAGTAGAACTAAAACCCATTCTAGTTACCTACTGCATTACAAACCACACCAAACTTGATAGTTTAAAACAACCATCATTGTATTGTGTCCATAGCCTTTTGGACAGAAATTCAGGCCCCAATTATCTGGATACTTTTTCTGTTCTACACGGCACCAAATGTGGTTATTGTGAGGTATTTATTTGGCAGCTGAGCTGATCTGAAGTACCCAGGATGGCTTCACTCACATTTCTGGTGCCTTGGCAGAAATAGTGGCCCCATAAGGGCTACTTTCTTGCACTATAAGGTGTGTTTTGTTTGTTTGTTTGTTTGTTTGTTTGTTTATGCTTTTTATGGGGCCTTTTTCCTATATTATTTGTGGTTTTTCTGCATGGAAACATGAGCCCTTCTCACATCTAGACCCAGGTGCCTCTGGCACCCCCATAAGTAGTATATCAGTACCAGAAGTCCCCTTTAAAATTACCAATACAAAAAAAAGGAGGGGGGGGGGCAGAGAAGGGAGGGCCTGACCACCCCCTGGGCAAGGCAGCTCCTTGTCAGAAGAGAAGGCTGGGGCCCAGACCATGGGGGCAGAGGGGGACCTTGGCTTCTGCATAGGAAGGGACAGGCATTCCCAGCCCTGGGGAGTGGCCCTGGCTGGGAAGGGGCTCTGCACACTATAACACAGATGGTGCAGAGCTAGTGGTTATGCTTTCAAGTTCGCAGGGTAAGGCCAGGTGGCTGGTCTCTGGAGTGAGGGCAGAGGACACATTAGGATGTTGGGAGGCCAGGGCTGTCAGCTCCCCCAGGACCCCCATCCTAAGGCAGGAACAACCGAAAGCTGCCTTCCTCGTTTGGCGGCAGGGAGGGTTGGGGGAAAGTCTCTTCATCTGGTCTTTCTAGCGAAATAGTCAAACTTCTAAAGAGATAGAAGGTGGCACAATGTCACTTCTGTCTTATTCTTATTCTACCAATCAGAGTACTCACAGAGCCTCAGGGATTCAAGAAGCAAGGACCTGGACCCAACATTTCAGTAGATGGATCATCAAAGATATCCTGGTTTTCTTTAATTTACCAAATAACTAGAAATGGATTGGTGCATATGGTCATTAAAAATATGAATGTGTTAGAGATGGCACGGTCCTTAGTACTCATTCAATCAATCCTCTTCACTTTAAGAAATGGTACAACTAAGCCACAATGGTAATAAGGAAATTGCTTAAGATGAAAGAGTTGATCAGTTCCAGAATAGAGACTAGAACTCTGAGTTTCTGACGAAGTTCAGTACCCTTTGAACAGAAACACATAAATAATAATTACTCTTTCCTGGTAGATGTCTTCCCTTATAATTATTATCCACAATGCCACAAAACACAGTATAGAGCATAGCAGTTGCTGAGTATTTTACATCAAAAAAACAAGTCTGTGCATATCAGTATAAGGTTTGGAAGTAGATTGATATCTGTGCTCTAGGGTAGTGGTTCTCAACCTTTCTAATGCCGCGACCCATTAATACAGTTCCTCATGTTGTGGTGACCCCCAACCATAAAATTATTTTCGTTGCTACTTCATAACTGTAATTTTGCTACTGTTATGAATCGTAATGTAAATATCTGTGTTTTCCGATGGTCTTAGGAGACCCTGCTAGCTGCTGTAGAGCCTAAGACCATAAGAAAACACAGATATTTACATTACAATTCATAACAGTAGCAAAATTACAGTTATGAAGTAGCAACGAAAATAATTTTATGGTTGGGGGTCACCACAACATGAGGAACTGTATTAACGGGTCGCGGCATTAGAAAGGTTGAGAACCACTGCTAGAGTCAGACTACCTTGTTTAACTCCAGGCTCCCATATGACCACAGTTATTCAATCTCTCCATTCCTCAGTTTCTTCATCTACAATAACAAGAAAACATCCTTATAGGTTTGTGGTAAGGATAAAATGAGATGGTATATGAGGTGTTAGGCACAAATCGTTCAAGAACCCTCATTCATTGCTTTTACAATCTGGGGTACGATGATAATACAGTTCTTTTCTGAAGACATTTATTGTCTCATTCTTACCTAGGTAAAGCCATTAGCTGAAAGTGAGGTAGAAGAAAAACGTAGGAATATTGAGCAAAGAGGTGAAATTGTAAAACTGTTTTCTCAGAGAGTGAAAAAATGTGTAGAATTTCAGAGCAATTGAGTGACCCTTTGAAGTCTGTGGTAATGAATTTAAAGTGAAACTAGGCAGTCTAAAGCAGTATTTCTATAGCAATAGTCACTTGTTTAGATGCAGTTTCTCAGAAGGCACTAAATTGGATCAAGCAGAATTGGGATCTTGAAAGGCATGCATGACAGTGGGAGAGGATTAAGGGAAGTTAAAAGTTTTTGCAAGAAAATGATAATGTAATTTGGAAATTGAGCAAAATTGGGAAGGAAGTCTATATAATTTTTTAACACAATAGAGTTATTTATTTAAAAACTATGTTGACTGAAGAGGTATAATAATTGTGGATAATGCCAAGGTCCATAAAAGAGAGATTAAAAAGTGTGGAGATAAAAGCCATTAAATTGAGGCCTAACAATGCTGCTATTGAATCTTGTGGATGACAGAATTCTATCAGTGAAAAAAGGTTCAGTTTCAAAGCCTTAGAAGGTGCAAAAAAGTGGCAGAGAAAGAAGAAGATAAGAGTAATAATTAGGAGAAAGGCTGGTTGACTAGCTGGATGTCATAGCTTAATAAACCAAGATGTTTTCTATGAGGTTAAAAGAAGTTTTCTAAAAACTGTGTCTCAGAACAAAAAATAGTTGAGTGTATTCTCAAGATTCTTTGTTTGCTGAATTAGTGGGTATCACTTATGTCACAAATACTGGAAGAAAAATTCTATCATCATCATCATCATCATCATCATTATTGTTGTTGATATTATTATAATCACCATTATTAGTATGACCAAGACCCAGTTGAAAAGACTGAGACTGTGGGAACAGGGCTGGGTGATTCAGAAAAGGGCAAAACAGTGAAGTGATGAGAGTATGGAGAAAATGTTTTTTTGTAGGTACTTACCTACATTTTGGTGGCTGAAAAGTAGTATGGTATTGGTGTTTCCAAAGAATTAGTCCTATTTGTACTGATTCAAGTGGATTATATTCTAGACCAGTGTTTCTCAAAATGTGACCTGTGTGTGTCACATGAATTTCTTACTAAAACAAAGATTCTGATTCAGTAGGACTGGGTGATTCCAGACTGTCTGATATTCTAGCAAGCTACCAGGTGCTGTTTTTGTGGTTTTTTTGTTTTGTTTTGTTTTTTTTTTTTTTGTTTGTTTGTTTTTTAATTCACATTAACCCAATCAACACTAAATGCAACAACAACAACACAAAACAGTAGGAAGTCTAAACAAACAAACAAACAAAAACACTCACACCTTACCCACTAGGGCTCAGTGAAAAACAGAAGAATGAGATTTAGGGAGTTTAAAAAAATTCATAATTTATTGCCTTAAAATTTGTTATATCTGTTCTCTATTAATAACTCTGTACCTAAATACATCTAGAAAGAGTGTTAAAAATAATTTGGTTAAATTATACTTATCCAACTTGAAGAAGTGCTGAATTTTGGGATGGGGAGAAAGTGATATGTATAAAGTTGAAAATTACCAAGAAAAGCCATACTCCATGAAGTTAATTAACTGGTAATTCAAGAAAGACAGAACTTAGATAGGCATTACACGCTGACAAAAATGATTTTCCTGTTAAGTTATGGCCATGTGACAGAAGTAAGAAAAGAGCACTAATGCCTACTTCTCATTAAAAATAATCTGAGCATCTTGGTATATTTCTGGACACTTTTTAAAATAAACTCATGGAAGAAATTAAATTTATAAGTCTGATTCAAGATTTTCTTTAGTTATTGGGTAAAATGTCTGTGAAACTTGGAAAAATTATATTGAAATGTCAATTTCTAGTGAAAATTATTAGTAATTACTTTTTCAGGCAAAAATAAGATTATAAATTTCTTGATTCAAAAAGGCTGAAGCAGCACAGAAGGATTTGCAAGGATTCATAGAGTAGCACATACAGATAAAATATGTATCTCTTCTTGGAATAACTAAAAAAAATCCAAGAGAAGATTGAAGAAGAAATGTGACTCACTTAATTGCTTGATTTTTTGCTATGTTCACATATCAGGAGTGTCTCCTTTTTTTTGTCTCCACCTCAGGGTGTTTTAAAATGCCTACACCTGGTCCCCAAATATAGGTAGATACTTTGGATTGTTGTGGTTGTACAGTTGGCCTTTTAGAGCTTGTAAGTATGTCAGGGTGTTATAAGAACTCAACTCAATGGAGTGGATCAAAAGTTCAGTATAGAGAGTCGATAGTCCCAGTAGCAATGAACCAGTCATGAGATCCCAAATTAATGGCAGGCATGGTCTTATAGATGAAATGCCTAGATGGTCAGGGGTAAGGTTGTGAGTCTTGGGCAGCATCACTCTTTCACTGACAGCATTGGTGGTCAGTACTGAGATCAAGTCTTTGTCCAAGCACAGTTCCTGGCCTCCTGGGTGGCTCCCAGATCTCTAAATAAGTTGTCAATGACATTTTTTCTGGGAATAGGCTACCAATGGAAACTCACTCACAGATGGAGTGCAGGCATCTACACCTCAGACACACTAATCCAGCTATGGGCAGGGACATATTCTAGGGTCTAGGGGTAAAACTGTAAGTGAAACAGTCACTGCCCTCATGGAGCTTAAATTTGTTGTGCTCATGGAAAACACAGGGAAAAGCTCCTTGATGTTGGTCTTGGCAATGATTCTGATATATGACACCAAAAGCACAGGCAACAAAAATAAATATAGACAAGTGGGACTACATAGAACTAAAAAGGTTTGCACAGCAAAAGAAAGAATCAACAAAATGAAAAGGCAGCCTAGGGAATGGGAGAAAATATATTCAAACCATATATCTGATAAGGAGTCAATATCCAAAATCTGTAACTCATACAACTCAACAGCAAAAAAAAGCAAATAATCAGATTTGAAAATAGACAAAAGACCTCAACATACACTTTTCCAAAGGAGACAAACAATTGGACAACAAGTATATATGAAAAGGTGCTCAATATCACTAATCATCAGGGAAAGGCAAATCAAAACCACAAGAAAATATCACTTTACACCTGATATGATGGCTACTAACATCATGGTGGACCTGGAGAGCATTAAGCTAAGTGAAATAGGCCAGTCAGAGAAAGATAAGTACCATATGATTTCACTCCTATGTGGAATCTAATGAACTAACAAGCAAAATAGAGGCAGACTTATAGAAAGCAGACTGACAGCTGTTGAGGGAGAGGGGCTGTGCTGGAGAGGGTGGAGGGATAGAGAAAAAAAACAACCTCATGTATGCAACAACAGTATGTTGATTGCTGGAGGAAGGAGGGTGGGAGAAGGTGGAGGAGGGTCTGGGTAGGTGATGGACAGAGACTTCACTTGGGGTAGTGAACAACATTACAGTATACAGATGTTGTATTGTAGAATTGTACACCTGAAACCTATATAATTTTGTTAACTAGTGGCACCATGTTACCAGAGTCAGTCAGAGGGGCAGGTCACGAGGGGCTGCACAGAAGATGCAAGCGTGCCAGGGTACAAGGATGCTCCACAAACTTCAACCAGCTCCCTTGGATGTGCTCGAGCTATGTTCAGAGTTGGGAGGTCAGATGATGGCTGCAGCATCTCCAGGCTTGCTGGTGGTAGGTCCTGCAGCACGGCCACCTCCCCAACCCCCCTGAATCTGATATAATAGGCAGTCAGGGAACACCAGGGAGTCTTCCCCATTGGCCAAGATGGCACAGAGGGAAGTTCTTACACTGAGCAGCTAAAGGCTAGACAGATAATTGGATAGAGAAAGAGCAGCCTATACCTGTAAGAACCATGGGCTTGAGCAGGAAGGCAAGATGATCTTTGAGACAGTAGTCCACCATTCTCCCAGGCCAGCCCCTGAATAAACCTCTTTCTATTTGCACCAAAATCTGTCTCATGAGTTTGACTTTTGTTGAAGGAAGCAGCTGAACCCCTTGCTCAGTTTCAACCCCAATAAATTCAATAAAAAAGGAAAAGAAAGTCAAAAGATAACAAGTGTTAGTGAGGATGTGCAGAAAGGGGACACACATTACTGGTGAGAATGTAGATTGATGTACCCACTATCAAAAACAGCATGGAGGTTGCTCAAAATATTAAGAATAGAATTATTTCATGATTCAGCAATGCCACTTCTGGGTATATACCCAAAGGAAATAAAATCACTATCTTGAAGAAATATCTGCACTTCCATGTTCATTGCAACATTATTTACAATAATCAAGATAGGGAAGCAACCTACATGTCCATCAATGGATAAATGGATAAAGAAAATGTCATATAGAAACACATACACAGAGTGTAATACAGACATACATCATTTTATTGCACTTCACTTGATTTTTGCCTCAGAGCTGCTGCATTTTTTACAAATTGAAGGCAAGACCATCTCCCAGCAAAAATATCATGACTCATTTTATTGCAATACTGGCTGTATCACAGTGGTTTGGAGCCTAATCCTCAATATCACTGAGGCATGCCTGAATTATTCAGCTTTAAAATAAGAAGGAAATTCTGGTATGTGTGACAATAAGGATGAACCTAGAGGACATTATGTTAAGTGAAATAAGCCAGATAGAAAAAGACAAATATTATATGATCTCACTTACATGAGAAATCTAAATAAATTGAACTCATAGAAGCAGAGTAGAATGGTTCTTACCAGAGGCTGAGGGTAGGATAAATAGGGGAAATGTTGGTCAAAGACTACAAATGAAGTCAGAAATAAAATTCCTTGTGCTTATAATCTTATTTGTGATAGAGAAAAGGCAACATTATAATTCTACCTTTCCCATCATTGTATTAACTTTCTGCTTTTTTTTGTTTTGTTTTGTTTTGTTTTGTTTTGTTTTTTAGTTTTTTTAATCCTCACTCAAGGAATTAGGATTTTTATTTTTTTATTATTTTTTTAATTGTTTGAAGTATTACAAATAGTAGTACATATGTCTCCTTTTTTTTTGTTTTCCTTCCCCATTGACCTTCCCCCGGCCTCCCCTTCCCCCCAGTACATGCCTTTACCTGCCCCCTCCCCCCAGTGTTTTTTATCCATTAGTTATGCTTATATGCATGCGTACAAGTCCTTCAGTTGATCTCTTACAGCCCCCCCGCTCCCGCAACCTCCTCTGCCTTCCCACTGTAGTTTGACAGTCTGTTCAATGCTTCTTTGCCTCTGTATCTATTTTTTCCCCATTTCATTTCTTTAAAAAATCTTGCCTCTGCAGACTAGAAATAAACATATAATAACAAAAAATGTTTGAGTCCCAATTTCCATGTCAAACAGTTCTGAGTCCCCATTTCAATGTCAAACAGTTTCTTATGTGTACATGTCAGCAATGATATCTGGATGGTGGGCACATGGTGGCAATGCAGGTCCGACCCTCTCTGGTTTGGTCCTAGGCAACTTGCTGTGTCGCACAGCTGCTGAGTGCTAGCGTGGCAAGGCGTCATCAGCGTCTTCCATCTCTGGACTGTTTCTCCTCTTGTCTTCATGGTTGGAGCAGACCTGTCAATTCCTCTCTGTTGCAGGAATCCACATGGTCTTGGAGTTGTTTTCTGAAAATATACAAACATATTCTCGACCAAAAGTTAATAAAGCAATCTTTTCTATATAATTGATTTGGGATCCTTTTTATTTTTGCCCAAACGATTTTCCTTTGTCTTATTTAGACACCATGTGTGTTTTTCATGGGTGTCTTGCTGTTAGCATTACAAATGAAAACTAATTTTGTAAAGTAAAAGTTTTCTAGATGTAATTTACTTATAGGATATTTTTCCTTACATGATATTACCCTTCTATCCCCCCTTTTTTGATTAATGGAGGCTTTTGTAACTTTTATAATGCAGTCTTGATGACTTTAAATTTTAATTTTTTGACAAAAATATGACTGCTTTAGTTTCATTGCATGTTCAGGAATTTTACCATGAGATGAACTACCAATAGAAATTTTAGTTACCACATTAAGGAACAGCTTTTTGTCCAGCACAATTAAATTTTCTTGAATATTCACTTATTTCAATTAGCCTATTTAAATTCATCTGAAAACTTGATTATTATTTTATTGTCAAATTTAATACTCTACCAACAATCTTAATTTACCCTGTAAATATTAGTGGAAAGGATTATTTGCATTCTTGAGTAGGCCCTGAGCATTCCTGGTGCTAGGCTGGATTTAGATATAGGGCAGCTGCTGTCGGCCAAGTCTCTGTCTGTTACCTGGGTCCCAATCTGAGCTGGGCCAAGTCACTGTCTGTCACCTGTGTCCTGATCTGAGCTGGGCGTGGGAAGCAAAGCAGCCATGGGGACAGGAGACCTCCCTCAGATGGGGTGAGGGTTCAGGCCCCTGCAAGGTTGGGGGGGGTGAAGGTCTGTGCCCCACCTCTGTTGATCCCCAAGTTCTCTCCTGATGGGAATTAGGATTTTTTTTCCCCATTGATTCTAGAGAGAGTGGAAGGGAGGGGGGTGGGCAAGAGAGAGGAGAGGGGGAAAGAGAGGGAGAGAAACATCAAACATTGTTGTAATAGAGACACCACCTAAAATCCAGGTAGTATTCTTGACAGGAAATCAAACCCAGTACCCTCCGGTGTGTAGGCTGATGCTCTAACTATTGAGTCACGCCAGCCAGGGCTTTCAATCTCCTTTTTAAAACTTGTTGTGAATGACTCAGAGAGTTCCTTGAAATCTTTTCTTAATCAACTCACAGTCTCTCATCTCTAATGAATAGTTGCAAACCTCAGCTAAACTGCCAGTTCAATTATTATGGCAGGATTTCATTACAGCCATGTCGTAAACATCTCAGACAGTATTTATCTATCCATCTTGAAAAGCCTGTATTAAATAGCAGGCTTACTTTATCATTTCTGTGTAGTGTGCATCTTAGTTTTCCCAGACCCCTATCAGGTTTTTTAAAACATTCTTTGGATGACCATCTCTTATATAAGACTTCAAAAGGAAAAGTAAATTTTCCACATCAAAAGAAGGACCTATGACAATAAAATAAATATTTCATCTCTGTAGATTCCTTTGCTTGCATGTCAAGAAAGAATAAATGGTTCACTGGGAACTCTCTGTGTCGTATAAGTGCCTTACTGTGTGACCTCAAATAAGATACTTAACCGCTTTGTTCTAAAAGTCCTCATTTTTAAAATGAGGGCAATAAAAATTGCTATTATAAAGTTGTTGAGAAGATTAAAGTAGATAATACATTTGAAATGCTTAGGACCGCACCTATATGTTGTTTGTTTTTTTATCATTTTATGATTTTCATTATTTTTGTTGTTACTACTACTCAGAGTATCCCAAACACTTGTTTATCCTATCTACAGGAGAAAAGAGGTCTATCTTAGGAACACAATAACAAATATCCCCTTATTCTTCCTCGAGTAAAGAACACCTTCTGTTCTAAAGTAGGAAAAACAAATCCCAGCTAACACAACCAGAATTTTTATGCTCTGCTGTGTACAATTTCATGCATACCTATAATTTTTAAACCAAATGCTTAGGTTTTTATTTAAATTCACTTTTAAAATCATATATGAACAAGCTCTTGGAAGAGTCTCTACCCAGTAATTTAAAAACAAGTATAGTTCTCAACTATTGAGAGCCCACTCTATGTAGAGAGCTGTTTTAGGCAGTTCATATCTTGTTTAATACCCACACTATATTTTCTATATAAGAATGAATATCCCTACTTTTACAGATGAGAGACTTGAGTATTAAGTTTAGCGTATTTTAGTAATATCCTGAAGCCACAGGCTTAATGAACTCTTTCCACTGCACAAAAAATATGGCTCAATTGTGTAATACATATCTCTAAACATCTATTGAGCTCCTAGAATTTATAATGCCCTCAATTATAGCAGACCGGTAAGACATAGATCATAATCCCTACTATACAAATAGGGAAACAACAGGCCATGAGAAATTATTATATTTGTCTATGGCTATATTATTTAAAGGGTTTGAAATCTGTTTTGAACTCAGGTTTCCTGGTTGCAGACAGATCTTCTTCCTATTGTACCAGCAAGCTTCACAGTAGAGGGCTTGGCCTTAGTTATGCTGGGAATGAAGTGCTGAAGAGAGGTTCAAGAATATATTTGGATTTTTAACATTGGTATTATTGCAATCACATAAAATAAGACAATACAATCCCAAAATTGGGAAGAATAACATTTACATTGCAAATGTCTATTCTGGTGGCTAACTTGATTGATTGATTGATTGATTGATTGATTGATTAAGGTATTACATATGTGTCCTTATCCCCCTATTGCCCCCACCCCACCCCCACTAACTTTAAGTGATATTAGCCCATAATAGCCTAAAGTTCCAATCCACTTATTTTTATTTGACTTCTATTTAAAATGTGATCCAATTGCATATTATTGGAAAAAATAACTAATCCATTTTAAATTCTCCTTTTCCTTGACTTCTATATAATATAGATAATATCTTATTATGTCCTGTACTTGTGATGTTACAGAATTAGTCACTGGACCATTCCAGAGATTCATTTCAATAAACAATATTTTTGAATCAATGTATGTCACTTAGGGGTCATTTGCCCTTGTACTGTATCTTTTATTATACCAAAGTTTTCACTAATCCCATATAGTTTTATGTCTTCTTTAATCATGTCCACTCTTACCTTCTTACTCCTACAATCCAGATTCAGATTTCATTCCACATAGAAGATATCTTAAACTAAAAGTGTTCCAAAATAACAAAGATTAAACCTTTGTGAGTATCATCTCCCATCTGGTTGGCTGTCTCTGTTTTGTTGTCGGTTTCTTTTGCTGCAGAAGCTTTCTAGTTTGATATAGTCCTGTTGGCACTCAGTTCCTTCATCCTGCTCCATTACACCAACTGTTGGGTCTGAGTCCCTCTGCCAAGGACTAGACCTTCTGGAATTCCAGGTATTCAATGGAGAAGCCATGAGAAGTTGTGGGTATATAAGAGTCTTTATTGTAGGAGCCAGTTTTCAAGTAGCCATTGCTAACAAGGAGCCATTAGATAAAACAATTCTTCAAAGCAAAGTCCCATACAGTAGCTGCACACAGGCTGGTTAACAATACATCTTTCCCATAATGCAACAGCCTCTGTACCCACAGCAGTGGCCTGCTGGTCAGTAACACATCTTCCCCATAATACAGACCCCCTGGTACTGGCTGGTCAGTGGCAACTATAAACAAACTCACACAAGCTCAAACAAAAGAGGCTCCTTTCCAAATAGTGACATCAATATTTTGGGTTCTTAAAGAGTATGTTTGTGCAGTGTATAGCTTGCTGCATCCTTGCTTTGCACCTGCATATAGCAACTCAATCTTGAACAATTTGATTAAGATTCCCATGCTCAGAGTGGCCTTGAACATCCAGTGTACTCTGAACAGGGCCTCTATACTCCATTTGGCCTTGAACATCCAGAACACTCTGAATAGGGTCCCCACAAGTCCCATTAATTTATTTTTTGCCTTTAGTTCCCTTGCTTTTGGGGTCAAGTTCATAAAATGTTCTCTACAACCAAGTTCCTATATTTTCTCCTATGTAACTTGTTTCAGGTCTTATATTGATCTATTTTTTTTAAATATATTTTATTGATTTTTTTACAGAGAGGAAGGAAGAGGGATAGAGACTTAGAAACATTGATGAGAGAGAAACATCGATCAGCTGCCTCCTGCACACCCCCTACTGGGGACATGCCTGCAACCAAGGTACATGCCCTTGACCGGAATCGAACCTGGGACCTTTCAGTCCGCAGGCCGACGCTCTATCCACTGATCCAAACCAGTTTCAGCTATTGATCTATTTTGAATTAATTTTTGTACATGGGAATAAACTGTAATTTAGTTGCATTAATTTGCATGTGGCTTTCCAGTTTTCCTAGCACTATTTATTGAAGAGACTATCTTCACTCCATTGTATGTTTCTGGTTCCCTTGTTGAAAATTATCTGTTCATATACACTGAGTTGCCAGATTATTATGCATTCAGAAATCATAATAATCTTGCCACTCAGTGTATATTGTGACAGGAGAAGATTTGACTTTGGGTGGTGGGCACGTGGTGCAATATACAGATCTTGTAACATAGAAACCACACCTAAAACCTATATGAGCATGTTGATCAATGTCACCCCAATAAATTTAATTAAAAAATAGCAAAGATTGAATTTTTGATAAACATAGCTTTTTCCCCTTTCTGAGCTCTTACAAAAATGAGCATTTCTTATTTTTTAGAAATTTGTTATTTTTTAGAGATTTTTGTTAAAAGCCCAGAAAGTTTCCATTATTTTACTACTTCATAAAAATCACATCTTTATTAATTACTTGTCAAAACACATGTTTTGTAATACTCTCTGTACTGCATACTGCCTTACAATGCCATCCTCCCTACCTGTCTCTCTGGCTCTAACATTATTCTAGAGTAGGTGCCACAAATAACTTGTCCCTTTTTATGGTCTTGGCAGACATTGGTAACTGAGGACAGTTTTTATTTCAGAAAGTAGAGTAAAAATGATATTATTGAATAGCTATTACGTGCCAGGCATTCTACGCTTTTTCAACCTGTTATCTTATTGAATTATTATGACAGCACTATTCAGTAGGTATTCTGTTACCTCATTTTACAGATGGAGTAAAAGGCACTTAGGGCTAAGTAACTTCCCAAAAGCCTGTAAGTAAATAAAGTGATAAGTAAGAATTCCAAGCCAATCCAGTGACCAAGTAATTAACTACTATTTTCTGTTTCTTCAAATGTGCAGTGGTCAAATAATAAAGAGCCTTGGGATTTTTAAGTTTCTGGTGAAATTTGTGGGGGTCATTGGGCGGTGTCCTGTTATTACTTGCCTCACAATGGTGTTGTAGACTGAATGTTTGTGTCCCTCAAAATTTATATGTTGAAACTAATCCCTAATGTGATGATATTTGAAGGTAGAACATTTGGTAGGTGATTAGGTTATGAGGGCAGAATCCTCATGAATGGGATTAGTGCTTTCATAAAAGCAATGCCATACAGATGCTTTGCCTCTTCCACTTCGTGAGGACACAGTGAGAAGACATTTGTCTATAAGCAAGAAAAAAGGTTCTACCAGGCACCAGATTTACTGGCACCTTGATACTGGCCTTCCCAATCTTCAGAACTGTGAGAAATAAATGATGGTTGTGTAGGCTACCCAATCTATGGTATTTTTGTTATAGCAGCCAAAATAGACTAAGAGAGGTGTTTTGAGGCTTAAATAAAATGATTTATTTGAAAGCATATTTTAATAATGAAGCACACATTTTGTTTTAATTAACAAAATTTTAAATAATAGATCCCCCATAAAAGTCATTCTTTATTTTTAAAACTTTTTAAGTTCAGTGCTTTTGTTCTACTCATTTTTAATGTGAGCTGATTTTGAACATTTTGAATAACAAATTGCTTGAAGGTATGTACCATACTTTAAAATAGAATTAGTTATTTCCTTTTTATTTTCATGTGAATATCTACTTCTAAAAATGTTGAGGCTTGAAATAAAAGGCTTTTAAAATAGAAAGAGAAAGATCAAAGCAATGCAAAAAAGGAAAAGACTGTGGCTGTGAAAGGAATATTATTACCATTATTATGATTGTACATTCCGAGCTTTCTGACACTCTAAAGTTATAGTTCATTTTATATGATGGGAGGCAGTATAATAATTTTAAGTGGATAAAAACAGTTTCAATGCATTAAATTCCAAAATAAATTTGTCATATGACAACTCTTTCATGAATATTGCATCACAAAATAATTATCTTTTATTTTCACTTTAAAAAGTATTGTGTATGAGAACCACTGTTCATAAACCAGCTGTTACCTCTTAAACAATTGTAAAGAGTATATTAAGTGAAAGGGCAAAATAACTTCTGTGTGATATGATTTGTCACAAGGCTAAATTTAAATTATGTAGCAACATTGTGTATCACATATCCATTACTTGTATAATTTACCTCTTACTTGTTTAACCCCACAAACTTAAAAAACATGATTTTGCCTATTTTATACAAGGTTGATAGATGTTAAGTAGCATACCCAAACTTATTAAAAATTTGTATTTAGGTAAGTCTATCTCCAAAGTCATGTTCTTTCTAATAATTTTTTTCTTCTGAAAAGTGAAAATAGTTGATGATATTTGAAAAAAGCTTGGGGAACATTAGTGTAATTCTGCTAAGAGAAAAGAGATGACAAATTCAACCCAGGTAGAAAGCATCTTCAAAGCCTCGAGACAAGAGAGACTAGCCACCTACTCGGGGGTCTGCAAGTTGTTTATATGTAGAGTGGAGTATGATTAGCCTTGCATTCTGGAACCAAATCATTCAGAAAGTAAATCATTCTCGGAAGTCATTGTAGGTGTCTTGTATTTTGTATTTCATTATATGTGAAAAGTCATGGGAAACATTGATAGATTCTATACATTATGTGGGGACTGGGGAAAAGAAGGAGTTAAAACAAAAGAAAAAAAAATGGTAGTAGGGTGAATGACCCAGCTAAAGTCATCATATTCTTTAAATATTTAAAGTTGTCAATAGTCTTTTTCTTTCCTTTTTTTTCACTAACAGGGTTTAAAAGTTCAAGTAGAGACATTAACTTGTAGAATTAGTATATACATAAGGTTGAACAAGGTATTCAGGAAACACCAAATGTTAAAGGAGTTTCTAACAGTCCTGGCAAACTTTTGTCCCCAGGAAATTATTGTCTTATTACTGGCAATGTGAGCAAATATTCTATGGGTAGAGGAAGAAGACTTTACTACAATATAATGTTTGGGGGAGGGCAATGTTCTCTATTTATGATATGTTAGTCAGGAAACAAATTCAAAGGACTATACTATCTCTACTGTCAAGACAATTTGCTATTCAAATATCTTTGATATGATAAGCTAAAATGTTTGGAATGCCATGAGGTATTACCTCTCAATAATCTCACAAATAGGTTATTTCCAGGTAATAACAAATTCTGAGTTATATCCATGGAAATGAGTTGATAAATAGCAACCTATAATAACAGCAGAAGTTGACATAAAGAGGTAGGCTATGGATATGTCATTAATCCTTTAATGAGTTACAGAGAAAAATCTGAATTTCAAGATAAATGATGAAAGCTCAGAACAGAAAGGTACAGCAAAACTTCCCTGGGGCGGTGGGGCGGGGTGGTGGGGGGAGGGCGAAGAAGAGAAAGCAATAAGCATACAACAAGATTTTTATTGCATAAGAAATAAAAGACAAGCATGGCTATTTTAACAGTCTTCACCTCCAAAAACACACATTAACTCTAGTTTTAGCACTATGCATACTGAAGTATTTAGGGAAAAGTATATTTTGAAATGTGTCAAAAAAAAAAAACCCCAAAACAATCATGATGGTGCTGCATAGAGATATCGTTAAGCAAATACAGCAATTCTTAGTGGTAGCATAAAGGTAGTGGTTATATAGGCATTCACTAAAAATCATTTTATCTATTCTGTATGTTTGAAAAATTTCTTTAAAGTGTTTGGGGGGTCCTAGCTGGTTTGGCTCAATGGATAGAGCGTCAGCCTGCGGACTGAAGGGTCCCAGGTTCGATTCCAGCCAAGGGCACATGCCTGGGTTGTGGGCTCGATCCCCAGTAGGGGATGTGCAGGAGGCAGCCAATCAATGATTCTCTCTCATCATTGATGTTTCTATCTCTCTCTCCCTCTCTCTTCCTCTCTAAAATCAATAAAATGTATTTAAAAAAATAAAATAAAATGTTTGGGGGACAGGGGGATGATCACGTGATGATGGGGATACATATTTTTTGCTGGCTCTACTGTACATCTGGGACTTTAGTACATAAAGCTCTACACCTCTGTAATACTGGAAGTTCCAGTTGTTTTGTCAAAACTGAACTTTTTCTTTGTTTCAGATGTTAGTGTCTTTGGCATTGAGCCTTTTAGCCTCATTGTAGACTTTATTGGGTATCATAACTGAAACATGGAAATTGGACTGGAACTCATGGTGTTCCCCTAGGCAGGATGCAAAGGTGGTCTTCTGGGTTCTTGTCCAGGGAGATTGGAAGAATGAAGCCACGGACAAAAGGTGGTATAAGAAAAGGTGGAAATTTATTGAGAAACAAGCATAGACTCCCACATGGGAAGGGGGAGAGAGACCCACCAAGTCCCTCTTTCTTAAGTTTTGTAAAAGCTTTAGTTCTTTGTGTCTTGATATCTCCTCTGCTTGGTCACTACAGTGGCTTCAGAGCTCAAACTCCACGTGAGGTGAGGTTCCTCTCTTTTTTTCTCCCATTTGTTTTTCCATCCCCCTTGGCCTTCCTCTTCCCTCTCTAAATGAGTGGATTCCTTTCTTTTATTCTGTAAATGTATACCTTCTGCAGCTCCCAGACCCCTTTTTCTATTAATGTATGCCTTCTGGCAGCCCCCTTATTCTGTGAATGTATACCTTCTGCAGCTCCCAGCTTTGTAGCCCTGTGGTCCCCCCCCCCCCATGGATCCCCTAGTTCCCAAAAATTCCTAAACCTGCCTATTTTACCCCTAAAAACTCCTTTCATAACTATTATGGCATCTGGGAGAGAAGCCATAGCCTTTGACAATGGCAAATTCAGCAAACTTGAGTCTGAGAGGAGCTATCACAGGAGCCAAGATGTTAGTCTGGAGAGCCCTTTTGTAACATGCCCTTGAAGACACTCAGATCTCTGGAGGAATCTAACAGTACCCAGAATTCCAGAAGAGTTGAGGGAAGAGTCACAGAACACTGATTTATAATTTTAAAAATTACCTGGTGAAACTAAGGAATCACTGCTTATAAATAATTATTTAAAATAGTTGTGGAGTTAGAGAAATACTCACAGTCTTATTCTTCAAGAATTTATAGTAGGTAGTAAAATAATGTTACCCACATGCTAAGCAATAATACTAGTTTAAGCTGGAAACTAACTGAGGCTAAAATTGGAGTGTGATGTGATGGAAAAGAATAGGGAAATTTGCATACAGTGAGCTGGTATCAGAAGCCAGGGTACATAGAACTGGAAAGAAAATCAGATGGGAAAACTGAATAAGTAGATTGCCCAGAGCAGAATACAAAGAGAACTGTTGATTAAATATGAGGTTTTTTCAAAGGGCAATATTTCCTTCTAGACTCTGAACTTCAATAATGTGGTCCTAATGTATCTTCTTTATTTCTGTATTCCCAACACTAGTTATATAGTGTTTGAAATTAGCGGCAGATTTCTCATAAATAAAATTCTTAGGCTGTAAGTTTCCTTCCTTATATAGGTGACTTCCAAGACCCTGAAAGGGCCCCAGGCAGTGTGTTCACAAATTCATATGGTTTTGTTAAACGTATGTTGTCTTGTAAAATGTTTCATTCTATTGTCTCTCATCAAAGATAGACTCCAAAATTATATAAGCTTAGGCTACTACCTGAATCCATAACTGCTTAAAAATTCAATTAATATTTATGGGAGTAATGAATGTATAAAAATGGGATTTAATGGTAAGATTTGTAAGAAGGGACCTTAACAACTATCTCTAAAACATTTAGAAAGTATATTTTTGTTACAGTTATTAATCCTCACCCAAGTATAGTTTTCCACTGATTTTTAGAGAAAGTGGAAGGGAGGGAGAGAGACAGAGAGAGAGAGAAACATAGATGTCAGAGAGCCACATTGATTGGTTGCCTCCTGCACATGACCCATTCAAGGCTGGGATTGAGCCTGCACCTGAGGTACATGCCCTTAACCGGAATTGAACCTGGGAACTTCAGTCTGCAGGCTACTGCTGTATCCACTGAGCCGAACCTGCTAGGGCTGGGAAAGTATCTTGAAACTGTTTAGCACCTTGCATATATTGCAAAGACACTTATGATCTTTTCCTAAAACAAACAAACAAACAAAACAAAACAAAACAAAAAAACAAATAAAAATGTATATCAGCATTTGGTAAAAGTTGGAAGAGGAGAGAGAAACAAAAAATGAGAAAAATGTATTAAACAACGAATTTCAGGAAAATATGCACAAAAGTCAGAATATTAGAAAAAAAGAAATAAACGAGACTGGAAATATTAAGCTTTTTTTCAGCGAGAAATGTGATGGGGCATACATATTTTATTTTCTCTAATAGCTATCAAGAACAAATAGCTTTAAGCAACTCATTCTAATTCCATAATAGATTATAGGAGAAAGTGGGTGGCCACTGGATAAATAAAATATTAATACAAGGGATTTCAAAATATTCCTCCCAAAAAATAGAGGCCATGATATTTGAGTAAGCTAATGCAATAATTAGGACACCTTCAGGGAAGTGTTTGAGCAATGAAGTATTTTCTGTAAATGTTTGCAAGAAACCAAATGAAGAAAATAAGAGATACCACATTTGAAAATCTTCACTGAAAAGCCATTTTTTTTAATTTTTTAAATAAAGAGAAAATAAAGTTGTATTAAATTGTTAATCCTGTTTGGAATGTTCATGCTAAGAGAGGCAACATTAGGCATATTAATGTGTTTGCTTCTCCTCTAATTCACAATTCCCTTCCTTCTTTAATGAGATCTGCTCTGCAGCCCATAAAATAATTGTTATGGTAAACTGACTTTTTAAAATTAGCTACACACCAGTTGGTCCAGAAACCTATTCCTCTAGACCATCCATGCACAAAATACCTTTGTGTGAAACCCTTTCCAAATGTGTGATGACTGGACTTAGTCCAGAAGTTTGCCCGCAGAGTCTCTCAGTGGAAGCAGCCTTACAATTTCCTTTCCTCACAAGCATTTCCATGAAACTCTCTATCATGAGGGCAAACTTGGGCCACTGGCGGGTTGACACTGAAAATACATTCAACCCCAGTGCTATTTTCAAAGAACTGTTTTCTTTAACCTGCAGAGATGCTACCTGACCCAGCGTCTGACTGGATGGAAAGGAGTCTGAGAGAGAAGCTGTTCAAAGATTCTCAAGGGAGGTGGAGGAAGATTTACATGGAGGATCAAGCCTGTCCTAAGAGCCATTAGTTCATTTTTTCACATAGTCACAAACTGTTGTCCCTGTGTTAAATCTCACACAGTAATTGCTATTCCACCAGTGACCCCTGAGAGAAGAAGGCCAACTGAGACAGGAATGGCTGACATCATCCTTTCCTCAAAAGTGGGGAAGAGAGATGTCTGTAAGATTCCCCAAGGATGTAGAGACTATGTAGCACTCACTATTCAAAGTGATGTGGAGAGGGAGGGTTGAGATGAAGCACACAGCTCATTTACCCCTTACTAGCACACTCCTAAATCAAAGAGGCTAATAGGGCTAAATGTGTGCTAAAGTGGTACTGATTACCACAAATATTTTTCAAGGGTTCCAATTTGTGTTCATGGAAGCATTCTGTATATCTGGAAGAAAAATGAAGCTTCTCTTTGGTACAATTGACATAAGTATCATTTGTAACACTTAAAACTCTAAGGAAGAATGAACTGACAATAAGGAAGCTTAAACATTACTTAGCACATATTACATTATTCTACTGAATTATTTTTTTCTTAAGAGCATTATAGTTTACTGTGCAAAAGATTATATGTTTCTTTACCTACATTGACAAATAAATTCCATTTTATTTTTTTTATTTTTGACATATGAATTGACATAACATTCATTTAATGAATTTTATAAATATATTAATAAACTTCCCTTGAGCTCCATGCTAGAAATCTAGTAAGGAACTAAGTTGACATACATTGGAAGTTCTTGGCATGCATACTATTCATTTGAAATATACTCTGTATTTTTATAGAACTATAAAACTGATCAATTTGGCACTGGTTTATTTTGTATTAATTATTTGGTATTAAGATCCTTGTCTAGTATCAATAAAAATTTGTGTTAGAATGTATCATCTCAAGGCAAAATTTGATATTATCATCTAAAACACTGAAAATGTCAACCAAGAGGACAGAGTCTAAGAGATCAAAGTACAGATTTAGAAAAATATCTGACTGGCAAAACCTAATTGCAAACAATATTTTTCAGTATATGATGGAGAGGATGATGAACCAAGTTTTTCAGCTTAGACTTTCCTCAAAAAGGACATATATATCTTAAATGTAACTCAAAGAAAAATTATGATTCAAGTTCCAGAAATCAACTTCATGGCCTATTGCTAAAGAGAAAGATGTGTCATGGACGATCCATAGAGAGGAACTGAAAATGGGAGGAGACATAAGGGAACATAAGTCATGTCAATACTTGTCTTGTAGATTTTAAAAACATACAGAAGCGCATAAACAGGTAAGAAAAAGTTGCTGCAATAAGCAGCAAACCTTATAACTCAACCAAGCTCTGTCCATAAGAAGAAAACAAGGGACAGAAACTCAGATCAAGAGTCATCCATTGAAATATAACTGCTACAGGGAGAATAAAGTCAGATGCAAATGCTGAATTCTATAAATAAATATAGTTTCATGGAGATATATAGACAGACATATATCTATCATCTATCGTATATCTATCTATCTATCTATCATCTATCTATCTATCTATCTATCTATCTATCTATCTATCTATCATCTATCTATCTACCTACCTATCATCATCTATCTATCTATTTATATCTATCATTGAGAGACCAAGTAAAGTTGAATTAAGCCGACTGCAGGTCAACATAGCGTCCTGGAAAGGAAGTGAATGTGTGTGAGTGTGTGTGTGTGTGTGTGTGTGTGTGTGTGTGTGTGTGTGTGTGTGTGTGTTGTGGGAAGGGCCAAAGGCAGGGCTAAGTCACTAGAGAATTCAGGAAAGCAATAGATTAGCATCAGGCTGCATTTGGATGCAGGTTACAAATACGCAGATCTGCAGCTATTCTGTGAACGTTTATAGTATCTGGACTTTAGTGGCTTTAGCTAATTTAAGATTATGGCTGATCTCTCTAGGGGTGAAATAATTTCACAAGAAATGAAAAGGAAGTGGTAAGAGATAACAAATAGTTTGATCCCATTCTTTGTAAATATAACAAGTGGTGAGTTTATAAGCAACTGTTTAATGTGTTTTCAGAAAAATTAAAATTTTCTGCCTCTAGGGGAGAGAAACACCAAAATTTTGTCTTCAGCAAACACAGTTTGAACACCTTATAACTACTTGTAAATAGTCATGTTTATCAGGAAAGAATACCTGAATCAATTAATTATTTTAACTTTTCAAAATGTATAAATTGAAATGCATGTGAAAAGTGTTAGTAAAAGGAAGGCATAGTAAACTTAATCAAGCCATAGCAAAATTTATATTTTTAACTGTGCATGAACTTTACATGATTTATAAAGCAGGCCATCTGTGAATACAACTATTGAATGACCCAAAAGTGTAGTTAGTATGCTTCACAGTAACAAAGACAATTAGCAATGACCTAATTGTATAGCATAGGAAGGTCAACTTCCTCTTCAAAATTAAAGAAAAGGCTTAAATATTAAAGCATGAAGTTCAATTACTGGCAATGGCCAGTATTTTGTTTTTAACAAAATAACATGTGGTAAATATAGCAGAAAAAAAGATCAAATTGATAGCATTACATATAGTTTATCTTGAAATTCCATTCCAGTTGTGCATTTGGAAAATATACATTTCTCATGGGTTGGAATCAAAACAGTTGAATATTAATTGGTCTAGAAATGGAAGTGGGGAAAAAGAGGCCCTATCCTTTTCTATATATATTCCTTCAGGTATACTTATATCTTTCTTTATTGAAGTGTTTTTTGACTGTTGACTTAAATGCATATGAAAAGTGTCAGTAAAAGGAAGGCATAGTAAACTTAATCAAGCCATAGCAAAATCTAACCTGTATAAAACATAGAGAAAGAAATATGGGAAACAAAACATTTTTTAAAAATGTTCACCTCCCTAAGGATGATTCTGCTGAATAAAATATCCTTCCAATACTTACCTTTAAAACTCCAACTTAAAGATGTTGTTCAAAAAGTTAAAACCTAATGAAAATGTTGATGCTATCAACCAGCATTAATGTTATTGGTTTTCAGTTACTCATGCCTCTGAGTCTTAAAACTCCTGGCACATGTAAACATTCCATCATTATAATTTTAAAACAGCTTCAAAAGAAGAACTCAAATGAGTCAGACTTACTTTTTTTTCTTTATCTGCTTCAGGCAATGAAGGAATCTGCTGTGTCTCCATTTGACATTTAAAATTTCCCTCATTTAAATTGTCCAAACTTCAAAGAATTGAAAATATAAATCCATCTTCTTTTGGCAGTGTCAATGTCAGAAAGTTATCAAGGGAACAAAGCCCACCTTCAGCTTAATAAAATGATACCTTTTATGAAAGACATTTCCATTATCTACAGCTAAACCAAACTCATAAACTATCACCACAATACTGATTTCAAATTACCCTATTTATAAGAGTTGTCAGATTATAAAGAATATTAAGGACTCCAAAGAGACATAAAGTCAGGAGACAACTCATAGTTAATAATGTAGCCCACAGAACCACAGAATAAACCTGGCAATGAGAAAAACAGTTAGAATAATAGAGGAGACATTGACAATTCTGGCATCTGTTTTACATTTCAGGGAATGAAAGAATCATTGCACATATTTTATTACTTTGGGGTCCTGCTTTCCTGCTTAGAAAAAGTAATTTAAAAAACTCATATAATCTCTACTTGCAATCTCCATAAAGGGATCTACTGAATAAAAACTAATATTTTTTAAAATTTTATTTCTAGGCTAAATATTATCATTAGCTTACATTTAGTAAATTATTTATATTCTTTTAAAAATATTTTATTGTTGAGAGTGTTACAGATGTCCTTCATTTTCCCCTCTTTGCCCAACCTCCACCCATCACTCCACCCCAGGCATTCACCTATTTATTGTCTGTGTCCAAGGTCTATGAACACATGCTTATAAATTATTTGGTTAATCTCTTCCTGCCCTCCTTCTCACCTTCCCTCTGAGATCAGTCAATCTGTTTTATGCTTCTATGTCTGTGGTCCTATCTTGTTAGTGAATTTATTTTGTTCCTTAGATTCTACATATAAGTGAGATCATGTGATATTTGTCTTTCTCTGACTGGCATATTTTGCTTAGCATAATATTCTTCAGGTCCCTCCATGCTGTCTCAAATGGTAAGAGATTCTCTTTTTTACAGATGCATAGTGTTTCCTTGTGTAAATGAACCACATCTTTGTATCAACTTATCTGCTGATGGGCACTTGGGCTGTTTCCAGATCTTATTTTAAATTGCGCTGCTATGAACATATGGGTGCATATATTCTTCCTGATTGGTGTTTCAAGATTCTTAAGATATATTCCTAGAAGTGGAAGCACTGGGTCAAATCTCAGTTCCATTTTTAATTCCATTTTTAATTTTTTGAAGAACCTCCATACTGTTTTCCATAGTGGCTGCATAGATCTGCATTTCCACCAGCAGCACACTAGGGTTCCCTTTTCTCCACATCCTCACCAGCACTTATTTTTTGTTGGTTTGTTGTTGGTAGCCATTCTGACAGGTGTGAGGTGATACCTCACTGTTGTTTTAATTTTCAACTCTGATGATTAGTGATATTAAGCATTTTTTCATATGTCTTTTGGCCATCTGTATATCCTCTTTGGAAAAGTGTCTATTCAGGTCTTTTGCCTATTTTTTAAATGTGATTGTTTATCTTCCTCTTGTTGTATTATATGAATGTTCATATTGATTGGACCTCTCTGTGATCCCTGAAATTGTGTAGATTTTTCTTTCACCAGGTTAGGAAAATTTTCTGTGATTAGTTCTTCAAATAAGTTTTCTGTCCCTTGCTTTCTTTCTGCTCCTGCTGGTACACCTATGATACGAAAGTTTTTACTTTTCACATTGTCCCAGAGTTTCCTTAAACTATCCTTTTTCTTTTTGTTGTTCTATTTGGGTGTTTTTTCTAACTTGTTTTCCAAATCACTGATTCTATCCTCTGCTTCATCCAACATACTTTTAATTCCTTCCAGTATATTCTTGATGTTGGATATGGTACTTTTTTATTTCCAACTGGCTCTTTTTCAGAATTTCTATCTTCTTTTTTCATGTTGATGTAGTGCTCATTAAGTTCATTGTCATTATCACTAAGTTGTTTGAGCATCCTTATAAACATTATTTTGAACTCTGTCTGATAAATTGCTTGTTTCCTTTTTATTTGGTTCTTTTTCTAGTGAATTTACTGTGTCTTTCATTTAGGAGTTCTCTCTTTGTCACTCCATTTTAGCTGCATCTTTGTGTTTGTTTCTATGTGCTAGATAGAACTACTATGACCACTAGTCTTTGTGGGGTGGCCCTATGTAGTAAGTGTCCTGTGGAACATGGTGGTAAAGTTTCCTTAATCTCCTGAGCTGAATTCTCAAGAAATATCCCTTTTCTTGGGTTATTTGAACCTTCCTGTTGTAATTTGGAGCTGATTATTCTTGATCCATTCATGGGTGGGATTGACTTTCACCCACAGAAATGACCTTAGCAGGGTGGGGCCAGCTGGAAATAAGAGTGCAAATCCAATCTTTACTTTGATTGGAGTGACACAGGCCCTCAGATATCAAGAGTGGAGCTAGCTGCTTGCCTTCTAGCTCAGCAGTACCCCCTCCAGGACTCTGAGAGGAGGCTCTGAGGGGGTCCCAGCAGATGACTTAGTTCTGAGTTGTGACCACTTTCTCCTGTGAGGCTGCACCAGCAGGGAAGTGCCAGTGGGGCCTTGAGGAAGAGAACAAGGTGGACCCTGCACTTGAGGTGGGGCTTGCCCTTGGGAGGGGAGAGAGAGCTGCTCCCCTCTTTCTATCTCTGTAGCTCACTGCCAGAGGCCCTGGTGGAGGTCTCCCAGAGGTGGGCTTCAGATGACCCAGTTCTGACTTGCAATTCCTCTCCCCTTTGGTCTCCATCTGGCTGGTGTTGACAACAGGTTTTGGGAATGCAAATCCAGGCAGCTTTTTGTTGGGGATGGCACAAGCCCTTGGCCCTTAGGAAGGGAGCTACTCCTTGCCTTCTAGCTCAGTGGTGCCTCACCAGAGCTCTGGAAGAGAGGCTCCAAGGGTGTCACACCAGATTTCTTAGCTCTGAGTTGTGACTCCTTTACCCTACAAGGCTTCACCTGCAGGAGAAAGGCTCTAAATGTCCCAGTTCTGGTTTTCACTTCTTTTCTGCTGTGGGTCTGAGCTTGACTGGCGGTGCCAGTAGGATTTTTGGAGTGCAAATCCAGGCAGACCTTTGTTGGGTGTGGTGAGGTTCTCAGCAGGATAGTTAGTCACTGGCTTTCTAGCTTGGTGGCACCCTGGCAGACATCCTTGAAGGGAGGTTTGCAAGTGTATGCCTCCCCTTAGCTCTGTAGCTGCCTGCTGCCTGGGCCCTGAATGGGAGCCTTCCATTGGGAATGGCACCAGCCTAACCTGATGGGCAGGGAGATTGGCTCTTGTTCCCAAGCCACTCTGTTCAATGTTTATCTAAGACTGTCCAATAATAGTTTCTCCAGAAAAAAAAAAAAAAAAACCCAGCTCAGGTCCTTTTTGGTATAGCTGAGTTCTTTATGCTGGATTTGAGCTTGGCAGGATGGTGTTGCCATTGTTTGAAGGACAGGGTTAATGCCCTTTCTCTAGTTGTTTCTGTAAGAAAGAAGTGCTGGACCCGGGGAGATAGCATCTGACGGTGTTGTGGGATGTTGGCTTGGGACTGGGACCTCAGAAGCCTACCTTCATAATCTTCAGCACTCTGCCTCCCAAATCTTCTCCTTATGGCTTCCAGATGCCCTGAGTCTCCTTCCCTTTACCAGAGCCCTGAGTGAGTGCCAAGGGCTAGTCTCTGTTCATTAGCCTTTACAGAGAATGCCTGGGATTCAATCAGACTCCCTCCCCTTTCCAGTGGACTAAGTCCCCGCTTATTTTTGCTGCCAATACTATGCAAGCTCTTATTCCAGGCCCTGGTCTTCTGGGTTGGGGGCCCTGGCATTGGACTGAGACCCCACTTTCTTTTGGGGGGATGGTTTGCATCCGCAATATTTCTCCAGCTTCACAGCCACAACCCAGGGTGCAAGGACCAGCCCATTTTTACTTCTCTGCCCCTCTTACCAGTCTCTGTATAGCTTCCTTTTTATCAATCCTTCGATATAATAGTCCAGGTCAGGTGTCCTTCTACTGTTAATTCAGGTTACTAGCTCTAAATTTTACCTGTAAGTCTGGTTTGGCACCAGGAGGTGGTATGTGTTGCTTTCATCTATTCTGCCACCATCTTTGAGCTCTTATTTTATATTTTTGAGCAAGTTTGTTGGATTTATAACCTGATGGTTGTGTGATGTTGGACAATTAAATTCTCTCAGCCTCAGTTTACTCATTTGTAAAATGGGAAGGTTGCCATGAGAATTCAACAAATTGGTAGATGTAAACCACATAATACAGAGTCTGGAAATGTTAATAATGCTTTGCTATTATTATTATTATTATTATTATTATTATTATTTGTTTAATTTTTTTTATCTTCACATCCTGACTTCCCAGTGTGAATTGTGAGAATTAATGAGGTAACACATTTAAACACTATCTCATTAGGTAAAAGGTGTTATGTAAATATTGAAATCCACAAGAGCATTGAACACATTTTGCTACCTCTATAAATACTCTTATAGAAAGACTATAGAACAATATTAATGATAAAAAATATTTACTCGAATTCCTAAAAAATTAATTATTCATGTATGTTCTTATATGTAGGAACTTTGAGGGGAAATCTATAAATAAAAATGTTTTCCCTGTATTTACTTCCTTTTTATTCCTTTTGAACTTTACTTTAAAAACACAAACCCAACAACACAAAGACTTTTCCAGGAACACATGATTTTTTTTTTTTTTCTGACAGAGGAGACAACAATTAAATGTACAGTATCTGGCTGCTAGCTATATTGAGAAGAGGGAACTCTACTATTATACAATGCCAACCAGACTCTTGCCCAGATACACTAGTCTCTCTTGTTGACTTTGTCTCATTCTGTTCTTCTTACTCACTACCTGGCATAGACCTTAGGGTTCCTGTGGGAATGGTCAGGCATTGTAATCATTAAAGCAAAAGAGAACCCCCCAAAAGAGACTGTGGTAGAGTGAAAAGAGCACAAACTATGTGACAGGAATCTTGAAATTTTACTAGTTTTGAGCTTAGATAAAGTCCTCATCTTGAATGTTTAAAGAGGATCTCTAAAGTCTCCTCTATAATCTGAAATTTTATATTTAGGTGTGATAGCGATAGATCTGAATCCTAATCTCCTGTGTCACAATGATTATGTGACGTATATAACACTTAAATGAACATATTCTCATTTAATATATCAGAAACTCAGAAAGATGGGTAATCTTCACACTAGAGACCCATAAATATAAATTCAGGCTCAAAAAGGTTAAATAACTTATTAATGGTATAGTAAGTTAGAGTTTGAAAGCGTTTCTTCAAAATTCAGAGTTTGTTCTGTCCTCCTATGTCACACTACTTCTTATATATGTTCTTTCATTAAATGTAAAATACATTATATTTCTTCACTAATAGCCAGTATAGTTTTGCATGTGGAATTTATCTTTAGTAATTAGGGGAACTAAACAAACTCTATTAATTTAATAAATATTTATGGAACACATTTTGCTACATCTATAAACAGTCTTATAGGTAGACTATTGAACAATATTAATGATAAAACAATCCTATCTAATAAAGAGGGAGTATGCTAATTGACCGTCACACCATCGCAAAGATGGAAGCTCCCATAGCCAATAAGGAGGTAATATGCTAATTGACTGCCCTGCCCTCAAGATGGTGGCACCCACAGCCACAAGATGGCGGTGACCAGTCCCCTCAGCCACGCCAGGGTGGCAGGTGTGTCGCAAGGCAGGGCCCGCCCCCAGGCGGGCCTGGCCACTCTGCACGCCTGCCTCCGGAGTCCCTCAGTTCCCTCAGCCTCCCAGCCGCCCAGGGCCAGCCTGAGGTGCAGGCAAGCCTCAGATGGCTGCTACCCAGCTTCCCAGGGCTGCCTGAGGCTCAGGTTACCAGGGCCAGCCAAGGTTTGCGCTGCTGGCAGTGGCAGCAGCAGAGGTGTGATGGGGTGTCACCTTCCCCTGATTGCTGGGTCGCCTCCTGCTCCTGAGGGCTCCTGGACTGTGAGAGGGGGCAGGCTGGGCTGAGTGACCCCCCCCCACACACACACACCGGTGCATGAGTTTTCATGCACTGGGCCTCTGGTATTAATGATAAAACAATATTTACTCATAATCCTAAAAAAATCATTATTCATGTATGTTCTGATATGACAATATGGCAGACACTGAATGATATTATCAGGGAACAATAGTAAACATGATAAATACGATACCCAACCTTACAATTTATAGTCAAGATGGATACACAAAATTTATAAAAAATATAAAAAGGTGTTCAATTATTCTTTTTTGTAAGTTACCAGGATTTGTTTTACTATGTACCAACTATTGCTGGATACTTCTGTATATTATTTTACTCAGTCTCTATCTATGAATTAAGTTTTTTTCCCTGTTTTATAAATGAGAAAATATGCATAAATAGTAATGCCTTATGCCAATTTATTCCCCTTCCAGCAATGGATAACAGTGGCCAACTTCATCATATCTTCTCCTATATTGAACAGTTTTCTTTAAAGAACACACATACAAATAACAATGACAAAACTAATTTGTAGGTTAAATGATTGTATCTAATTATTTTCACTGTATTTTGATTTCTAATGAGGTTGGAAATTTGTTGGTATATTAGAAAGGATTTATTATGCATCTATATTAATCAAGTATTATATGTGGCATAGAGGGCAAAAACACAAAAGTATTTTTTTAGTTAGAATATTAAAAGAAAAATAAAATTTATAAGCATCACAAGTAAAGAGAAACACATTTTTTTTTTCATGGACTAAAATCACCCATTTGGTCACAGAGTTACAGTTGGTGAATCTCAATAAGGAGGACAAAGGTCATCCTAGATCCTTGCTATTCTATTTTCACAAAGATTCTAGCTTAATAAAATTAACCATGCTTTTTACCCTTTGTATATACATTTCTCCTCAGCTTTTCCCTCTGCCACACTCAATGACTTAAAATTTTATGTAGATCCCAGTTTAAGAGCACAGAATGGCTTTTACAGTCTTAATCTTCACTATATATGTAGATTTAATATCCATAATTCCTCTGAACAAAGAATTGCTAATATGCATATAAAGTTTCTTTTAATTCACTTTCAGAATATGTCTATTGTGTTTGCTAATGTAAGCTGTTTTGTGTTTGTAATGTTTCTTAAAAGCTATTAGTTACTCTTTAAAAATCAGATTGAAACTAATATCACATTTGTGGTGTCTTGGCTTTCATTCCATCTTTTTTTTTAGCCACATTATACTGGCTACAAACCACTCTCTGGACAGCAAGTGAAATTGCCCCAGGCTAGGATTATCACAGTAGGAGAGTCAGATGCAATGATAAAGGAACCTAATATTCATTAAACCCATATGGCATATTCATTTTTCATAGAGCTTCTTCTTTGGTTTGAAAAATCACCTACTTTATTGGATTCCATTGTTTTTTACCTGTTTGTTTTTAAACTATATAATACTGTCAGAGTTGAAGCTACATCTATGATGAGATCTAGCTACACCTAACCTACATCTCTGAAGCTATTTGTGAGAGGTGCTATTTATAACTAATCAAAGACTTATGTGACAGTGGCTTAAACCTTAGGATGTCAATTGTTCACTTATTAGGAAGTCTCAAGGTTGGTGGTCGCTGGGTTGGCACATAGACTCAATATGCTCAGAAGCTCTGGGTTAGCATTTTGATGATTCCCATGGCCCACTCATCATAACAAAGCAGGGACATCCAATCAAGACATCTTCTCTTTTATTTTTTAAATTTCTTTATTGATTAAGGTATTACATATGTGTCCTTATTCCCCCATTACCCTCCACCTCCCATTCATGCCCCCACACCCCTGTTGTCTGTGTCCATTGATTAGGCTTATATGCATGCATATAAGTCCTTTGGTTGATCTCTCCCCCTTACCCTGACCCTCCCCTACCTTCCCTGAGGTTTGAAGTTCTGAATGATGTTTCTTTGTCTCTCCATCTATTTTTTCTCATCAGTTTATTCAGGGGTCCTCAAACTTTTTAAACAGAGGGCAAGTTCACTGTCCCTCAGACTGTTGGACGGCCGGACTATAGTTTAAAAAAAAACTATGAACAAATTCCTATGCGCACTGTGGGCCCGGGACGAGTCGACTGCTAAGCAGGACAGGCGGCAGCACCCAGCGGGCCAGATAAATGTACTCGGCAGGCCGCATGTGGCCTGCAGGCCATAGTTTGAGGACCCCTGGTTTATGTTGTTCATTATATTCCACAAATGAGTGAGATCATGTGATATTTATCTTTCTCTTCCTGGCTTATTTCACTTAGCATAATGCTCTCCATCTCCATCCATGTTGGTGCAAATGGTAAGAACTTCTTTTTTACTGCAGTGTAGTATTCCATTGTGTAGATGTACCACAGTTTTTTAATCCACTCATCTGCTGATGGGCACTTACGCTGTTTCCAAATCTTAGCTATAATGAATTGTGCTGCTATGAACATAGGGGTGCATATATCCTTTCTGATTCGTGTTTCTAGTTTCTTGGGATATATTCCTAGAAGTGGGATCACTGGGTCATATGGGAGTTCCATTTTTAGTTTTTTGAGGAAAATACATACTGTTCTCCACAGTGGCTGCACCAGTCTGCATTCCCACCAGCAGTGCACAAGGGTTCCTTTTTCTCTGCTTCTTCTCCAGAACTTGTCATTTGTTCATTTGTTGATAATAGCCATTCTGACGGGCGTGAGATGGTATTGCATTGTTGTTTTGATTTTCATCTCTCTGATGATTAGTGACTTTGAGCAGGTTTTCATATGTCTCTTGGCCTTCTTTCTGTCTTCTTTTGAAAAGTGTCTATTTAGATCAGTTGCCCATTTTTTGATTGGGTTGTTTATCTTCTTTTTGTTAAGCTGCATGAGTTCCCTGTAAAAGTTGGAGATTAAATCCTTATCTTGATATCATTGGCAAATATGTTCTCCCATGCAGTGGGCTTTCTTGTTGTTTTGTTGATGGTTTCCTTTGCTGTGCAAAAGCTTTTTATTTTGATGTAATCCCATTTGTTTATTTTCTCTTTAGTTTCCATTGTCCTAGTAGCAGTATCAGTGAAGAAATTGCTTCGGCATATGTCAGAGATATTTCTGGCTGTGGATTCCTCTAGTATTTTTATGGTTTCTCACCATATGTTTAAGTCCTTGATCCATTTTGAGTTTATTTTTGTGTATGGTGTGAGTTGGTGGTCTAGTTTCATTTTTTTTGCATGTATCTGTCCAATTTTCCCAAAACCATTTATTGAAGAGACTGTATTGACTCCATTGTATGTTCATGCCTCCTTTGTCAAATATTAATTGAGCATAGTGATTTGGGTCTATTTCTGGGTTCTCTATTCTATTCCATTGATCTATATGTCTGTTCTTGTGCCAGTACCAGGCAGTTTTGAGAACAGTAGCTTTGTAATACAGCTTGAAATCTGATATTGAGACCCCACCTACTTTGTTCTTCTTTCTTAGGATTGCTGTGGCTATTCGGGGTCTTTTTTTTTTATTCCAGGTGAATTTTTGGAGAGTTCTTTCTAGGTCTGTGAAATATGCCATTGGTATTTTAATGGGGAGTGCATTGAATTTATAGATTGCTTTGGGTAATATGGACATTTTGATGATGTTGATTCTACCAATCCATGAACATGGTATGTTCTTCCATCTGTTTATGTCTTCCTCTATCGCTTTTTTCAGTGCTGTGTAGTTATCCATGTATATGTCTTTTACCTCCTTAGTTAAGTTTATTCCTAGGTATCTTAATTTTTTTGGTGCGATGGTAAATGGGATTGCTTTTTTAGTCTCTCTTTCTATAAGTTCACTATTGGTGTATAGAAATGCCATAGATTTATTGGCCTTAATTTTGCATCCTACTACATTGCCGAATTCATTTATTAAGTCTATTAGTTTTTTGATGGAGTCTTTCGGGTTTTTTATGTACAATACCATGTCATCTGCAAATAAGGACAACTTTACTTCCTCTTTTCCAATTTGAATACCTTTTATTTCTTCTTCTTGTCTAATTGCAATGGCTAATACAGGGGTCCTCAAACTTTTTAAACAGGGGGCCAGTTCACTGTCCCTCAGACTGTTGGAGGGCTGGACTATAGTTTAAAAAAAAAAAACAAATTCCTATGCGCACTGCGGGCCCTGGATGAGTCGGCTGCTAAGCAGGACAGGCAGCGGCACCCGGCAGGCCAGATAAATGTACTCAGTGGGCTGCATGTGGCCCGCGGGCCATAGTTTGAGGACCCCTGGAATACTTCCAGTACTATGTCAAACAGGAGTGGTGAGAGTGGGCATCCCTGTCATGTTCCTGTCCTTAGGGGAAATGGTTTTAGTTTTGCCCATTGAGTATGATGTAGCTGTGGGTTTATCATATATAGCTCTTATTATGTTGAGGTATGATCCTTCTATTCCCACCTTGTTGAGAGTTTTTATCAAGAAAGTGTGTTGGATTTGGTCAAATGCTTTTTATGCATCAATTGATATGACTATGTGATTTTTATCTCTCAATTTGTTTATGTGATGTATCACGTGTATTGATTGGTGCATATTGTACCATCCTTGCATTCCTGGGATAAATCCTACTTTGTCATGGTGTATGATCTTTCTGATGTAGTGCTGGAGCCGATTTGCTAGAATTTTGTTGAGGATTTTGGCATCTATGTTCAGGAGTGATATTGGCCTGTACTCCTCTTTCATTGTGTTGTCTTTATCTTGTTTTGGTATTAGGGTGATGCTGGCTTCATAGAATGAGCTTGGAAGTATTCCTTTCTCTTGAATTTTCTGGAATAGTCTGAGGAGGATAGGTTTTAGTTCTTCCTTGAATGTTTGGTAAAACTCTCCTGTGAAGCCGTCTGGCCTCGGGCTTTTGTTTGCTGGAAGCTTTTTGATGATTGCTTCAATTTCTTCCATAGTTATTGGCCTATTAAGATGTTTAGATTCTTCCTGATTGAGTTTTGGAAGGTTATATTTTTCTAGGAATATGTCCATTTCTTACACATTGTCCAGTTTGTTGGAATAGAGTTGTTCATAGTATTTTTTAACAATCCTTTGTATTTCAGTGGGCTCTGTTGTTATTTCACCTCTTTCATTTCTGATTTTGTTTATTTGGGTCCTCTCTCTTTGCTTCTTGGTGAGCCTGGCTAGAGGTTCATCAATCTTGTTTATCCTTTCAAAGAACCAGCTCTTGGTTTTGTTTATCTTTTGTATTGTTTTTGTTTTTTTTTTGTCTCAATGTTGTTTATCTCCGCTCTGATCTTTATTATTTCCTTCTTTCTGCTTACACTGGGCTTTTCTTCTTGCTCTCTTTCTAACTCTTTGAGTTGTAGGGTTAGGTAATTTATTACCATTGTTTCTTGTTTTTTGCAGTAAGCTTGTAGAACTATGAATTTCCCTCTCAAGACTGCTTTTGTTGTGTCCCATAGATTTTGGATTGTTGTGTTTTCATTGTCATTTGTTGCCATGATGTTTTTTATTTCTTCCTTGATCTCTCTGGTAACCCAGTCATTGTTTAATAGCATGCTGTTTAGTCTCCATGTGTTTGATTTTTTTGGATTGTTTTTATTGTAGTTGATTTCCAGTTTTATACCACTGTGTTCTGAGAAGATGCTTGATATGATTTCTATCTTCTTAAATTTAAAGAGACTTTGCCTATGACCCAACATATGGTCTATCTTTGAAAATGACCCATGTGCACTTGAGAAGAATATATATTCTGTGGCTTTGGGTGAAATGTTCTGAAGATGTCAATTAATTCCATCTGGTCTAGTGAGACAATTAGGATTGATATTTCTTTGCTGATTTTTTTGTTTAGAGGATTTGTCCAATGGTGACAGTGCGGTATTAAAGTCCCCTTCTATGATTGTATTGCTGTCAATCTCTCCTTTGATATCCTCTAGGAGTTTTTTTTTTTTTATGTATTTGTGTGCTCCTGTATTGGGTGCGTATATGTTTACCAGAGTTATTTCTTCTTTTTGTTTTCTCCCTTCAGTATTATGAAGTGGCCTTCCTTATCTCTTGTTATGTCCTTCACTTTGAGATCTAATTTGTCAGATATAAGTATTGCTACCCCAGCTTTTTTTTCATTTCCATTTGCCTGAAAAACCTTTTTCCATCCCTTCACCCTCAGTATGTGTGTGTCTTTTTTTCTGAGGTGGGTTTCTTGTAGACAGCAGATATATGGGTGGTGTTTTGTTATCCAATCTGTTACCCTATGTCTTTTGATTGGGGCATTTAATCCATTTACATTTAAAGTTATTATTGATAGGTACTTATTTGTCACCATTTTTATTCTTTACCCCTGTGTTCCTTCTTTGCTTCCTATTTCTTTTTTTTTTTACAGCAGACCCTTTAGCATTTCTTGCATTGCTGGTTTTGTGATAATAAATTCCCTTAGTCCTTTTTTGGTCTGTGAAGCTCCTGATTTCACCTTCAATTTTGATTGATAGCCTTCCTGGGTACAGTATTCTTGGATTCAGACCCTTCCTTTGCATGACTTTGTATATTTCATTCCATTACCTTCTGGCCTGATGAGTTTCTGTTGAGAAATCAGTTGCTAGTCTGATGGGGGTTCCTTTGTAGGTAACTTTCTGTCTCTCTCTGGCCACTTTTAAGATTCTTACTTTGTCGTTGGTGTTTTCCAATTCAATTATAATGTGCCTTGGCATCGGTCTTTTGGGGTTCATTTTGCTTGGGACTCTGTGAGCTTCTTGGATTTGTGTGGGTTTTTTCTTCCCTATATCAGGGAAGTTTTCTGTCATTATTTCTTCAAACAGGTTTTCTATTTCTTGCTCAGTTTCCTCTCCTTCTGCAGCCCCTATTATGCAGATGTTGTTTTGTTTCGTGTTGTCCCAAAGTTTCCTTAGGCTCTCCTCCTGTTTATATTTTTTTTTTTTTCTAGAAGCTGCTCTACTTGGGTATTTTTCCTATCTTGTCTTCTAGCTCACTGATGTGGTCCTCTGCTTCTTCTAGTCTACTCTTGATGCTTTCTATTGAGTTCTTTACAGCAGCGATGTCATTTTTCATTTCTTCTTGGTTCTTCTTCATTTCCTCTTGGTTCTTGCTCATATTGTCGAATTTGTCTTCCATTCTTTTCAGCCACCTTATGACCATTTCTCTGAATTCTCTCTCTGACAGCTTGCTTGCCTCCATTTTGTTTACTTTTTTTCTGGTGATGCCTGCTTTTCTTTCATATGCGGGCTGTTTCTTTGTCTCTCCATGGTCTCTCTTCTCCAGGTGTCTGGTTATGTACTTCTCTCTCTCCTCAAAAACAGCTACCTCTGCTCAGCTGGCATGGCTCAGTGGTTGAGCGTCGGTGTATGAACCAGGAGGTCATGCTTCGATTACCAGTCATGGCACATGCCTGGGTTGTGGGCTCAATCCCCAGTGTGGAGTGTGTGGAAGGCAGATGATCGATGATTTGTTGCAACCTGTTTCAATAAAATGTGGGATGATGAAATGACAGAAAACATACACACAGACAAGACACAGACAAGACAGACGATGAGCTCGGTGAAGACTGCAGCAAGTTTATTAACTGCATAATGCCTTTTATACACAAAACACTGAATAGGAGTTCTGTCAAGAGGAATGTATTCTTTGTTCCTCTTAATCTCTAAGGGAGAGACAGAGCAGAAGGACAAATTCTCAGTACAGAAAATCTTAGTAAATAGTTACAGACTTCTTGGTAAGCTATGAAAGGTTGCTCTCATTCTACTGATAACCGCCATCCAAGCAAGCCTGGGAAAACTGTGTGGGCAGGGGACCCATACCTTTAATGAACAGCTTTAAAGGTCATTCCCTTGTGGCCAAACCCACCCTTCCTGTTTGCAGGCAAGAGGGGAGCGCATCCGTTTTCGGAATGCGCTTCTTTGGCATGTACACAGTTGGGAATGTTTCCAAGTTAAGCTGTTTGCAGCTTTTCCTCGGCTAATCTCTTCAATGATTCTATCTTTGATGTTTCTATCTTTCTCACCCTCTCTCCTCCTCTCTGAGCTTTGGTGTACAGAGTCTTTACTGGGTTTCAATCATGTAAACCTGACAAGGTACTCTTCACATCTTCTCCTTTATTAAAGAAAAAATAACAAGCATTCCCAGAGGTTCCCTGGAAGTTTTCCCTTCTGTGTCATTGGCCAGAACTTTGTACCAGAGACTAGTCTCACCTTCAACCTATTCTGTTGCTGAATTAAATCAGGCCTATAGAAACAAAGAAAAGGTTAGGAAATAAGTTTGGTATAAAAATTCAAGAATATCTGAAGGAAAAAAGTCTTAAAAGCACAGTAATTGATCTAATCTAATTAGTTCTTAAATCACTTCAAAAGCAGCAGAAGAAAACATAAATTCATTATAATTAAATCTGGTCGAATATACATTTGAATATGTAATCTTATCACAAATACCATACATTAAACCCATATTCTATAACCAAGGGAAAGCCTTACTTATTAAACCATATTTATATGTATTCTGATTTAATTCAATTCATATGCCATAGACTTGTGGCTTGATTCCACTGTGCAGCAAAATTTTCAAAATTTATTGACTTAGTTCAACCTCTGTAATAAAAAGAACCATATGTGCAGTCAATTCAATAAAAATACTTTGAGAACATATTTTGGTAACAAGAGAGAAATACCTAAAATTGTCAAGAAGACACTTAGCTTGTTTGAACGTATAACAATAAGACAAGTTTGTTGAGAGCTAGAATGTCTATCTTTATTGAATATATGACAACTATGAAGCATATCATGCACAGAAAAAATAATAGCAAGTTTGGTCTAGATTTTGAAAATTTATAACTACCTGATATTTTTAGCAACATCTCATGGATAGAAATAGCACTAAAACAAAAATAGACTCAAATTTTTTGTCCCATTTTGTTGGTGTATCTTTTTAGTAAAATTGTTAAAAATGTCAATATTTAAAATATCAAAGCATATTTTACTCATGTAGGATGTATTTCTCAATTTTAATTAAATGAATATGATATATGAAATTCAAAATAACTATTATAAAGCATAATTACTCTCAAATGCTTGCATAGTTATATGATTAAATAAGCAGTGCTGTTTTAATAACTTTGTATTACTGAAAAGTTTCTTTTAAATAAAATAATCTTGACTAGATTTTCTCCTATTCTTCTTAATTTGTTTTTCGATATTTAAAGCTACAACATGGTCAGTAATTATAAATCATATTTTCAATATTTCATATGCAATTGCACACAAAAGATAAAATTAAAATTTAAAGGAGTTGATGTGTATAGGTTTGTGTGAGCGGCAATGAGCATTTAACTAATCAGAGATAAGATATAGTATTAACTTTTCAAAGATAATAAATATTACAAACTGAAGTTAATAACTGTATTTTGGTAAACCAAAATAAATTCTCTAATTTAAAAAAAAAAAAAAGGAATTATACTTGAACAAAAATGTGATTACTTAATTAAAATTGTTAGGGAAAGATTTTTCACCCCTGCATGTATAAAACAGCATTAAGAGCAGTGTTCTAATAAATATTTATTACTGAAAGAGAAAAACTAAGTTTGTGATGTAAGTGGATAACTATATCAAGTCAGGCTCCCAGGAACAGTTTTGTAGATTTTCTAGCATCAGAACTAATGCTTGGACCTTGCTCTCTTTTATGCATTTCCATTCATTCCCTTCCACTAGCTGCAGCCTTCCATTGCCCTTCTGCCCACCCTATCTCTACTTCTCATCATGACCCAGGGAGCGAGTCCTGAGAGTAGCCTTCCCTTTCCTCACTGGTGGAACTGTCTTGACCAATGGGCCCCATCCTGACATTCCTAACTCCATGACGTTTCTAATTGTCAAGGAAAATCAGGGTCTGCCACAGCTGCCACTTTCAATGTACAAAATCCAACTAGTGAGGACTCACTGTAATTTTATATTGTTCTACAAAATTGAGGTTTAAAAAAACAGGGGGGAGGGAAGACCTATGTTATGATGGAAGTAAGTCAAGACTTTCTTTTATTCTGTCAATAAACTTTTTTTTTTTAATTTGAAAGAGCAGTGGGTTTTCAAAAACAGTTTTGACCCAGGATGTGTCCATAAGCTTTGACGCCAGAGATTGTGGCTATGGAAAGACAGTAATGTGTGTTACCTCTTGTCTCTCAGTTAATTCTCCAAATGCTGCCACTTCCCAGACCAGAGAATGATTCCACATCATTCTTGAACAGCACCATTAATACCAGTTTTTAATATGTAATACAACTTTGCTAAAGTCTGATTATGACATCAAGAACTAAATGCAGGAAGAGACAATAAATAAATGATACAATAATAAATAACAATACCAGAATAAACTCAGTTTCTAGGACTTAAAACTGTAAACCTCCTTTTATCCAACCCTGTATGGTCTTAGAATCTAGCAGTCTTTTCACTTCCAGGACCATTTGTGTTTATGAACCTGTTTGCTTAGGGTCAAATTCCCACTATCTTTTGTGTGTATATGTGTGTGTGTGTGTGTGTGTGTGTGTGTTTGGGGGTTGGGGAGAGGATAAATAAACATTGCAGTAATCCTTTCAGTTCTAACTGAGCCCTCGTGACATCCTAACAACTCTTTCTGATTGTCTTCATTTAGACTTCATCGATGGTTTAAGATTGCCTTACATGTGCTAGGGCCAATGTTGCTCTCAAGTTGACCTGACAAGAGTAAAGAGAAAGAATTTCTCGAGCACACTTTCAATGTCTAACCACACTGCAGAATGCTTACAAATCCTGTATTTGCCATTTTGTCAGCTTCAATAATTTTAAAATCCAGATTCCACCTTGAGCAATAGAAGAAACTCTTGGAAATTTAAAATAACAGTTTATCTTCACTGTATAAACATAATTGTTTCTAAATATTTGAGCATTGATCAAATGTAAGTTACTGTCCTTATGGAATATCTTTTAGTATTTTAAATAAAATGCACCTTTAAATAATGACAGGTAACTTATAATTCAGTATTTAATGCAAAAACTTAAATAACTGTATTTGAGTATATATATTTTTTTCATATTCACATCCTACCATTTTATTTTATAGTGCTGTTTAGTAGTTGTGGTATAATTTTTAGTAGTTCATATAAAATTTTAAAATTTAAAATGTGTTTGAATTATTTATTCTATAACACAAAGTTGCAAAAAGAGAAATCAATAAAGAACTTTGAGCAAGAGTTTTTAAACTTCAAGTTAGAATAAACTAGTCTAATACTCACTCTAATATCAAGGTTAAAATAACTGCCAATGAAATAATTACACTTAGCTTTGGGCCTCAATTTTCTGCTTTGGTTTATACGTATTTATTCTACAACCTACATCATTCTATATACGTCTTCATACGTACATGCTGCATATCATTTCACAAAGTGTTATATAACATCAAGTTGAAAGAAATGATGCTTAAAGACCATTTGGTGAAATTGCAGCTGATGTATATGTTTTTTAAAAGTTCTGACAAACAGTTACCATATTTATAGTAAGTATGGCTTGTTACTTCTAGGAGCAGAATAAATTTGTTCATACTTCACACTATACAGTCATTAAATGGCTATCATATTAAAAGTCCTATATGAGATGTTTATTCCACAGAGCTAAGGGTCAGTCTCTGCCTTCAAATAGTTCCCAGCTAGTAGGAGTGGCCAACAAATAAATTGATATTTACATTTAATGTGATAATACTTTCAAAAGGCATTAAATTAATGCAGAGGAGGGGTACCTAGACAAGGGGAAAACCAATCAGTTTCTCTATAGCACTTCCCTGCTAAGGACTGATCACTTTTATTACTGCCTTCTTTTGTGTGTCAGGTAAACCCTGGCAAAGGAAATAAAGTTTAAATCAGCTTCTACCAAAGTTATGTTTCCTTTCCCCAGACAGAAAAACACACACCTTAAAACACATAGTATATTAGAAGAGGGGAAAAAGTAGGACAGTCCTCCTAACTTGGTTTAATAATGCCTTTAATACTCTTATGATACCTTGTAATACCTCTATAATGAGCACTTGGAGTATCTTCCAACTTCTCTTAATAGCACCAATGTGCACTTGCAAGAACTCAGAACACTCCACTTTGTACAGGGCCCTTCAATTAGATTGCAGCCATGAATTGATTTCACAAACATTTACTGATTCCACAAACATTTATAGAACCCTGCTATGTCAAAGGCTCAGTGAATACAATAGTGAATCACAGAGACAGGGTACTTTTTCTTCAGGAGTTTACAGCCTAATGAGGGACACTGGCAAGTAAATAGACAAAATACAGTGTGAGTGCTTTGATACGGCAGCAATACCTGGCTACTTAAGAGCAGTCAGAAAAAGACTTTCTAAAGGAAGTAATATTTTGATCTCTGATCTGAAGAGTGAGAAGTTACCTACGCTAAGGGAGAAAACAAAAAGAAAAGAATAAACCAGCAGAGCAAAGAACACTCACAGAGGCTGAGAAGCAAAAAGAGCAGGTGTTCTCAAGAAATTGGGAGTTCAGTTTAGCTGGATCATGGAGTGATCCATGTTTTGGGGTAGCTTGAGAAGAGTCTGATCAAGTAATCGGAGGGCTGCACATGCTGGAGTGGGCAGCCTATTTAAGGTGTATGGACTTTTGGATGGAGAGTGATATAGAAACACTGAACAGTTTTAACCCAGAGTAATATGATCAGATTTCATTTCAGACAAAATACACTGGCTACTTGTGGAGAATAGATTTTTCAAGACTTCAAGTCAATAAGCAGGTAAGTATATGTTAAAGCTTGCTACCCCCATCATGTGCCTATATCAGTTCCAGTTTAAGGAATGCCCCAGATTTGCTCAGCACCAATTAACTCCCAGGTCCTGGGTGGCATGAGTTGTTTAATGGCTTTATTTAGTGGCTTTCATGGTTGAATGCAAAGGGCTGTCACACTACAGATAATGTCCTAACATGATCAGCTCTCCTGACCGCTCCCCCATGAGGGTTGTCCTCGCACACCTCCGTCCTGCCAACTACAGCAGGACCCAGAGCAGGCACACGGGGGCTCTGGTTCTTTCTCCATTTCCAGATTCAGACATAGTCTGGAGTCATGAGATCTGACTTCCCTCAAAGCTGCATGGAGATGCTGAGTGGTACTGAGTTTGAGGCATTTTTGGCATATTTTATTGGCCAGTTGTTTACATGGATCTGGTGTGTAGGAGAGAAAGCCGGAGTATATGTGTAGATTTGGGGAACAACGGAACTAAACCATTGACATGATTGAGATCACCACTTTTTAAACAGGGGGCCAGTTCACTGTCCCTCAGACCATTGGAGGGCCAAACTATAGTTAAAAAAAAAAAAAAAAAAAAAACTATGAACAAATTCCTATGCGCACTGCGGACCCGGGACAAGTCGGCTGCTAAGCAGGACAGGCAGCGGCACCCTGAAATATATGGGCTCAGAAAAGTTAAAGAATTTTAACAGAAGGGAAGAGATAAGGAACTACAGCTAAGTTTCTGCCTGTTTTGGTAAAAAGTTGAGGGAGTCAAGGGCAAGATCTTTGAGAGTACAGGACAGTTTATTAGTGAAAATCTATAAAAGCTTGTAGGAGTAGGACTAAAAAATGCATTTATGAGATTCTATATTATTAACATATTTAATTGTTCTTGTGATTGGAAAATGTTTTAAATGAATTATTGGTACGATGAATAATTATAATAATAAATTTATTTATGGAGCACATATGGTATTCCACGCACTATTCTAAGCTCTACAAATGAATCACTCCATTTAATCTTCATAGTAGGCCTATGAAGTGAATTTTATTCTCCCTATTTTACTTCATTAAAAGATGATTGTGTCAATTATATAAAATGCCAGGTTTTATACTGCAAAATGAAAATTTCTCAGTTTGATGAGATTCAGGACCATTATCTCCTTTAATTTTTTTTTTTTTTTTTTTTTTTTACTTAGGTAGGATTTATAAGCTAAATCTCCTTATCCTCATTTTATTATTAATTTTCATAAATATTGAAATATTACAGGGAACTTCACTTCCACTAAATATTGCTGAACACATCAACTGTGAAATAAATAGTTAAGTATTTCACTTTGTACCATCTAAGTTTAAATTAATTCATGAGCCCCTAGAATGCAAAACAAAGGCAATCTCTTCTCTAGAGCTATTTTGTTGGCCTTGGTAGTTTAAATGACATCCCACAGAGAAATGGGTATTTATAATAGGTGAACTTTTTGCTTAGAATTCTGGAATTATATAAGCAATACCAAATTAACACAAAAATAACCATATGAGTTATTAGTACTAAATACTAAAAATAATATGCAGCCATCTATATTACTATGTATTTTTATATCCTATCTAATAAAAGAGTAATATGCAAATTGACCGTCACTCGAACACACAAGATGGCTGCCCCCATGTGGACACAAGATGGCCACCACAAGATGGCCAGCAGGGGAGGGCAGTTGGGAGGGACCAGGCCTGCAAGGGAGGGCAGTTGGGGTGGACCAGGCCTGCAGAGAAGGGCAGTTGGTGATGACCAGGCCAGCATGGGAGGGCAGTTAGGGGCAACCAGACTGGCAGGGGAGGGCAGTTAGGGGCAATCAGGCTGGCAGGGGAGGGCAGTTAGGGGTGACCAGGCCTGCAGGGAAGGGCAGTTGGTAATGACCAGACCAACATGGGAGGGCAGTTGGGGGCGACCAGGCCTGTAGAGGAGGACAGTTAGGGGTGACCAGGCCTGCAGGGGAGGGCAGTTGGGGGTGACCAGGCTAGCAATGGAGGGCAGTTAGGGGTGACCAGGCTGGCAGGGGATGGCAGTTAGGGGCAATCGGGCTGGAAGGGGAGCAGTTAGGCATTGATCAGGGGAGTGGTTAGGGCATGATCAGACTGGCAAGCAGAAGCAGATAGGGGCAATCAGGCAGGCAGGCAGGCAAGTGGTTGGGAGCCAGGAGTCCTGGATTGTGAAAGGGATGTCTAACTGCCCATTTAGGATCAGGCCTAAACGGGCAGTCAAACATCCTTCAAGGGGTCCCAGCTTGGAGAGGGTGCAGGCAGGGCTGAGGGACACCCCCCCCATGCACGAATTTCGTGCACTGGGCCTCTAGTCTATCTATAATAAAATTATGCCAAGATCCCCAGGTTGACATTTTTAAAGAAAATGCATGTATGTATTTTCTTTCTCAAGAAGATTAATATTTCTGGTGTTCTCATACTGATTATTGTCTGCACATAAAGAGACAGATATTTCCTATGAACTTGATACTCAATCATTTGCATGAGCTATTAAGTTACAGCAAATAATTAAATATCAAACTATAACAGAGAAAAAAACCAATTCCCCTATAAGAATGGCTTAATAGAACAACAGCTTATTAAATGAGATCATGATATTATTATACCATTATTAACCAAATATTTATATTGAATACTTTGTCATTTGTTATTGCACTGTATTGTGAAAAAGTACACTATAAGATTGGAAACTATAGGAAGTTGACATTTAAATTCTCTGGTCAGCTATTCCTGGGTGAAGGGATAATGAATTACTACTATATGCTATAAACTTAGCATTATAAGGATAGTAATTTACTTCATATCTGTAGATTGGGACTCTTGTTTATCAAATTAAGAGGTACTTCTCCATTAGAAACGTAAGCCCAACTTCAGGTGTAAGGACAGTTGATTAAAATTAGTGATGCAGTAAGTGAAGGCATTTATGCTTTGAAGCTTAACATGTAGCTTTTTCCATGATGTTCAGAGATTCCATTCTTCTCTCCACGTGAGCATGTAGCTCCCTGGATGTCAATGGGAGCTGCCTTTCCGTGACGGAAAGAAAATAGGCTAGCTAAAGTTAATTATCAGACTGTTTTAGGTCTCATTTTAATACCCTCTTTATTGGCAATGGAAGCCTGATATGTAGCTCACTTTGTTCCTCACCTGATTTTCCAAGGTAGGAAACAGAAGGCAAATGCTATGTAAAAAGGTGTAAGCTGTGAATAAATACACACAGGGAACGGAAAAGGAATCCAGCAGCTTTATCTAGCTGCAGGGACCTTGGCTAGATATCTCAGTGATGCAGTTTAGGCAGTATTCACTCTAAACCTGTGTGTCACTTATGACTGTGGGTATTTTGTCACAAGGCTAAATAGCACAATTGTTACTCATTTAATAAATAAAATATTTAAACTAGCATATAAATATGTCATCCATTGTGTAAAACAAACTAAGTGGAAAGGGGTATACTTATTTCAGAAAAAAGTTAATATATCATTTTATTGCTTTTGTGTGTGTGTTTTAAAGGCAGCTTATGATTCATTCTCAGAATCAAAAAGTGCTGGAATCTTTCATAAGGAGGTCATGTTGCATTGCCGTTAAAAGCCCAGATTCTACAGTAAGACCAACATATTGGCATTGCTGTTAGCTTGCTCTAGGACCTAGAGTAGATTTAATTAAGGTCCCTGTATCTCAGTTCCCTCATCTGTAATACGGTGATACAAACAGCATATAGGAAGCAAAAAAAAATGTATGAGAAAATTTAATCTTCATGTATGTAAATCCTTATAACAATGTTGAGCAGAATAAGTGCCATATAAATCCAATATAATAAAAGCCTAATATGCTAAGTGTCCAGTTAACTGGTCGGCCGTTCAACCAATCAAAGTGTAATATGCTAATGATATGCTAAGGCTAGTCAACTGCTTGCTATGATGTGTACTGACCACCAGAGGGCAGACACTCTGACTGGTAGGTTTGCTTGCTGCTGGGGTACTGCTGATCTTTTGACTGAGTGAGACTGACCGGACACACCTTAGAGCTCTCCCGCAGTCCCTCCCTGGCTGGCCAACCTCCCACGTCTCTCCCCGCCCCAATCATGCATCGGTGGGGTCCCTCAGCATGGCCTGTGCCCTTGCAATCTGGGACCCCTCAGGGAATGTTGGAGAGCCAGTTTCGGCCCAATCCCTCAGGCCAGGCTGAGGGACCTCACTGGTGCATGAATTCATGCACTGGGCCTCTAGTACAATTATAATTATTAATGAATAAATAAGACAAAGCCACATGAAGGATATTTATAGTCTGTAGAAAAACAAAGGACTGCAAATAAATTTCCCACATATTTGTTTCAGTCTGACAATTGTGCAGTTGGATAGACTTTTCCAGGAAATTATATTCTGTTTCATAATGTGTCATACCTCTCTTTCAGTTACTCCAAAGATTTCTGGGCCCTGATTAAAGCCACTACTGCTCCAACTGCTGTTTTGGACAATCCCAACCAAAGGTAAATATTTCTAAAATACTGTACATCCATTGTCATATTATGAAACTTAACAAAAAGTTATCTAACCCTTTACTGCTGTGGGCAGTAAAGATTTTAACAATCTTTTGTAATCTCTGCTATATCCATGGACACAGGTCTTTTAAATTCTGAATAGGATTTTATTAGGGATGCTTTAAAACAAGGGAGAGAGGCTATGGAATGAGAACATGTCATTGAGGTGAGATATGTTGTATAGGGATTATGGTGCCCTTGGCTATGGCAGCTGAGGAAATTATTTCCTCCTCTTAAAACTTTAGACTCGTATAAGAAAAACAGTATTTTCTATAGCGCAGAGAGGAGAATTAGATTATTATAGAGAACTTGGTGATGAGTGGTATGAGGACCAGCCTAGATGCCATTATTATGATGTTTCCAAAGAGTGGAACTTATAAGCAAGGTTACTTAAGTTATGTATAATTTAACAATTAAAATATTATAAGCCAAGAAAACATAACTTGCCGAAACCGGTTTGGCTCAGTGGATAGAGCGTCGGCCTGCGGACTGAAAGGTCCCGGGTTCGATTCCGGTCAAGGGCATGTACCTTGGTTGCGGGCACATCCTCAGTGGGAGGTGTGCAGGAGGCAGCTGATCAATGTTTCTCTCTCATCAATGTTTCTAGCTCTCTATCCCTCTCCCTTCCTCTCTGTGAAATATCAATAAAATATAAAAAAAAAAGAAAACATAACTTTATATTGAATTTTATACGTGTTATATAGTGTGGTTCATGATTTACACAAACTATTACTTAAAACAATGTTAAATGTAGAAAAATCAGCATATTTAATCATATTGTTTCTAATAGTTCACTTGTTATCAGAATTGGGAGAAAATCATAATGGGAGAATATCATCTACTGAAATATAAAAACCAAGTTACTAAATTTACTGATAAATGAAGTGTTCTTCTTTGTTTTTGTTTATGTTCCCAGTAATCTCCTAGACAAATATATGGCCTATTCCTGGAAAGGATACAGAATTGGTGACACGAATTTATGAAAAAAAATATAAAATATGGATGCACATTCCTTTTGTCCCAATTTTCTGTTTTGTTTTGTCTTGTTTTTATTTTTTTGTAATTTTTCTGTCAGTTTTATTTTTCTGAGATATAAGATTTTTTGGTCGGGGTGGAGGAAAGCAATCTAAAACTAGTTTGTGATAGAAATAAGATGAGGTTTAAAATGAAAGCTGCTATAACTTTAGCATTTCCCATAGGCTGATGGCCACAGTAGTGTCTCTGGTGGGGGTGCAAAGCATTGGGGTGACTGCAGCAGACTGTGAGGAAGGCTGTGTGCTAACCTTATCGTGAGCATCACAGAAGAAACAATAGCCTATGAAAGCAGTGATCACATATCACAGTTTGTAATTTATACCTTGAATGAACTAGTGTGAATTAACATTTTGATAGTCATGTTTAATTGTATATACTTTATAAAGATATTTTAGTTCTAAGAGAATAATTTTATATTTTTTCAACAGTGAAAAGCCTAGTTGGTATCTACTAAAATCCAGATTCGTGGTTGTGAAAGAGGAAGAATAGTACTAGTATACAGAGAATTCATTATGTGATCACTGTGCCTTTAAGGACACTGGAAGAATTTGAAAGCAATCTCTTTCAAAGAACCAATGAAGGAGCATCCTTTAGGAAGAGAAGATCAGCTTTATTTAAAACAAAGCAGAACAATGAAGCATTTTTAGGTTGGCCACACCACTCCTCCTTTTCATAGTTTGGTTTGCTCTCTTACAAACTAACACCCTGGCATTCACATTAGGATTAAAACTGACAAGGCATCCCTTTCATCCTTAGCTGCCAAAACTCCTCACTACTAATAATTAGCCATTCCTGGCTTCCCGCCAAGAGAGTTCAATAAATACTTGAATGGCTTCTGGGCCTCAGCTGCATTTGTAGCTTTAGATAAAGAATGATGGGAGTTTGGGAACACCACTCTATCCTGAATAGCAGCATCAGTGCAGCAGCAAAATGACTATTCAGTCTACTAATGAATGACCATTATTTTAATGTATATTTTATATTAGCCTATATATAGAAATGCTCATTAAAATTGGTCATATTCAGCTTTATAAAGTTTATTTTTATAGGAAATGTGTTAGTATATAGCATTGTAATATTTGATAATCACTCTAAAAACCATTATTTTTATACATTTCATATAGGTGTGCTTTACCAGGAAATGTACATGGCTTTGATTTCCAGGAAAATGTTTCATAATATTCAATGTCTGCACAATAAGACAATGTGGGTGATATTTAAGAAATAATCACTATGAATGCTTTATTTTATTTACTTAATGAGTAAATTATTTAGTTTGCACTGTTATCAATCTTAAAATTTCACAGAACATACAACTGAATGTCTTGATAAGACTAAATATTGTATTTATTAGGAGAAATATGGTGGAGATTGAAGTTTCTTTTCTACAATTCTGTGTATTTTTGTTTGTTTGTTTGTTTCATAAAAAGAGGGCATTGTTATTGCACTCCCTATGGGAAGGAAAATGTATGAGAGAAATTAGTTTAGTTTCTTTCATCCTTTATTCTTCAAGGCAAAGGGGAGTAACTTGTCTCATTGGTAAAACAATGAACGAACTGTGCCGGCATAGACTCTTTTTTGTTTTTCCCCCAGAGTGAGTTCTGTTTTCAGGATACATTCGTTTTCTGTGTCCTGGGGTAGGCTCTGACCCTGGGAAGGAAAGGAGGGTGTTGCCATAGGTGTGCCTCAGAATAATGAACAAATCTGACTTAGAAGAGTTAAGATTTCACTTATAGTCACTGGTCCAAGCAAATATCTTTACCTCTATGTCTTCATCTCTTATCTCTTATTTCCCAACTCTTCTAAAAGCTCTAGAGACCCAACATAGCTCAATGGTGACCTATGAACCAGGCGGTCACGGTTAGATTGCCGGTCAGGGCACATACCCAGGTTGCAGGCTCGATATCCAGTTTAGGGTGTGCAAGAGGCAGCCGATCAATGATTCTCTCTCCTCATTGATTATTTTATCTCCTTCTCCCTTCCTCTATGAAATCAATAAAAAACATATTAAAAAAAAAAAAAAAAAAGGTCCAGAGGAAGAGTCAGGCCTGCTTATTTACCCTAAAGCCCTAACATGAGTGGACACTGATTCAGTTGCTCTATGGTCGATAGAAACATATAGTGTATGTGTTAGTGTGTCTTATTAGTCTTGAAAGCTTTCTGTGCCTATTTTCCTAACCTGAAAGAAATATAGATGAACTTTTGGCCTTTGTTTTAAGGCCTTAATCCCAGAGTGGTCCTCTTCTGCCATGGTCTACAATAAAATATGTGAGAGCTTGTTTCATAAAATCTCATTGAAAAGACTGAGTCAAAAAGGTAAGCTCCCTAACTAACCAATGCTACCTTCCCGTTTCTGACTTGGGATTTCACTTTGATGAAATTTGTATGAATCTTGACTAGAAAGAGAACCAGTTTTCTCCACGAATTTCCCTAGATAATTATTTCATAGATTATTAAGGGAATTTTACTATTACTTGGAACCATATTTTCAGAACAACAGTATTAAACCTCTAACATATCTTTCTTGACTTCTAATTAAAAGTTAAGTTTTATCAACATCTCTTTATCCAACAATTAGTGTAGGAATCGTCACTTTGGATGTTGACCAAGAATTAACACACTCCAATCAGGAATTCAGAACGTTTATTGCAAGAGCTGAATAATTGTAAATAACGTAGAACTGGCAAAGCAGTAACAAGGATAATTGTTTAGATATTTATTCTGTCAAAGTCATCAAACACCCCTCACAAACCGACAAAAATGTACTGCAATAAGCAATGCACCCCTACCCATTATTTTCCATTATACTGTGAAAAAATGTGAATTGCTATTTACAAAGTAATTTTATTTTTGGTAACAAATTAACTATCAGATTAGCAAACCTTTTTTTATTTTATTTTATTTTTTCACTTTTAAACTGATGTTGAACCGTGGCATTAAGATAACTTCCACTTCTTTCAATAAAGACAATTTGTTGCATGCTATTTATTTGTTTAAATCATCTGTCATGCCTTAACAAAAACCTCCTAAGAATGTTCAAATTTGGATTTGTTTGCACGTGCAACTGAGATCTTATTAACATTACTGGTAGTTGTCACTCTGTTGGTTTGACCTAAGTGACGAGATGCTGGTACCTGCCAGGCATTGACCAATTATGATAACAAACAGTTAAACAGCAATAATTAGAGATTTATCCCTTTATTTCCCCCAACTAGCCTACCTGGAGAATGTTCTGTTACATCATGAAGGCACAACACATTAAATATTTTGTGGCTATGGTCTAACACTTGTGTTACAACAACATTATTGTATATGAGGATCAACACAAACTCTGCCTTTTTCAACAAACTTGTAGACACACATTTGCCCAATTTAAACTATTTTCAAATAGTATTTTTTCTTTAATATATGCTAATTTTGATATATTAGTTTTTCATGAGTGACAAGTACAGGATATTATATAACTTTCTGAACAATAACTCTTTCACTTAATACTACTAATTAAGTGATTTGCTTTTGCCTACTTTGAAAATAAGAATGTAAAGAAAATAGGTTCTGAATTTCCAAGCTTTTACAGAAATCATTTTTTATATAAAGTTTTTACTTTTGAGCTTTATGTTATACAGAATCTCGGCATTATAAACTATCATAAAAGAAGCAAGATTCCAGAACCTTTTTCAAAAAGCAAGTGTTTGAGATCTTGGAACAATGTGTGTCAAGACAGACTACTAACGCAGAAACACCTCACTAAAAGAAACAACAAAATAATGACAGAGGCAAATTAAAAAAAAAAAAAAAAAAAAAGGAAAGAAGCAACTATAAAACACAGAATTATGCTATACATTTTTTAGGTGAACATTATAAGTACACAAAAGTTGTTAATAATAACTTGCTTCTATTTACAAATACTTTAACACTGACTTACAAGAGTCCACTAACGTTGTTAACAGCACAATAGGTTTAATGCTTATCTTTTTAAGTTTTGTTTGAAGTATAATGTCAAGTATAGCAGTCCCAGCACAAATCAATGACAAAAAGAGCACAATTCTCTAACTGGATATATTTGTCAGTCATTCTAATCCATGGAACTTTCTTACTCTCCAAATGCACATTCTATTGTTCATAGCAGCAGTCCAGGGTCAAAATAAAATGCAATGAAAGAAAAACAGAATATCTGCACAATGGAGAGATCTCTGGAGAGTTTAACCAATTCTAGTAAACAAGATCACATGGCTAATAGAACTATCTTCCCTCTTATGCTGTAAAACATTGTATCCTCCATGGTGCTAACGCAAAGTTATGAATATCCCTGCTACAAGGGGCATAGTTGTAGAGATCTATTGAATACATAAAGCTCTGACACACACAGTATTAGCATGTCTATTTAGATTAAAGTTATTAGGTCCCATACAGCCTTTTTTTTTAATTTTGTTTTTTTAGAGTTGGTGTTCCTTCGGACTCTCCATAGCACCTCCTGGTTGCTTATAAGACTTCAGATTGGCCAGAGGAATGTCTGTCATGTGGCTGCCATTGTTGAAATGGCCTTCATTGGAGCCAAACTGCTTCCGGTCGTTGAACTGGTTCCTGTTGCTGTCTTCTTTCCAGGCTCTGGTAAGGGTGTGCCCATTCACAAGCTTGTCCTTCTTGACCCATTCTTTCTGGGGTGCAAAAGTTGAGAGAGGAGATTTGGGGTGTTGATATGGACCTAAGCCAGGAGGCATCCAGCAATTATCAGAGTGACCCAAAACCAAGCACTCTTGAGTGCACATCTCTGTAGCTTCAGCTAATCCTCGGGGGCCCAGAGGCCCATCTGCAGAGGACAAGAGACAGAGAAAATAAGAGAAGAAAAGCGTTAGAATTTTTCATTTAAAATTATCGACTAGAGAAAAAGTGCATTAGCCATCTCATTTAAAGTTTCTTGTTACTGAGGGAAGAATTATCTTTTCTTCATTAAGCCTTTGTTTATATCCAGAAAAAAAAAAGCCAGAAACATAGGTAATAGACACATAGGTACACAGACAGATATGGGCAAACAGATACACCCATGTGTATGGTAAATGAGAACATGGGCCTCTTTTCATGCACCAATTTCCCCTTCCACTCTGTGGGAATATAGGGAAGGCCATCTTAAGTGGACTGTGAGACTTTGGGAATCTGGCCAGAAACTTGGTTTAAGAAAGGCCACAGAGAAACTGTGAGCCTGGATTTTAAACAACTAATGTTTTGATCTTACACAGTTTGCACACTGCATATACTCCTCCCCCTGCATTCCATGTGTTTCTCTGTTTTCTGTATGATATAAAACTTCGTCTTGGGAAAGTCTGGGTCTAGGTGGCAGCAAAACAATAGCACTGGTGGGCTGCCCAGATGTGACTGAGCAGGACAACTGCACTGGTGGCAGCAGGTGCTGCGGTGAACTTCACAGGTCAGCCATCCATGGTGCACACGTAAGTCCTAATATCCCCATGTCTTTCACAGCCAGTCTCCGGGTTATTTCTTTGGAATCTACAAACAATACTGTGAGGTTTTCTGGGACCTCAGCACTTTGCATAACACCTTGATATATGATTTCTGATCAAGTCTTTATGTGTCATATGCATTATTACAGATTTATCTCCTAATTCTTAACAAAAAGCTCATAGGTATGATAGATTATGAAAAATAGAAATTTTTATGTGCAATGTTGAAGAATATGTAAGTAGTACAACTCCATGAAAACAAAACAAAAAGGCACTACTTAAAATGTATTATTAAAAATACTCTAAATAAATAAATACTCTAAATGGCTATATATAATGTTTTTCCATGTGAATATTTGTTTTTATATATGAAATCACATGAAAATAATTTTGCAACAATTAAAAAATTCAATGATTATCTTAAAGAATACTTTCACTATAGTTATTGCTAAAGGCACACCTGGTCAATGAAAGCATTCTGAAATTCAAATAAATAAAGAAGCCATTTGATTCTGAAGCCAGAATTTGCTTCCTTCTGAGTTAACCTATTTTCAAGATTTGTAATGTACAAAGCTGTAGCTAAGTTGCAAATTGTATCACAAGGAGTCTAATATTCAGGGGCAAAAGTTATCATAGGTATTTCTCTTTAATTTATTCTTTTTTTTTTTCTAGCAGGCAATCTAGAACAGACATTTTGACTGTGATTTCAAAAGTAAACTCTTTTGTGATTGTGCAATGATATCAGCCCATTTAATGAATAACAACAGCCAGATAGTTAAGGAAAATGCTGGGTTTTTTTTTTTGTTGTTGTTGTTTTTTTCTCCCTTGATTAAACAGTCAAGTGATAATTGATAGCTTGGAAATTAGGAATTGATTTTACGAATGAGGTTAAGTGGATAGGTAAGAATGCCTGAGGCATAAAGCAATTTGAAAAGCAGAGTCATCAGAATAAAAATGTAGAAGAAAATGTAGACTACATACCGGCAAGGTTGCCTAATGAAGAATTAAAATAACTGAAGAATTGAAATGTAGATTTTTACTAAAACCCATGTTAGCACTACTACCGTTTTTTAAGTGCCCTATAATTGTAGGGGTTTTATTATATTATCATCTACTTGTTTTAATAATATTTAGTTCTTTCTTGCATGTTAAACAACACCTACTGAGTTAGGCAATAGTTCTTAGCAAATACCTGAGATCACAAAACACAGGGGACATCAGAATGGATACTGGATGTGAAAAAAAAAAGTGGCTAAAATGTACTTGCCTACACACTCAAATTTTAGTCATTTTTCAAATCTAAAATATGCTCTGTAGAACAATCTTTAAATTCCTTTCCATCTGACCGGTATCCCATTCCTTCAAAAGCAAACAGTTTTATTTTGTTTAAATACATGTTTATCACTTAAAACTATTTCTGTCATAAATCTCCAATGATTACTTACTTCCTGAGACATTTAACTGAAACTCTTCTATGACCTTTCTTTGACCTCTGAATTCTGCCCACATTTTAAAAGTTTGATCCAATTTCTCCCTTTTAGGTTTGCTTTTGTATGCTCAGTGACTCTATCCAACAGAGCTAACAGAGTTGCCCCAACCAATCCACCCTCCTCACATTAGGATCACAGGCTTAGAAGATGATTTTCACCTGGCCTGTTTTCATTTAATTACTTACTCTTTCAAGGGTCAACTTGTTTCCCACATACCACACAAGCTTCCAAACTCTACCAATTCGTGTCTCAACTGTACCTGGAGGATTTCCACAGATCTTCCCTCATTGATGAATAACAAATTTCCTATTTGAGCTCCCTCAGCTCTTAGCTTAATGACATTTCCTCTTTTGGGGAAGGGAAGTTCTGTACATTTACGAATACCTTTTTTATTTTTTTCTCTCCTGACTGGATTTAAAATCCATTAATGGAAAAAATATGATTTATCAGTCTTCTGATTCCTCATAGTCCTAAGGAATAATGATGGTCTATGAATAATGTCAATTAAAATCTTATGAGATTGAGAGTGTCCTGAAAAGTTATTACAGACATCGTCCCCTTAAAAGCAGACCTTATATAATTACTAGTGACCTGGTGCACGAAATTCATGCACATTAAAAGGGGATTAATTAGAGGAAATAATTTAATATTGCTATTTGCCCTTTCTCTATAATAGAAGTGTCAGATATGAAAGAAAATTAGTAAAGTGTATATGAAAACCTTCCTCCTGTCAGAGTCTGGGGCACACCACGGGACCCAGAGTCAAATTCCCCCCCACCCACATGCACTTCAAAATTGTGTGAGACCCAGATCTGGCCTTCCCCCTCCCTTGGGGTAGATCCAGACCCGGCCAGTCCCACCCTTGTCAAGCCCTGCAGGGTAGGGGGCATAGCTTCAGGTCCCTTGGCCCAGCGCCAGGATGGGGGGCATGGCCTGAGGTCGCCCAGCCCAGACTAGGGCAGAAGGCATGCCTTGAGGTCCTCCATCAAGCCCCACCAGGTGGGGGGCACAGCCTCAGGTCCCATGTCAGCCCCGATGGGTGGGGGCATGGCCTGAGTTCCCCCGTCAAGCCCAGCACTGGGGGTGCACCTTCAGGTCCCCCGTTAAGCCCCACTGGGTGGGGGGCATGGCCTGAGGTCCCCCATCAAGCCCAGCCAGGCAGGGGGGCGCAGTCTCAGGTGCCCTGGCCTGGTGCTGGGGTGGAGACCGGGGCCTGAGGTTCCCTGTCAAGTCATGCCGGGCAGGGGGTGCAGCCTGAGGTCCCCTGTCAAGCACTGCTGGGCGGGGGGTGCAGCCTGAGGTCCCCTGTCAGGCCCTGCCAGGTGGGGGAGGGCATAGCCTCAGGTCCCTGCCAATTGCTCCTTAAGGCTCCTTATAGGAACTTGGCCTCAGCTGTGGGTGCAGCCATCTTTGTGATGGAGTGATGGTCAATTAGCATATTCCCTCTTTATTAGATAGGATAATAAAGATGGTGATTTCACAAACATCAAACCAAAAGCTTCCTTAACAACAAAACTCTGCCTAGCAATACTTTGTGACAATTAATAAAATAATTATTTAACTTCTCTGTTAAATATATTTGCTTCTTTATAGACATCAATGGAGATAACGTAGTTAATCACCAATTTGATGTGTAACATATATTGAGGCCAAATCTTAATCTTTACTTTTCTAGAACCCTAATAAGTATTTATTTTCTTTTTTAAAACAAAATGTTCTGAAGGTGAAAAGATGGCGGCTGGCAGGACGGAGGTGAGGGAGGGGAAGTGAGTGAGTGAGGGGATGAAAGGAGAGTGTGTGGATGTGTGTGGTGTGTGTGTGAGTGAGTGAGTGAGGGAAAGTTAAATCTCGCAGGAGCAGCAGGGGCTGGCAGACAGGCTCTCCTTGACAAGGAGAGACTACGACTGCTGCGGGCACTCCCTGGATGGCAGGACTCCAGCACGGAGCCCACGCCATCTTGAAGGGGAGAATGGCCTTTTTTAGGAACTCAACAACACCACCAACCAGACAGGCCTTGGAACTGCCCCATGACCCAGCAGCCACTCCAGCCAAAATTCTGCTACCCCAGCTGCAGACCCGTGGACCCTGGGACCTCCACCTCCAAAGGTGCACCACTCGGCAGCAGTAAGTGTAACCTCCCCCTCCCCAGCGGCAGAACTCCGAATAGGCATGTATCCAGACCCCCAGGCAGCCAGGGCACTCCACTCCTTAGGCAGCACTTGGGTGCCGCTGAGAGCCCCCGAGGGTGTGATTCTGCACAGACAAGGGAGCGCGGCCCCGCAGCAGAAATTATGAATTCCCTCTTCCTGGATAACTGCCCACATTTACCCCAGCAGCTCAACGGCGGTGCCAGGACCCCTCAGAGTGTATCAGAATTCTGCGCCCAGCAAGCGCACCTCCACAGATGTGAAGTTCCAACAGGCAGGCTCCCTGAGCCCATCTACCCACAGGGTGCTAGTGGGAGCCACTGTGAGCTCTCCCTGGGAGCAATCTTGAACAAGTGAGGGCACACTTCCCCCCAGCAGTAGAAGTTTTGAATTCACTCATCCTGGATACCGGCCACAGGCACCTCAACTGCACGGCTACACTGCCAGGACCCTTCAGAGTCCTTCAGTGTACCTCGCTGGCAAACGTACCACAGGTGCTCCTGTGAGCCGCCACTGGGAGTAAGGGCCTATCCACCACAGGTGCAACAGCAAAAGCTGGGTCTTCCCACCTCAATACTGCAGAACTCTGGGCACCACAGCCACGCCTTTCCAGAGAGCAGGCCCCCTGAGCCCCATCACCCCAACAGATGGTCCCTGCTGGGCATGCGTAATTTCTATTAAGGGTGCAAGACAGAAAAAATTGGGACACTCCCCTCCATGGCGGCTGACTTCTAGACACTGCAGTTGTGCCTCTCAAGCTTGGAGGCCTACATCAAGAGAACCGAAATAGCTCAAATAGTGAGCTACACTAGATTAACAAGTCCAGGAGAACTGAGAGATTTCGCCAGTAGCACCATCCCCAAAAGAACCTGGGTAGCAAAGCAATTGGATCTACAATTAAAACATTACAGGAAAAGATGGGAAGACAAAAAAGCAATCTCCAAAGGAAAGACAAAGAGGAACTACCAGAAAGGGAGTTAAATGAATTTGAGGCTAGCAGCTTATCAGAGATAGAATTCAGAGTAATGGTTATAAGGATGTTTAAACGGCTGGATGACAAATACACACAACTCAATGACAAATACACACAACTCAATGAGAACTATAAGGAGCTGAATGAGAATGTCACCAACATGAAAAGAAACCAAGAGAAGATGAAGAACGACATAGCTGCAATAAAGAACACAATGGAAGGCCTAAACAGTAGACTAGAAGAGGCTGAGGACCGCATCAGCGAATTAGAAGACAAGATAGGAAAAAACACACAAACACAGCAGCAACTGGAAAGAAGACTTAAAAAGCAAGAGGAGAACCTAAGGGAGCTTTGGGACAACACAAAATGAAACAACATTCACTTAATAGGGATACCAGAAAGAGAGGAAGAGAAGCAAGGAATAGAAAACCTGTTTGAAGAAATAATGACAGAAAACTTCCCTGATATTGGCAAGAAAAAAACTATGCAAGTCCAAGAAGTACATAGAGTCCCAAACAAGTTGAACCACAAAAGACTGACACCAAGACACATCATAATTAGATTGGCGAACACCAATGACAAAGTAAGAATCTTAAAGGCTGCCAGAGAGAGACAGAAAGTTACTTACAATGGATCTCCTATTAGAATACCAACTGATTTCTCAACAGAAACACACCAGGCCAGAAGGGAATGGAATGAAATATAGAAAGTGATGCAAAGCAAGGGACTGAATCTAAGAATACTATACACAGCAAGGCTATCATTCAAAATTGAAGGTGGAATCAGGAGCTTCACAGACAAAAAAGGGCTAAGAGAGTTTATCACTACCAAGCCAGCAATGCAAGAAATGCTGAAGGGACTACTGTAAAAAGAAGAAAGAGAAAGGCAAGAAGAAACACAAACACTAAGGAAAAAATATGACAACAAACATGTACTTGTCAATAATAACATTAAACGTAAATGGATTAAATGCACCAATCAAAAGACATAGGGTAGCTGAATGGATAAGAAAACATGACCCACATTTTTGCTGTCTGCAAGAGACCCACCTCAGAACAAAGGATTCACACAGACTGAGAGTGAAGGGATGGAAAAACATTTTTCAGGCAAATGGAAATGAGAAAAAAGCTGGGGTTGCGATACTTATATCTGATAAAATAGACCTCAAAATAAAGGCCATAATAAGAGATAAGGAAGGCCACTACATAATACTAAAGGGAGCAATTCAACAAGAAGATATAACTCTGGTAAACATATATGCACCCAATGCAGGAGCACCCAAATACATAAAAAATCTCCTGGAAGATATCAAGGGAGAGATCGACAACAATAAAATCATAGTAAAAGACTTTAATACACCACTGACTTCACTGGATAAATCCTCTAGACAAAAAAATCAGCAAAGAAACAGCAATTCTAAATGACACACTAGATCAGATGGACCTAATTGACATCTTCAGAGCATTTCACCCCAAAGCCATGGAATATATGTTCTTCTCAAGTGCACATGGGACATTTTTAAAAACAGACCACATATTGGGTCACAAGCAAAGTCTCCCCAAATTCAAAAAGATTGAAATCATATCAAGTATTTTCTCAGACCACCATGGCATAATATTAGAAATAAACTACAATAAAAACATTCCAAAAAATTCAAACACTTGGAAGCTGAATACCATGCTACAAAACAGTGATTGGGTTATCAATGAGATCAAAGAAGAAATTAAAAACATCCTGGAGACTAATGCCAATAAAAACACAACATTGCAAATCCTATGGGACACAATGAAAGCAGTCCTTAGAGGGAAGTTTATAGCTCTACAGGCCTACCTCAAAAAAAAAAAAAAAAAAATGATAATAAATCATCTAACTCAACACCTCAAAGAATTAGAAAGAGAGCAACAAGAAAAGCCCACAGTGAGCAGAAGGAAGGAAATAATAAAGATCAGAGCAAAAATGAATGACATAGAGACCAAAAACAAAATCAAAAACAAACAAACAAAAAAAGATCAACAAAACCAAGAGCTGGTTCTTCAAAAGGAAAAACAAGATTGATGAACCTCTAGCCAGGCTCAACAAGAAGAAAAGAGAGAGGACCCAAATAAACAAAATCAGAAATGAAAGAGGTGAAATAACAACAGACTCCACAGAAATACAAAGAATTGTTAAAATATACTATGAACAACTCTATTCTAACAAACTAGACAACCTGGAAGAAATGGACACATTCCTAGAAAAATACAACCTTCCGAAACTTACTCAGGAAGATTATAAAAATCTCAATAGGCTGGTAACCATGGAAGAAATTGAAGCAGTCATCAAAAAGCTTCCAGCAAACAAAAGCCCGGGGCCAGATGGCTTCACAGGGGAGTTTTACCAAACATTCAGGGAAGAATTAAAACCTATCCTCCTCAGACTATTCCAGAAAATTCAAGAGAAAGGAACACTTCCAAGCTCCTTCTATGAAGCCAGCATCACTCTAATACCAAAACCTGATAAAGATAACACAATGACAGAGAATTACAGGCCAATATCCCTCATGAACATAGATGCCAAAATCCTCAACAAAATTCTAGCAAATCGAATCCAGCAATACATCAGAAAGATCATACACCATGACCAAGTAGGATTTATCCCAGGGATGCAAGGATGGTACAATATTCACAAATCAATAAACGTGATACATCACATAAACAAATTGAGAGATAAAAATCACATAGGCATATCAATTGATGCATAAAAAGCATTTGACAAAATCCGACACCCTTTCTTGATAAAAACTCTCAACAAGGTGGGAATAGAAAGATCATACCACAACATAATAAAAGCCATATATGACAAACTTACAGCCAACATCATACTCAATGGGCAAAAACTAAAACCATTTCCCCTAAGAACAGGAACAAGACAGGGATGCCCACTCTCACCACTCCTGTTCAACATAGTGCTGGAAGTACTAGCCATTGCAATCAGACAAGAAGAAGAAATAAAAGGCATCCAAATTGGAAAAGAAGAAGTAAAACTGTCCTTATTCACAGATGACATGATGGTGTACATAGAAAAACCTAAAGACTCCATCAAAAAATTATTAGACTTAATAAATGAATTTGGCATTGTAGCAGGATAAAAAATTAACACCAAGAAATCTATGGCATTTCTATACACCAATAACGAACTTACAGAAAGAGAGACTAAAAAAGCAAACCCATTTACCATCGCACCCAAAAAATTAAGATACCTAGGAATAAACTTAACTAAGGAGGTAAAAGACCTATACATGGATAACTACACAGCACTGAAAAAAGCGATAGAGGAAGACATAAACAGATGGAAGAACTTACCATGTTCATGGATTGGTAGAATCAACATCATCAAAATGTCATACTACCCAAAGCAATCTACAGATTCAGTGCAATCCCCATTAAAATACCAACGGCATATTTCACAAACCTAGAACGAACCTTCAAAAAATTAATCTGGAATGTAAAAAGACCCCAAATAGCTGCAGCAATCCTGAGAAAGAAGAACAAAGTAGGTGGGACCTCAATACCAGATTTCAAGCTGTATTACAAAGCTACTGTTCTCAAAACTGCCTGGTACTGGCACAGAAACAGACATATAGATCAATGGAATAGAATAGAGAACCCAGAAATTGACCCAAACCACTATGCCCAATTAATATTTGACAAAGGAGGCATGAACATACAATGGAGTCAAGACAGTCTCTTCAACAAATGGTGTTGGGAAAATTAGACAGATACATGCAAAAAAATGAAACTAGATCACCAACTTTCACCATACACAAAAATAAACTCAAAACGGATAAAGGACTTAAACATAAGATGGGAAACCATAAAAATACTAGAGGAATCCACAGGCAGAGGAATCTCAGACATATGTGGAAGGAACTTCTTCACTGATACTGCTCATAGGGCAATGGAAACTAAAGAGTAAATAAACAAACGGGACTACATCAAAATAAAAAGTTTTTGCACAGCAAAGGTGACCATCAATAAAACAACAAGAAAGCCCACTGCATGGGAGAATATATTTGTCAATTATATCAACAATAAGGGTTTACTCTCCAACATTTACAGAGAACTCATACAACTTAACAAAAAGAAGATAAACAGCCCAATCAAAAAATGGTCATCTGATCTAAACACTTTTCGAAGGAGGACAGAAGGAAGGCCAAGAGACATATGAAAACCTGCTCAAAGTCACTAATCCTCAGAGAGATGCAAATCAAAGCAACAATGCGGTACCATCTTACACCTGTCAGAATGGCTATCATCAACAAATCAACAAACGAAAAGTGTTGGCAAGGATACAGAGAAAAAGGAACTCTTTTGCACTGCTGGTGGGAATGCAGACTGATGCAGCCACTATGGAGAACAGAATGAAGTTTCCTCAAAAAACTAAAAATGGAACTCCCATTTGACCCAGTAATACCACTTCTAGGAATAGATCCCAAGAAACTAGAAACATGAATCAGAAAGGATATATGCACCCCTATGTTCATAGCAGCACAATTCACCATAGCTAAGATATTGAAACAGCCTAAATGCCCATCAGCAGATGAGTGGATTAAAAAATTGTGGTATATCTACACAATGGAATACTACGCCGCGGTAAAAAAGGAGTTCCTACCATTTGCAACAACATGGATGGAGATGGAGAGCATTATGCTAAGTGAAATAAGCCAGGGAGAGAAAGATAAATATCACATGATCTCACTCATTTGTGGAATATAATGAACGGCATAGACTGATGAACAAGAACAGATCCAGAGCCAAAACCGGTTTGGCTCAGTGGATAGAGCGTCGGCCTGCGAACTGAAGGGTCCCAGGTTCGATTCCGGTCAAGGGCATGTACCTTGGTTGTGGGCACATCCCCAGTAGGAGGTGTGCAGGAGGCAGCTGATCGATGTTTCTCTCTCATCGATGTTTCTAACTCTCTATCCCTCTCCCTTCCTCTCTGTAAAAAATCAATAAAATATATGAAAAAAAAAAAAAAAGAAAAAAAAGAACAGATCCAGAGACTGAGAAATGTCGATCAGCACCTCAAACCTCAGGGAAGGAGGGGGTCGGTGGAAGTAAGGGGAAAAGATCAACCAAGGGACTTGTGTGCATGCATATGAGCCTAATCAATGGACACAGACAACAGGGGGGTAGGGCATGAATGGGGGGAGGGTGGTAATGGGGGAATAAGGACACATATGTAAAAAAAATAAATAAATAAATAACAAAAATAATAGAGAACCCCAAGAATGCCTGAGAACATCTTTCCTGCCATGCTAGCAGTCATCAGCTGTTCGGTAATATTTCCTGTTGAAAATAGGGAAGTATTTTGGACTTATGTTCCTGACCCTTCATGGGTAAGAGCCCTTATGTGAGCTGATCCCAGGCCTAATGTAGTCACCAATAATACCAAACACCTTGGTCATCCAGGAGAACCATGGATGGGGCAAGGAAGTATAATTACACAGGGGTCGCCACCCAGCTTCCCCTTTGTATGACACAAAATCAAACCACTGCTCCTGTGTGTGTAAAATTAAAGAGAGGTTTCTGGCTTGCATGGACACCAAAGGAAGGGACTATTACTACTTGCTCCTGGGAGAGGTGCAGAAAATGTAACTAAGACCTTGTCTATACAAAAAGAAATTGACAGCCAGTTTGAAATGGAATTGCCATGGCCTAGAGCAAAGAATATCCTTACATGATATTATTCTACATTGTCATTATAATTTTTCCCAGATTTGTATTACCCCCATTACCTATAACAGTACCTCGCACCCTTGGGAATCAATAAAAAATCATCTTTTTGGTGCTTGGAGACAAAGGTAACACATCTCTTGATATTTTAGAATTGCAATAGTATAATGTACAATTATCCCAAACAAACTTACAAACTAATTATTTGAATGTCTGGCAGCAATTTAAAAAGGACATGAAAGGATTTAATCCCTTCCACTGTGTAGAGGGCCCCCTGGGAAGGAACCTGAGCATTCTACATTGGCCCTTCTTGCCCTTTTGGCCAAGAGGAACCCTCTTCTCACAATCCAATTGCCCACAGCTGTTGCCTGAGCTTTCTGTTCATGCCGAGGTTGAAGCCTCGTGGTGGCTGGTACCATGGATCTGTCTCTCGCCCAGTGGGGTGAGCTGGGCCCTCCCTGGAGAAGAAACCTGGGTTCCCCAAGATATGTGACCAGTGCTGGGGCCCCGCCAGCAGGCGAGGGGATCCCAAGGCAGGTGCTGGGCGTGGAGGCCACGGGGACATAGGCTACCAAGGAGACAGAACTGAACCTCACATCACCCTGCTTGGCCCTGGAGGATGACTGGTTAGCCCAAGACGGGTAAGATTCCTCAGGGAAGGAACAACCTAAGACAGGCACAGTTGCAGAGGGGCCATCAGGTGAGAACTTGGGGGTCAACAGATATGGGGCACAGACCCTCACCCCCCCAACTTTGCAGGGACCTGAACCCTCACTCCATCTGAAGGAGGTCTCCCGCCCCCAAGGCTGCTTCGCTTCCCATGCCCAGCTCAAATCGGGACCCAGGCAACAGACAGAGACTTGGCCGACAGCAGCTGCTCTCTCATTGCAACAAGACTTGTTTGAGTTGTCTTGTACCCATGGTGGGGAAGTGGGTTTTCGATATCTAAATCCAGCCTAGCACCAGGAATGCTCAGGGCCTACTCAAGAAGGCAAATAATCCTTTCAACTAATATTTACAGGGCAAAATAAGATTGTTGTTGGAGTATTAAATTTGACAGTAAAATAGTAGTTAAGTTCTCAGAATAATTTAAATTGGCTAATTGAAATAAGTGAATATTCTAGAAAAATTAATGGTACTGGACAAAAAGCTGTTCCTAAAGTGTTAACTAAAATTTTTATTGGTAGTTCATCTCATGGTAAAATTGTATAACCTGTAATGAACCTAAAGCAGTCATATTTTAGAGTAAAAAATTAAAATTTAAAAGCTATCAAGACTACATTATAAAATTTCCAAAAGCCTCCTAATATTTAAATCAAAAAAGGGGGGATAGTAGAAGAATATCATGTAAGGAAAAATATCCTGTAAGTAAATTACATCTAGAAAATTTTTACTTTAGAAAATTAACTTTCATTTGAAATGCTAACAGCAAGACACCCATGAAAAACACACATGGTGTCTAAACAAGCCAAAGGAAAATGGTTTGGGCAAAAAATGAAAAAGGATCCCAAGTCAAATTTATAGAACGGATTCCTTTATTAACTTTTGGTTGAGAATATGTTTGTATATTTTCATAAAACAACTCCAAGACCATGTGGATTCCTGCAACAGAGAGGAATTGACAGGACTGCTCCAGCCATGAAGACAGAAGAGAAACAGTCCAGAGATGAAAGATGCTGACGACGCCTTGCCATACTAGCAGTCAGCAGAGGGGGTCGGACCTGCATTACCACCATTTGTTCACCATCCAGAACTGAAATATCATTGCTGACATGTACACATAAGGAACTGTTCGACATTGAAATTTGGACTCAAAAGAACTGTTGGCCCAGAAAGAAACTCACTACAGACTGACTCATTTGCCTCTCAGCATAACCATTATTGCTTGTCTCATTTTCGGTTCTTATAAGTGTATTTCTAGTATCACATGATCTCACTCATGTAGGGGAAATAATGACCAACATAAACTGATGAACAAAAACAGACCCGGAGACAAGGCAGCATTGATTAGACTGTCAAACCTCAGAGGGAAGTTAGGGGAGGTTGGGGGTAAGGGGGAGAGATCAACCAAAGGACTTGTATGCATGCATATAAGCCTAACCAGTGGTCATGGACAGCAAGGGGGTGGGGGCATGCGTGAGGAGGGGTTTGGGATGCGAATGGGCGGGGGGGGGGTTGAGGACAAATATGTGATACTTTAATCAATAAAGAAATTAAAAAAGTATTTATTTTCTTGTTAATATCTCTAAAGGGAGGAAAAATAACTTTTCAGCTGATAGAATCTAATTTTAACCGAGTTCATAAAAAAAGATAGGATAGATAATATACAAAGTTATTTTTAATATAGCCTTATCTAACATGCATTGCCATTGCCCTCTTATTAAATTAAGAAATATTACCCAAGGATTGAGAATAATGTTTGTACCCTTGTAAGAACATGTGGACCCTAAGTTTTCAGCACTGAGTACACAATTTAACAAAGTGTGCATGTTTTTATCTTTTATTTTTAGAATCGGTAACTTTTATTTATTCTATGAATATTTACTGAGCATGTACTATATCTGACACTGTGACAAGCATCAAATATATAACAGTGAACAAAACAGATGTCAACAATATCCTCATGGAGCTTTAGGGCTATCCTGGGGAAAAAATAATTTCTTTAAAAGTAGTGAACTGAAAGGGGAGAAAAAGGTGTCATTGGGAAGGAATGGGAAGCAGTTAACAGATTTAGGGAGGCATGTCCCTATGCCAGGTAACAGATGGTCTTTGTCTGTTCCAAGCGATTTCATGTCTACTGTTTTCTAAAAGTTCTTATAGATAATTGACAATTTAAAACATGTATGGTTAAAATTTCTGTGTACTATTCAAAATCATTGACTTGCAAAAATTGAGCTTCTGTCCATTAAATAATATCAATTGCTCTGTGAAAATTGAAATTATTATGATTCATTTATGTAAATACTAGAGGCCCGGTGCACGAAATTCGTGCAGGAGGGGAGTGTCCCTCACCCCAGCCTGCACCCTCTCCAATCTGGGACTCCTCAAGGGATGTCTGACTGCCCGTTTAGGCCCCATCCAGGCGGGGATTGGGCCTAAATGGGCAGTTGGACATCATTCTCACAATCCAGGACTGCTGGCTCCCTACGGCCCGCCTACCTGCCTACCTGATTGCTCCTAACCGCTTCTGAATTGCCAGCCTGATTACCCCAACCACCTCCCTGCCAGCCTGATTGATTCCTAAGTGTTCCCCTGCCAGCCCGATTGGCCCTAACTGCCCTCCCTTGCCCGCCTGGTTGCCCCTAACTGTTCTACTGTGCAGGCCTGTTCACCCACAAGTGCCTTCCCCTGCTGGCTCGGTCACCCCTAACTGCTGTCCCTTGCCAGTCTGGTTGCCCCTAACTGCCCTACCCTGCCAGCTTGGTCACCCCCAATGGCCCTCCGCTGCAGGCCTGGTCACCCCTAACTGTCCTTCCATGCAGGCATGGTTGCCACCAACTGCCATCCCCTGCTGGCCTGGTCACCCTTAACTTCCATCCCTTGACAACCTGGTCGCCCCTAACTGCCCTCCCCTGCCCACCAGGTCACCCCTAACTGCCCTCACCTTCCTGCCTTTTCCCCCCCAACTGCCCTCACCTGCAGGCCTGCACCCCCAACTGCACTCCCCTGCAGGCCTGGTCACCCCCAACTGCCCTCCCCTGCTGGCCTGATAGTCCCCAAGTGCCCTCCCCTGCAGGCCTGGTCACCCCTAACTGCCCTCCCCAGCTGGCCTGGTCATCCCCAACTGCCCTCTCCTGCTGGACCGGTTGCCCCCTAATGGCCTTCTCTTGCAGGCCTGGTCACCCCTAACTGCCCTCACCTCTGGTCTGATCACCCCCAACTGCCCTCCCCTGCAGGCCTGGTCACCCCTAACTGCCCTCCCCTGCTGGCCTGGTAGTCCCACACTGCCCTCTCCTGCAGGCCTGATCCCCCACAACTGCCCTCCCCTGCTGTTCATCTTGTGGTGGCCATCTTATTTCTACATGGGAGCAGCTATCTTTGACCTCATGGGGGCGGCCATCTTGTTTGTTGGAGTGATGGTAAATTTACATATCACCTCTTTATTATATAGGACATTTGGGTACTTTTGATAAAGTCTATAAATAAGTTTCTAAAACTTTGGTAGATTCTTAAGTAAGTCTTTTAGGTACCCGATGTTGTATAAGATTTAAATGTCCATCAAAAGGCAGGACAGGACACAATGACACTCAGAGGAAAGCCAGAAGTCTTTAGAGTTCCAGAGGAGGAAAGGACCCCAGGCCGTGCTACACAGGGGGTTGTACCAGCAAGAGCATAACAGCAAGGTGGAATTGTAGGGGCAGCTTCTGTATGACAAGTAGGTTGGGTTAGCTAGGTTCCTAGGGCTCTCTGTGAATTGACTAATTTTAGTAATTTCTCAGACTACTGGGCATAAGCGCTGTCCCAAGTCATCTGGTACCTGACCTCTGGACAATCATGGTGGGTGCATAGTGACCTAGGAGTTTGAGAGCTATGGACAGGAGTTGGTGAGGTATGGACTTACTCAAGTAAGAAAACTGACCAAACTCTTGCCAGGGCCTCAGACCTGGGACAACAGTGTATCTTTTTAAAAAGTTTTAAAAAATTAAAAAAAAAATCAATAAGCTAATTGGTTATGTCCTTGAAAATGTGAGTTGTATTATTGAAAAATATACTCTGCATTATGCTTTGGTAAATTTTTATTTTGGGACATAACATTAAACAGAGAAAAGTTTCATTTTTTTTTTTTTTTAATTTGGGCCTACATATCACTCCTAGTAGTTGCATGATATTAAAATTTAAAATAATGAGTTTTATTTAGGGAAATAATAATAGTTGCAAGTTGTCTTCTATAACATCTGTTTGTGAATTAGTAAAAAGAAAAAATATTTTTTGGTGATGAATTGTTAAAAAGAGCTTAGTCATTCCACTGGTTCCCTTAAACAGTCCCTGTCCTTTAAAAGTTTATAGTCTGAAGCATGCTAAACATTGAATAGTTTCCAATTTTTTTCTCTCATTATTAGAACCAATAAGTGAAATTTTTAGGCCTTTCTTAAAGGAGAAAAATATTATTTAAAAAGCATTGATATTGAGGTCTGGCTAGTGTTTCTGAGTGGTTAGAGCATCAGCCCGCTGGCCAAAGGGTTTCAGGTTCAATCCTTAGCCCCAGTGGTGGCATGTGTGGAGGCAAACAATCTATGTGTCTCTCTCACATCAATGTGTCTCTCTCTCTTTCCCTCTCCTTCCTCCCTTTGCTCTATCTGAAAACCAATGGAAAAAATATCCTTGGGTGAGGATTTAAAAAGAAAAGCATTGATATTGAATATTGTCAATTTCCAAAATATGATTAAAATAATCTATGATTTCCCATAAAATACATAGAACTTAAAATATCTGGAAACTTTGACTAATACTGCAAAATGTATATCAATACACTATTTTTTATCTTTAGCATATAATTATTTTTAATGTTCTCATTATAAGTAATGATATTGATAAATAACTATATTTATTTTCCATTTGTACATTCTCTCAATAAATATTTATTGAATATCTAATATGCTTCACAAGTATCAGAGACTGTGCTAGATTCTTAATAATTATCTTGAGACCTTAAGCATGTGAGAATGCTCATGTGTGTGCTTTTCCTATTTCTCCATTTTTTTTCATATATTTTGTAATGTCCTATTTGTTCTACACCATACAATATCTATTTAGAATCCAGATCAGGATGCCAAGCTGCTTACCAATAATTTTAGCATTACATCAATTTGTTTTCTTTCTCTTAAAAGTAATTGATACCCCATCATGTTTTCTTTTTAACACTAAAATATTTAATGATTCTTTTTTCTAAACCTAAATTACTTTTCCCCTTTCACAATCTGCAATCCATGAGTTTGGTTATCATTGCTGATTTCTGAATGTATAAAGATACAAGTACTGATAAAATTGTACAAGCCATCTGTCTCTGCATTAAAATGTTGACAGCAAAAACAAAAGCACATTAAAAAAGCTTCTTGAGAGTTGTCTCAGTTAATATTTATATCAAGTTTCAATGTAGTTCCCTCTCCATCTTTACACAACTCACCTTCTCACTCAAAACCAAACAGAAAACTTTTCCTATGGTTTAGGCAACAGCTGTCAGAGAGCTGTTTGAACTGCTAATTTTTAAAGATGCAGGTTTAACATGTGAAACAATCCAAGTTAATGGATCTCCAGCTATACTTAAATGGTAGGACACTTGAGTGATCCTTGATCTCATTTTATTACACCCGCAAGCAGAACTGTTACTTCATTGATTAACTCACTACTGTAATTACAAGTAGCTTCTGGCCTGTTGACCACCTGCTTTTCAACCTGATGACTTGAAACCCTTTAATTCCAAAGCTAGAAACGGATACTTTAAAAGAAAAAAATATGAGGCCTTCCAATTCATGGTTAGGTTTCATACTATATTAAGGGGTGGTGGCCTTTCATATGAATGAATTTTCCTTAGAATTTTTATTGTTGGGTAAAATAAGACTAAACAGGCTGCCAAACTTGAATTATAATATATGTCATTTTTTATAACATCTTAGATCAAACTTATCACATCTCAAGTTTTCATTTTGTTCAATTTTTATTATAAAAATATACCTCTTGCATGCAAAACATAACTGATTGTCATATTATAATGGCCCTTTGATGATAACATAAAGCACTACTTTTATGCAAAATTTGTTCTTACGTTCCAATTTTGCTGTATTTTCCCAAGATATTACCTTAGCATAAGTATAGTGTGCAAAGAAGTTGTGCATCACTAAACACTTTAAATTGAAAGATACATTCACTGATTTAGATTCATTGAAGCAGTTTCCCTGCTATTTAGGCACAGTGATAAAATGTCTTTTAAAATGTAGGCCTTTATTCTATAATTTTGTTTTGCAATTGCTGTTCTTAATATATCAAAAAATTCATATTTGTTCCTTTAGTCAACCTTCCTGTAATAAAATTGTAGGGAAACAAATATTCTCAAGCACTACATTTTAAGTTTACTTTAATATCTCTAGGAGAGCAATACAAAATATACAGTATATTTCGTATTTTACTAGCTCATTTTCATCCTTAGTTTATTGTTACTCAGTTGCTATTACAAATCAAATCAATTCATTTGTTTCCAGTCTAAATATGTAAAATTTAATTTCAAATATGAGTTGGCATGATAAACAGAGGATATTGGTAAGCATTGCCCACATTTGCTTTTGATACTTCATTTCTATTCAGATCACATTATACTATACCCAATCCACACTTTTAAATCAATGTTACATGGGCATAAATATTAGTTATCATTCTGCTCTTATTATATGTACTGAAAAAGTATGTAAATTTTAGTGCCATTGTCACTCAGATTTTTATATGAAATAATAAAGCGTAATTATGTGAACATGCTAAATTTAAAAATTAGGTCTGGCAAATTTTAGTATCCTTATGGATAAAAATTTTTTTCCATTTATAATTCCATAATTTTAATTTGATCATATATTAGGTTCAAGAGATTTTTGCATAAAATATTTAAAATCAGAACCAACCCAGAAATCTCAAGTCACATAATCATCATAGCTACCTCAAACAGAAAAGTATATTCAAACAAATTAGCATGGACTTTATGAAAGTAATTTTAGATTCCCTGGCTCTTAGACTCTCATCTAGAAATTGAAAGTAAAAGACTAGATTTTGATGCATGACCCCTACCATCCTCTTATTTTTTAACTAAACATATCTGTGGTTTTTTCTGAGATAATATAACTTTTGAATGTTATATTAGTTTTATTAAGTCAGGAAAAAGCAAGTATAAAGCAACTGTTCCTGTAGATTATACTATTACTTAGGTCACAATTAGGTTTGGAATGAGAAACTATATTTAGACCAAGATTTATATTTCTAAATCTAAGTAAACACCTAATAGTTTAATCAGGGCTTTACCTTCCAGCTCATATCTAAATACAACATTGTGAATGCATCTGCAGTCACCTTGAGAAACGAATGCAAAAAAACGACACCAGCAGGATTTGACAAAACCTTGGTTAACAAGTAAACAAGGATTAAATGTTTTGCACGTTCCTCATACAGATTTCTGTCCTTGGTCACGGATGAAAAGTCAACATTTGCAGATGGACGCAGTCCAAATACAATAACACGTGCCCAGGCCAAGCAGCAGATTCTCTGCCGAGCAGGATATTGCTATTTGGACAGACGTTATAGCTCACAAGAAATGAAGAGCACTTCCATATAAATCTTTCCCTTTATTCTGCATGACATGAATATCAGCTGCGTTTTTCTCATCTGCTAAAGCTAACTGCCGAAAGGAAAATGATTTTTGATAACTGTATTTATTCAGCATTAGTATTTGACCTTGCAATCAATTGAATGGCAATGGTCCAAGGAGATAGGCTTTCATTGATTATTTAAATTTACTTTCAGATTTTGACCAAATTACTTGATGTGAACTCCTTATTTGCATTTTTGAACATCATATATACTTTCTTTTATGGATTACCATTTCTTTTAAGCATATTTGAGATCTTCCATATAAAAACTTTTTTATAGACTGCCATTTCCTGAATTATTCTCCATTTCTTGAAATTTGCATTATTTCTCAAAAAAAAAAATAAAAATTTGATGCACAAGTTTTAAGGAGCAAATCTAAGGTGTTAAGGAATGCAGTATTCTTTGCAAATTATTTTCAGGCTTAGATTCAAGTTAAAAATGAAGTGACATATAATCATTTGTCCTCTTTAACTCACAGTTTCTCATCTGAGTCCAGGCCAATAGTACACAATATTGTGAAGTTTTTTGCCTTTATACAATATTTACTGTTTCCCATATTTCAGGTATATTTAATTAGAGTAAGAGAAAAAATAAACTGGTGAATTTTTATTTGCCCAGTGTTCTCTGATCATTTTCACCTGGGAAACTTATAACCACAGCCTTATTCCTCTCCTAATCTCTGGGCTAGAGATTCTATTTCTCAACGTCTTCAGAGGGCATAGAGATTGTTCCTAGGTGATTAAAACATTGGAAAAGTTGGAGAAAATACTTCACTTATCCCCCAAATTAATTATTTAAAGATTTAATAATTTATATATTCTAAAAGTTGTCTGAAGGATTGTTTTAAAAGAAATAAAATATTGCCCTGGACGGGTGGCTCAGTTATTTGGAGTGTCATCCCATGCACCAAAACGCTATAGGTTTATTCCTGCTCAGGGCGAGTATAGGAGGTAACGATAGATGTTTCTCTCTCACATCCATGTTTCTCTCTCTCTCTCAAAACTCAATGGAACATATTCTCTGGTGAGGATTTAAAAAAAAAAAAAGATTACTGATTACTGTGTGGGACTAACATAATCAACATAATCATATGTATCCTTGAAAAGCAAGGAGTTTCCTCCAGCTGGTAGCAGGAGGGAGCTCAAATTCCAAGCACAAAAAGATTCTGTGAGCTGTTGCTGACTTTGAAGATGGAAAGGATCTGAGAGCAACCTTTAATTCCTAAGAGCAACTGCTGCTGGGCAGCCAGCATGACAACCGGGATCTCAGTCCCACAACCACAAGGAACTGAACTTTACCAAAAGCCTGAACAAACTGGAGAATGGGTTCTTCCTCAGTCTTCAGAGAAGATGCTTAGCTGATACTCTGAGAAACTCTAAGGTTTTGGATTTCTGAGGTAATAGATCTGTACAGGAACTCAGGGATGCAATAAGGTTCCAACAGCAAAGGCATCTGAGCAATGTTAGACTATATGTTTAACCCTCTGTGACTATTTAACTCTGTCACTTCAGGCTTGGCTGACTGACTACGCAGAAGACTGAAATGCCCCCCAAAGATAAATGTCATGTCCCCAGGAAGGAGGTTAATGAATGTATAGAGTGTGATACCTGCCTAATATTATCTGTTAACTTAGGAAAGCATTGTTCTTTCTGGTGGTCTGTGTGACTACCCACCATATGCTTTTACTGTTAACCCTCTGTGAAAAGGGATACTGTCCTTGGAGGAGTGTGGATTCTTCCCAGCTGGCCACCACTGGAAGCAGCCACTTTGCCCATGTAAGTTTCTCCTATTGAAGCTCTTATGGATTTGAATAAGGTTGCATGTCAGTTCTTTGGAATCGATCCTGAATTTAGACTTTGGGGCTTTCCCCCAACAGAAGGGAAATGAGATGACACATATTTGTTGCTATAAGCTGCTGATTTTTTTTTTTTTTTATTCAGCAATAGACAATGAATACATTAGTTCTTTACTCAAGTTACACAATCAGCATGTTCTTTAGTCTATTTACTTTCCTGCAAGTCAATCAGCCCAAGTCACTACTATTTCCTAACAGATTTCCCTTCTTCTGCTCTTTGGCTATTCTATTCTCCAGTTGCTAACTAGAGGTATTTATTTATTTATTTATTTATTTATTTATTTATTTATTTATTTTTAAACATATCTTTATTGTTGAAAGTATTACAGATGTCTCCTTTTTTCCCCCATTGACCTCCTTCAGGTTTTTGTCACAATAATATATTTATTAATTTTATAGTGAATACACTTATAGTTTTCTATTGCTGTTGTAAAAAATTACCACAAATTTAGTGCCTTAAAACAGCATAAATGTATTCTCTTAAAGTTCTGGGGCTCAAGTCTGATATAAATTTTACTGGGTTAAAGCGAAGGTATCAACAGAGATAGTTCAATTAGGAAATTGTGAGAAAATAATCAATGCTCTTTTCTTTTTTCAGCTTCCAGAAGCTATCCATATTCCTGGGCTTCTGTGTCCTTCCTCCATCTTCAAAGCACATTACTCTAATCTCCACTTTTCTTATCAGGTCACCTCCTCCAACTTTTCCTGAATTCTTCTCAAAGGACCATTGTGATTACATTGTAGCCATGTGGATAATCCAGGGTAATCTCCTTATAGCAAAATCCTTAATTTAATCACATTTGCAAAGTTCCTTTTGCCAAGTAAGATAACATAGTCACATGTTCTGAAGACAGGGATGTGCATATTTTTGGGAATTATGCAACCTAACACAACTTTTAAAGCGGACCACCTCACTCCTCTGCTTCCAACTACATCAGAGTAAAAGCCACACTTCTCCATGGCTCAGAGAGTGTCACATGATCTGGCTCCTGCCCAACTTTCTGATCTTATCCCCCCCAACTTCCCTCCCCTATCCCACTTTATTGCCCCTGTTCTGCTACAGTGACTTTCTTCCTGTGTCTCAAACTCACCAAGATTAAGGAAGTCTCAGGGCCTGTACATTTGCTGTTATTTGTACCTGGACTATCCTTCTCATTGGCCTTAGAGTAACTCAGTCTCTAACTTCTGTTAGCTGTATCCTCAAATTCAATTCCTCATAGACACATTTCCTGACCACCTTATAAAGACAAATAATATGTTCTATCTACTCATTCTCTATCCCCTTATCCAGCTGTATTTTTCTTGATAGCACTTATTACTACCTGGCACACTATATTTATTTGTTAACTGTTTAGCTCTTACCCCAGAATGCAAGCACCACAAGGCCATGTAATCTGTTTTTGTTTTGTTTTTAATAACTGTATTCTCAATACCTGTTACAATGACCTGGAACATCATAAATAATTACTAGATATATTTTGAAAGAAAAGTAAAGTTTGTGCTGAGCCCCAAGTTAGTGGGCTAACATAAAAAAAAAAACAACAACAACAACAACAAAAAACCCACAAAAATTATGTAAAACATTATGTGACACTTTATATTAAAAATAGGTAATTATCAGTCCTTATCTGTACATAAAAAACACATAGCATAAACTTTCACTAAGATAATATGTGTTAACTTACTTTGGAGTTGGAGCAAGTAGGAATGTCACAAAGTGAAACAACTAGATTATGTTTGGAGAGCAAATTTTGGTGAGAAAAATTCATGGTGAACAAAATTTGGCCTTGTCTGCTGAGGGATTGCCTTATTCCTTCCTATGGGTTATTTTAATAATTTCTTTGGAGGAGTTACTTCCTATATTCCACCAAACTAATTAATCATTCCAGGAAGTTGTTAATTCAGAAACTTCATAATTCTTTAACCAATAGAGTTATTTTTATTTTTTATTCTTTATTGATTAAGGTATTACATATGTGTCCTTATCCCCCCATTTCCCCCCCACCCACCAGCTTATGCCCTCACCCCCCTAGTGTCTGTATCTATTGGTTATGCTTATGTGCATGCATACAAGTCCTTTAGTTGATCTCTCCCCCTGCCCCCCACCCTCCCCTGCCTTCCCTCTGAGGTTTGACTGGCTGATCGATGCTTCTCTGTCTCTGAATCTATTTTTGTTCATCAGTTTATATTGTTCATTATATTCCACAAATGAGTGAGATCATGTGACATTTATCTTTCTCTGACTGGCTAATTTCCCTTAGCATAATGCTCTGCAGGTCCATCCATGCTGTTTCTAATGGTAGGAGTTCCTTCCTTTTTATAACAGCGTAGTATTCCATTGTGTAGATGTACCACAGTTTTTTAATCCACTCATCTGCTGATGGGCACTTAGGCTGTTTTCAAATCTTAGCTATTGTAGTAAATTGTGCTGCTATGAACATAGGGGTGCATATATCCTTTCTGATTGGTGTTTCTAGTTTCTTGGGATATATTCCTAGAAGTGGGATCACTGGATCAAATGGGAGTTCAATTTTTAGATTTAGAGTTCTTAATTTATTTTTAAAAATACTTTTTATTGATTTTAGAGAGAGAGAGGAAGGAAGAAGAAGAGAAAGAAACATCAATGAGAGAGAAGCATCCATTGGCTGCCTCCTACATTCCCCATACTGGAGATTGAGCCCACAACCCAGGCATGTGGCCTGACTGGGATTCTAACTAGAGACCTTTTGATGCTTGAAATGATACACAACCAGCTGAGCACATGAGCCAGGGTAACCAGCAGAGCTCTTTAGATGTCTTCAGAAGTTCAGACTCATAGGATACATCACAAAACAATTATTTAAAGCCTGAAGACATCAAAGTAATTTTTAGGAATTATTCTGAATCAGAGTTCTAATGAGATACAGATAACTGTACAGGATTTAGCCCTTTCTGGTACAGGTATGCTCAGGTAATGGGAAAATATTTAGAAAAAAATTAAGTTGATTAGGAAGTATATTAAAAACTTAAAAGTAGTTTCGACTCTCTTTAAATATAGTGGCTTACAACTATAAGAGATGAAGTACTTTTCACAAATTTAAGGGGAAAAGGTGATTTTAAAGAGGCTAATATGCCACATTAGATTACATATAGAAAACCACAGTGAAATTAATTCCTTTAACTCAGTTGTATATAGAGAAAAACTACTCTAAAAGAGCAAGGTTATCATGTTATATTTTGAAAGAATTTCCTAAGGGAACTGCTGAAAATGCCATTACTTTATTATTGAAAATAACCTGAGTAATAGAGCATTGTGCAGAGAAATCTTGCCCTCTCAGGGTGATGCATAGGATTACCCATTCCATCATAAATTGTATGTTTATCTTTGAACACACGTGTAAATCCAGGGGAATTACTTAATTAATATAGGTCTTTGAGGATAAATTTGTCTCTTAAAATAATAAATATTACATGTGAATTTTGTAATAGCTATATAAATTTTGCTGAGATTTTCTGCAATATCTCCTGTGCTACCCATTGCCAAAGACTATAGTTTTTCACTGTAGCATTTTGCTATTTTATTGGTAGTTGACCATAAGTCCCAACTATTCAATAAATATTGTCACATTTGCCATTAAAATTTATTAATCATCATTATAATTTTGTATTATGAAACATGAATAATTTATTATTTTTCTAAGAGAAATATTATATTGCATCATCAATATACTCTTAACATTTAATCAAAGACTTAAATTTTATCAAGATTGAGCTCTATTTACACTCAAAATCTTAGGCAAACCAGTATTACTCTCAGAATAAAATTTCTTAGTGAATATAAGAAAATAAAACAGGGAAGATGGACTGCCATTTTTTTCTATACCTAAAAAAAATAAATTCTTGGTGAGCAAAATTTGACCTTATCTTCAGAGGGGTTGTTTTTTTTCTTCCTCTGGGTTATTTTAATAATTTCTTTGGAGGAGTTACTGCTAATGACGTTTGCTTCCCATCTAGTCTGCTGTTCCTTTGCAATTAATATATTTTTATTATCTTCCAATCTGTCTCATCAAAATGACCTATCTCTTGGGTATAATTGGTGGTAGGCTACTGTGATAAGCTCATTAATCTTACATGTTAGTGACAAAAATGCTAAGCGTTATCCTTTGGAAGGACGTCTACACTCAGTAAGAGCTTTATAGAGCTGCTTTAGTACAAATACATGAATGCCTGAGGCATGATGGCAGCTGAATGTGACTTTGAAGTAGTGGAAGCTTTGAGGCATCCATCAGATCACAATGTGAAAATATGCCGCCCCATGAGTTGGCATAGCTTGGGTATCTTTCAATGTCCTGGCACGTAAGAGATGACACTCAAAAGGATTAATTGAAAAGAGTTTAATGAGGGGATTCTTTATGAAACGTAGACTGAGGAAAGTGAACAAGTAAGGAGTGGTGAGGGAGGAAATGACCTAAAAAAGTAGGAAAAATATGTCCACTCCTAAGCCTAAAGGGTAAGGAAAGGCTCATGTGCCTGGAATCTAGAAAGAACTATGAAAGAACCAAAAGAATATATGCAGGGAACCAAATAATGAGTACGGAAGATAACTTGTAATACAAAATATAAGAGCAAATGTGAAAAAAAATTGTTTTTGTTTTTCTAGAAATCAACATATATAAAACTAATTAATGTCCTCTGTGGTAACCTTGCAAATGGAATCTGAATTTTCAAGGTCACCTCCTGCTAACCCAGACAAGTGTGATTGATTTGGAATAATACTCTTAACATAAGTTATATGCAAGCCAATTATTTGAATATTGACTCAGAATAAATATCATTAAAAATTCAGAACAGCCTTATGAGTTGATGTAAAGAGAGCTAGTGAGAGTGAAATTATTTCAGTGTCTTTTTAAATATTTTAGTAAAAATTTTTGAAATGCTGAATTTTATAAACTCACCAAGCACCATGCTCTTTGTATACATGAATTATTATGAATTAACTAACATAATTTATCTTAACAGGAAGTAAATATTATTAGTAAATTTATAAATTTCAATTTCTGTGTTGTTGGTTTTTTACTTCATATGGTTAAAACACCAATTTCCTGTTACATATCTTGTGTTGAACTCTGTGCCTCAGTCTACCAGATCAATAAAAGTACAAGACAGCTGGCCCTTGCCAAATATTATCAATACTGCTAAGGATGCCAGTTTGTTTCTCTCTAATAGATGTGAACTGCACAGTGAACCTTTGCTTTTTAATCTAGATGACAGTCAAAGGTTTCAAGATCTGTGAACCCTGGGCAAGATTTATAAGTTAAGTTGTCATCTAGAACAATTGATATGGCTTTTGTCCAAAATCTATCACTAAGAGTATTTTTTATCTGTCTGAAATATGTCCAAATGTTCTTCCCTGTCAGAATAAACTGTAAATAGAATTCCAACAAATAGCATATTTTACTATCAAGTATAACTAATAAATTAGTTGGTGTTAGTACTTGGTATGCATGTATATGAATTCATCTACCCATAATCTATTTGTGTTAGAATTACCGAGTTGACAGTAGTATTATTTTAGTCAATATAACTATATTATGTTGGTATTAATTACATTCTTTAAGCCTCATTTTACTAAAAGATGATATAGATGAGAGAAGATGAAATGGTGTTATAGGATTAAATAGATGATTTAAGACCACATATAGCTTGAGCATTCTCCCTTGAAGCTATGTGTCCAAACCAAATTTCCTCCTCCTTCAGAATGTTTGTCAGTAAGTCAAAAGCATTGCTTTCTGGTAATTATTCTTACAACCACTAAAATGTATTTTCCTTTTAGTTGAATATGCTACAACCACCTTATGCAGAGCTTAAGACACATACCTGATGTTGCTATGCTTGCTACATGGTCATGTCTGATTGGGCTCCTGAAATGAACTATAATAAATATATACTAGTGATTACAAACTGCTCTTCAAATTCTATGGTATAAAGTTGAAGAAAGCCAAAGTCATGAATCAGGGGACCTACCAAAGGTTTTCCTCAGATACAAGGTTAATTTGCCATTAGATTTTCCTACTTGTGATAAAATATTCAAAGATTTTTTTTTTAAATCTGCTTTTTGTAGGAGGTGAAGGGCTGATATTCTAACTAATTTTAAAACATGAACCAGAAAGTACAACTGTGAAATATAGTTTTCTTATATAAAAATCAGTTTTTTGAAGCTGGTATCTAGGTGACTGAGTATAGATGAAGGTTGACAGGACACTGACAATATTTTTGTATTTCTATGAAATATTCGTGGCTAATCATCAGCACTGCTATTTCAGGAGCTAATGCTGTTTGAAAGTGTGCTGTTTGGCTGGCTGCCTATCCAAGAACCCTTTGAATCCCTAAAATGGTCAGGTCAATGCATGAAATTCAAAGCAGTTTTCATTTGTCTGTTTAATTAAAATGGTTATTACAGATGAGCATATGTGTTTGTAAATATATAGAACATTAATTAAAAAAAAAACTTGTTATCTCTAATTGCTACATGACAAGGTAAGCAATCTCTATGTGTGTTGTCTGAACCCTTATAAGATTAAAAATAACTATTTAGTGTTTTCTCCTTCCAGGCTGCTCAAAGTTTCTTCACTGTAGCACACTATGGGGTGTTTTCTTTCTTATTATCTTTTATGCATTTCTGCTCTAATTAAACATCTCAGTGTCTTTTGTAACTAGCCATATTCCAGGACTGTAAACTAACTGCCTCACCAACTATTAATATATCTGAATCATAAGTGAGACTGATATAATGACCCAAATTGCATTGACAGATCCATATATTATAGTTTGGGGAGCATCAATTGTGTGATTATCTTTGTTATTTGGAATGGATTTTAAATTAGTGTCACATTATTTTTGCTGTTTTTCTGAAGGAGATGCTGGAATTATAAAAATAAAAATTCTCTCCAGGAGAATACATTCCTGGATCATAATATTCGAGTACCAACCAAAATGTACCAAAGGAATAGAGGAGGCCAAGCCAATTCCATTACCTCTGGTTATCTCAATGGCAGGTGTAAATTAACCTGTGATCATTTTGGCTGAGATGATCAGTATTGATTGAGAAAATGGCCACAACTCAGTTTGTCATATATAGACACTGTCTCAGGATTTAAAGGCATGAATAAAAAATCTGACACATTTAAGTTCAACTTGAGTGGCAGCACTTAGTGAGTTTTAGAGACTGAAATTGAGGTAAGCGGCAATCTGTCCCTGTTTATGATTTACCACCTTGTACTGACACATCTTTTTCCGAGCCATCTGCTTCCTTCATATCATTAGAGAACAAGGCACAGGGCACATTTACCCTGTTCATTTAACAGCATACTTGTTAGTGACTACATGCAGACAGTCCTTATTAATTCAAGAACTTTTATTTTTAGATAAGAAAGTGTGCTATATGGGCATTGAATATTATGTGCTCTAGCAACGAATAACATGAATTTCCTGAAGTACATCCAATGATTTCATAATTAGTATTTAGTGGACACTTTAGTTTCATTTGCATATGCACATATGTTCATTATAAGCACTGCTAACAAAACTAGATGCATAAAAAAGCCCTATCTACTTGATGTCCTATATACTTGAAGGATTCCAAAAATGATGGGCTGGTAGAACTCTCTGGTTCTTTTGCACTTTACTCTTCTTAATTCTTCCAGTGACACTTAATAGAAAAGTTCCTCTACTGTGAACTATGAAACATTATGAGTTTCCTTGAAAAGCAAATATATAATTTTCACAAAACTATTAAGATAAAGAGAGAAAGAATTATTAATGCATTTCCAAATGTTAAATATTTATTGTTTCCCTTTCTTGACAGGAATCACAGTACAGGTGATATTATGATATACTAGAGGCCCGATGCATGAAATCCATGCAAGAGTAAGCCTTCCTTCCCTTGGCTGCCAGCACCAGCTTCCCTCTGGCACCCGGGACCCGGGCTTCCCTTGCAGCCCTGGCTTCATCCAGAAGGTCGTCTGGAAAGATGTCCAGTCTAATTAGCATATTATGCTTTTATTATTCTAGATAGAATGATTGTCAAGAAACCTAAAACCCTAGTCTCTGTGCCTGGCAGTCCACTGGAGTTTCATGCCTGGCTTAGGTAGGAGAATAAGGAAAGTGAACTCTAATAAACATTTTAAGTGAGAATCTTCACACACACCAATACCTTTCTAGAACATTTAGTTTTACTTCAAAAATTAACTTTACGAAAGGAACTATAATAAAATGTTCGCTGAGAGGGAGTCCACAGTTGCACTTTAACCAGCTGCATACACTTGTACTTGTTGCTAAATTATTATAAGAAACAATTCCAGAATAGTGAGTGGATTATGGGCAATAGCAGAAATTGAAGGTGTGTGTGTGTGTGTGTGTATGTGTGTGTAAAGAGAGTGATTACAAATAGTAATAATAATAATAATATAAGACAAATCTTACCTAATAATAGACAAACATATAAATTGACTGTACCTCCGCTACGCCACCAGCCAATCAGGAGTGATATGCAAATTAACCTAACAAAGATGGAGGTTAATTTGCATACACAGGCGCCCAGTGACTGGGGCAGGATGCTTGCATCATTGCCATGGTGATGACGCAGGTGTTCTACCCCACCCCCAGTCTCTCAGGGCCTCTGGGCAGCTTGGGAAGGCGGGGCCTGAGCGGAAAGGGCCTGGGCTGGAATGAAAAGGTGGTACCGGCAGCCAGGGAAGGGAAAGCCCATTCTAGCACAAATCTTAGTGCATCGGGCTTCTAGTAATAAAATAAAAATCATTGAGTCACTAAAGAAGCAAAGAGTTGCTTGGTTTCATTTTAAGAAATTAGAGTTTTATTTCTTTGGTATAACTCTTGTAACTTGAATTATTGCTTCTAAAGTACAGAATTTATGAACAATGTGGAGATACTTTAATGATAAACCAATTTTTATTTTGTCTTTCTTTAATTGGTTTTGTTTTGATTTGGAACTTGTATTTTTGAAACCCATAGTGGCATCACGTCTTAACTACATGTAAGTGAATGTTTAAGGCAACATTCAGGTATAGTCAGAACAACCCTTGAAGTGCACTCAGCATGTCAAGTTGCTCAAATTATAGGAAGCGTGAGGAAGTGGAGAGAACAGGCATTCATGTCACCAGCAGCAGTTTACTCAGGGGCATCAGCTCACACTCTCGGGAGGAATGACTGGCAGAATCGCTGTGTTAACTGGGTCTCTCCACTGTGGGTTTCACTGTCTTGGTCCAGCAAGTGCAGTGAAAGTTGTATCACTGAACTGCACATGCATACATATGATGGCATTTTGCTCTTAAATTGTGGTTATGATTACCTTTCAGTTACAACTCTGACTGAGCTCCTCTGCTTTCTTTGTATTTTTTCCTTAAGAAGGATAATAAAGTAGAAGAAAAGAGAGATTTGAGCAGAGGACTAACACAAGAGAACAACAAACCATGAAAGACTACGCATCTGTGAGAATACCACTAAGACTGTGATATACACCATCTCCCTCCACTATCCTGCTGTGTTCTCCGCTTCACAAGATGGAAAATATACCTGTGAATACTGTAGATAGAACTAGCTGTTTTGGAATTGTCCAAGAGAGACAGGAGAGAGCTTTCCCTCAGTCCCATCGTTTTCATTAGGTGAGATGGGTTCAGAGAGGTAAAGTGACTTGACAATGGTCACAAAGTGCCTTAGGGCTAGGCCATGGACTTGGAACTTCTAAATTCTAAAAACAGTGCTGCATCCTGCTGCTCCCCTGTTGCTGACAGAGGACATTAATTTTAGATTAATAATGGTAATTTAAACAAGCATGACCGGCATAATGGTGCAAGGATGGCACAGAAAAACTGATTACAAGGTGAAATATTACAGAAAGTTAAATTTCCTAAGCAAACAGAACAAAGTAGCTTTAAGCACAGAAATATGCTGTCTATAAATTGGGATTATTCAGAACATCTAATTGAATATAATTCACCAAGACCGGAAGTGACAGGTTTACCACTGTAGTGTTCTATCAGCCACCAATATCTCTTGGCTGGTCATTAGGATCTGGAAAATTTCCTCATACTGAAAATGAGAAAATCTTAACAGATATACAAACTTAGAGCATCTATTATATCTCACTACCACTCTGGGAAACTAGTCATCAATATCTCCTACTTTGACTAAGTTACAAATATTGTGCATTTAGTATAGCTCTTAAACATGTCATTTATTGGTATGATAGAGATAATAACTTACACTAGAAATCTACTACAGTAGTCAAATTTTGGACAAAAAAAACAGGGAGGATATCTGTAGTGCAAACTTCATGTGTATTTTTGCAATGTATTTCCTAGTGCCTTTTCGCTCTATGTAAGAAATGTTCGCCTTTCAATTCTGTGTTTGTATTTTGTGGTTTTTTCTAAGGGATAATTATTATTCAGAAAATGATATATAAGTACTCAAAGGATAAGCCCTGATTTCAGGTTAATTAAGATTTCCTTCTTTTTCCATGTGGTAAGGTGGAAATGTACTTATGATGTCTCAGGACATGTGATGAGTGGCTTTTATCCAATGATACAGGGGAAGAAAAAGTTACCAGAAGCCTAAACTTGTTAAGGACAGATATAACATTCATGTTGAGTTAAACTCTGTGATCTCATTCCACAAGTGAAGTTGACAAGGTTAAATTTATGATTTTCCTTTATTGCATTTAGAGAAATACAAAGATGTTTTTTTTTTCTTATTTGAGAACTAGAGGCCTGGTGCATGAAATTTGTGCATGGGGAGGGGTTCCCCTCAGCCTGGCCTGAACTCTCTCCAATCCGAGATCCCTTGGGGCAGTGGTCGGCAAACTGTGGCTCGCAAGCCACATGCGGCTCTTTGGCCCCTTGAGTGTGGCTCTTCCACAAAATACCACGGCCTGGGCGAGTCTATTTTGAAGAAGTGGCATTAGAAGAAGTTTAAGTTTAAAAAATTTGGCTCTCAAAAGAAATTTCAATCATTGTACTGTTGATATTTGGCTCTGTTGACTAATGAGTTAGCCGACCACTGCCTTGGGGGATGTTCGACTGCCGGACCAGACCAGCAGTTGGACATCCCTCTCATAATCTTGGACTGCTGGCTACTAATTGCTCACCTGCCTGTCTGCCTGATTGTCCCTAACTACCCCTCCATGCTGACCTGGTCACTCCTAACTGCCCCCCCCCCCGCCAGCCTGGTCACCCCTTACAGCCCCCCCCCGCTGGCCTGGTCACCCCTTACAGCCCCCCCTGCCGGCCTAGTCACCCCTCACAGCCCCCTACCGGCCTGGTTGCCCCATGAAGCCTGCTTGTTCAGTTGTTTGGTCATCCCTCACTAAACCCCCTGTCAGCCTTGTCGCCCCATGCAGCCTGCTTGCTCAGTCGTTTGGTCATCCCTCACTAAACCCCTGCCAGCCTGGTCACCCCACACTGCCTGCTGGTCATTTGTTTGGTCATCCCTCACTAACGCCCCTGCTGGCCTAGTTGTAGGCAATCATCTTGTGAGGGTGTGATGGTCAATTTGAATATTACCTCTTTATTATATAGGATTTACTTAGAAAAAATGGTACTTAAGAATGGTCATTGTGAACCTGTATGTATTTTCTATGGGGTCACTATTCCTGTCCCATATATTTGATCCGAGAATATATTTAGTTAGAGGTCACCCATTTTATTTACAAATGTTAAAGCTAAATAAAGCTTTTGTTTGCTATTAATAAATACAAGTGTTTTGGATAGACACTGATGAAAAAAGTTAGAGAATTAGATTAACTACGTGATCTTGTGTCCATGGAGTAGGACTGAATTAGAATGAAATAGCTTTGAATCAGAGGTTCATTACAGCTGTAATGAAGCAAAATTGGCAGATCATTCCAACCTCTTATTCAGAAACCTGACAGGAACTGAGCCTTATTTTTTCCTTGTAATATGTCTCAGGTACATTATTCCTCTCATTACTCTATCAAACCTCTGTCCAGTTTCGGTTGTTTCACATTCAGAAAACTCTAATGGCCTTGTTTTTCACCGGCCCCATGCTTCTCACATTTTCAGCTAGTCTGCTCTAAATACCATGACAAGAAAATTACATTCCTCCTATATTACCTTGATTACATCTTCATACAGTTTAAGCCAGGGCATGGATGGATAAAACTTAAACACATAATTATCAATCCTTTCCCACTTACAGGTATGTAACCACCTGACGGTGTATTCTCTAGTCTTTCATTTTTCCCAATTATAAAACCTTTGTGGTTAACAGCCATGTCATCTACATTATCTTATTAACACCCACTGATACCAGGGCAATTCCATAGATGCATAATACATCTTTATTTCAGGATAATTATACTGCTGTGGGTAAAATTAATAAGGAATCATGAAATTATATTTAATTTTTAAACTTTGTAGATAAAATAAATGTAATGATTTTAAATTAAAATACTTCATTAAAATTATAAAACAAAGGTCTCCCCCTGTCCACCCCACCTCACCATACCGCCTCAATTGAAAACCTGCAATTTCTTACTCGACAAATGCAGTACCTTTAGACTGAGCTCCCTGTCTCTGTAAAAATTCTCTAGTGTTTATCTCCAAAAAATTAAAAATAATCTTTACTTGATATACTTGTTGTTCAAACAATTGAGACACTCTTCTGTCTGCAAAGCCCTAGAAATAGCCTGAAGAATTGCCTTACCAAACTTTGAAACAGTCATATCAAGTCACAGTTTTAAGAATGGAATGTGTATTCTTTGCTTTGGATGCAAAGTAAAACCTCTAAGCAACCCCATAACCTGACCAATATGAATCCTGATATCAGGGGTGCTTTTGGTGTTTTGGCTAGCCTAAATCCCTTGTCCTCTATGAGAAAGCCACATCTTATTTTATATTTGGTGGAGAGGAGAGTAACAGACTACTATTCTTTATAAATTTGCTTTTTCTTTGGTTTGGGGGAGCTTGTTTCTATAAACAAGAGAATGTGAGACCACATGGTATAGAACTTTGAAAAACAAGTGATATTATTTGGGCCTTCACAAGTCTTTCCATTTTTTATAAATGCACCATGTTAGTCATTCCTTTAAATATATTAACCCAGGAGTAAATAAATAAATAAATAAATAAACTGTATATAAGCAAAATATATTCTTATAAGAGGCAGGGTAATGTAAGAGCTCTAGACTTGCTTTGAGCACCTTATGGAGTGGACATTGGGGGTCTTATCTAATTTCTCTGTACCTATGTGCATCTCTAAAATGATGAACTATAAAACCTGATTCACTATCAAGTTATCATGAGGGTCATAGTTGGTTGGGTAAGTGTATTAGGTAACAGTGGTGCATAATTACTATAAAAATAAAATGAAAGATATAATGCCAACAGATCCAAATTCTTGTACCTTGTCTTCCACAACTGAGAATCCTAAAATGAACTTAATTTTGTTTATTCCTGCTTGTGTCTTTTATCTCTCTAAAACTATCTATATTTTTCCACACTGCTTGGAACTGAGTTGGCATCATCTGACATATAATTAATAAGCCTTTAGTTACTTATTAAAGATCAATGTTGAAAATATTAATAAAACATGTCTGACCCTTCAAAGAGCTCATCAGGTATCAAAAATGCATGTAGGATACTTTATAATTAGTTGTTGCATGAAATTCATCAGTTAGTTTTTAATCTTCTTAGATTTACTTGCATCAAAGCCAGAAATATATTATCTCTCCAAAATATTTTTGAAGCATTGAACAAAATGCTTTACCAAGTTACTATCATTTATTACTTTTATCCTCTGGTTGTGTAATTACAGAAACCACACTAAAGACAGTTTTCAGACATAAATAATGTTGGTTCAGGTCAGTTCGTGTAAGTGGGCTCACACCATTTAAACTCATGAGCACTGCAATAGCATCAGAAGAAAATAATTATGAACATATGAAGTGACTTAGGCCCTAGCTGGTTTGGCTCAGTGGATAGAGTGTCAGCCTGCGGACTGAAAGGTCCTGGGTTTGATTCCAGTCAAGGGCACATGCCCAGGAGTGGGAAGCAGTCAATCAGTGATTCTCTCTCATCAGTGATGTTTCTATTTCCCTTTCTTTCTCCCTTTCTCTCTGAAATCAATAAAAACATATTAAAAAAAAAAAAAAAAGAAGTGACTTAGATGTTGTCATTTATAGTAAACAAGAGACCTGGTGCATGAAATTCGTGCATGGGGGGGAGGGTGTGTCCCTCTGCCCAGCCTGCACCCTCTCCAATCTGGGACCCCTCAAGGGATGTCCTACTGCCCATTTAGGCCTGATCCCAGTGGGCAGTCAGACACCCCTCTCACAATCCAGGACAGCTGGCTCCCAATGGCTCACCTGTCTGCCTGCCTGATCACCCCCTAACCATTCCCCTGCCAGCCTGATCGACGCCAAACTGCTCCCCTGCCGGTCCAATTGCCCCTAACTGCCCTCCCCTGTCAGCCCGGTCACCCCTAACTGCCCTCCCCTGCAGGCCTGATCCCTCCCAACTGCCCTCCCCTGCAGGCCTGATCCCTCCCAACTGCCCTCCCCTGCAGGCCTGATCACCCACAACTGCCCTCCCCAGCTAGCCATCTTGTGGTGGCCATCTTGTGTCCACATGGGGGTGGCCATCTTGTGTGTTGGAGTGATGGTCAATTTGCATATTACCTCTTCATTATATAGGATAAGGCAATGGTTAAGGTAAGACATTAATATGTCACTTTTAATTACATATTTCATTTATTTTTCATACAAAATACAGAAAATTTACAATCAAACCTCCTCTGTATCAAGAACCCTCCCGGGCTGTTCTCCATTCCTACTGAGCACTCAAATAACCTGTGTGAGAGGTGACATCTGCGTCTTCAGGGCAGTGGAGTGGTTTATATTCCTTCCAATTGATCCATGTTAACTGAGAATGGGTTTTTGCCTGGATTGAGGACAGTCACCGGGTGTGACGAGGATGACTGACAGCAGCAGCACAAGTAAGCACTGTAGTTTTTTAATATGATTTCTGCAGTCAAGATGTGATTTTTCCCCCTTAGACAAAGGCATTGCATTAAGCTCCAAAGAAATATCAAAGCATATTTTCTCAGAGAGTGGGCCTAACATTTGAATGTTCACTTTTAAACTGGAACATGCCTTGAAGAAGGAAATCTTAAATCTCACTTTAAAAGATTAATTAATATTGTAATTTGTCAGCTTTGTTAATCATTCACATATGTAATTTTCTAGCAACACCTCCTCTTATTAATTTCTTTTCTCATTTTCAAGAAAGTAAGTTTAACAATAGTTCATTTTCAGAGAAAAGTCTATATTTTTCTTTGTGTTAACTGCAGGCACTTAGGAATGTTTAAAGTAATAATGGAAGAAGATAGAGAATAGTTAATAAAGCATAAAACATAGATCATTTAATCAAGATCAGTTTTCCACAAACTAATACTGTGCAATTTTAGTAATTTCCTAACTGTAACTTGGAGTCAAAGCTCGCAGCCATAGTTGCCTATGTGGCTAACTGTGATTGGTAGATTCTGAATGCTTAACAACTATTCTGATTTGTACAGGAATGTAGAAAAGCTAGATAAAATGGTGTGTGTGTGTGGGGGAAGGTTATTATCTACCGACTCGGGAACCTTCCCATACAGATTGAATTTAAGTATATCATTTCAACTTATTATCCCCCTTCTGCTCGCCACTCCCATCTCTCAGCACTGTTGCCCAGAGGAATCTGTGTTCAACGATTTTCCGGCTCCCTTTCCCTGGAGAGAGTGTAGCTCGCTAAGGAGAATGTTTCCAGCTGAGAAAGGACACCATGATTCATGATGCTCTCTCACGTCTTTCCCTGTGGCTAAGACATGGAATGGGCTTTTAATAAAATGCTCAGGGGTCCTTTTTTAACCCTTGGCCGCTAAAGGACGCCTTGCTATTGCTTAGGTCTTCATAGACGAGTGCGTGCCTGTGTGTGTGCACGTGTGCTGTGGAGGGTGTGTGGATATCAGTCTACACAGGTAGGTGGACTGAGAGTATAAAAATGAAGGTCTTTCATAAATGATAGAGACTGAGCCATAAATATGAATTTTCTTTTCTCATCTTAGCCACCGTCTACTGAAGCGAAACAGGTATTACTTATTACAGGAAAGGACTGAATTTCTAGAGGGGGAAAAAATGTATAACTTCACAACATCTATGATGAAAAACATCTGGTAGCGGATCTGAATGTAAACATTTTATTAAACACTTGAACTGAATCTTTTCAGCGTTAATTAAATAAACATAACCCAATTAAAGGAGTAAAAACACTTTGTAAGTGCTCGATAGCAGGACTGCCTGAGAAACATTGCACCCCGTCACTTCCCCCCGCCCCCCTCCCCACGCCACTTGCACATGGCAGGGATCATAGACGTCTGTTCACTGCGTATGCGGATAGTTTCTTCCTGTTTTTCTTTGCTCTTTAAAATCCTCTAGTTCAAATAGCTTGGCACTGGCTGCTTATTCGGGATGTCTGCTAATTTACCGCATAATTGCTCGTAGGGACCCATTTTCAGACTTGAAAAATAGAAGTGGGGAGACCTTGCTTCCTGCTGATACGGTGACATATTTAGAAGCAGTTGTCTATACAAGTGTCTGCCTCAGCATGTCCTGCAGCAAATTCAGCAGCAGAAGCACTTGCCCGTGCTGCATATTTACCATGTTTCAGACACTCATCCTTTCTGCCAACACCTACTGTGATGCGAGGATGGCCCACTGGGTAGACTTGTGCCAGTGCTCCATTTGTTTTCCCACCCTCCTCCCCCCCGAAGGGGAAGGTGATCAACAAAACTGTACCTTAAAAGATCGAGGATAAAATAACTTCCCGAAAAAGTTCTCTAGGACTCTCCTGGTGTAGTCCAGTTAGAGTATAGATCTCAAAGGCTTTCAAACCATATTTTTTCACGTGAGGGGAAAAAAATGTACATACTCATACAATTCTCTAAAAAACAGGTCCCTGCTGTATGTTATATGTCCAAGTACAAATGGCCTCTATTCATCACATGCAGCCTCAGCATAAGAGAGTTCCTGAACTGACTACCATATTTTAAGCACAGAGGATACCATTCTAGAACAAAAACTAGGCTCTAGTGGTTCTCAACCTTTCTAATGCCGCGACCCTTTAATATAGTTCCTCATGTTGTGGTGATCCCCAACCATAAAATTATTTTTGTTGCTACTTCATAACTGTAATTTTGCTACTGTTATGAATCGTAATGTAAATATATGTGTTTTCCGATGGTCTTAGGCGACCCTGCTAGTGGTTCTCAACCTGTGGGTCGCAACCCACAGGTTGAGAATCGCTGCTGTAGAGCCTAGGTAGTTTGTTGGGAATAAATGTGTGTTGTGTTATATATGGACATAGTGGCTGTCCAACTGACCTCTGCTTTGTCAAAAGAGGACGTTGCCAAGCCCTTTCATTAACACAGCCCGCAGAGTTCTTTCATAATACGTGAATCAGTAGAACTCACCAGGTGTTTATTGATTTATGCTAACCTATTCACTCAATAAATACTGACTGTGTAGGCCCCAGAGCTGGATGAGAGGGAAGCAAAGAACTTCAAGGGACTCACAGTCTCATAAGTAAAGTTACAAGTCAACAGGTAAGGAGGCAAAGGTGATGAGAGGTATATACCCACATGGCATAAAAGCACTGAAGTCTGGGCCCTCAGAGCAGTAGCAGTCAGGGAAAGCTTCCTGGAGGAGGTGGCTCCTGGGATCAGTTTCATGGGAAATGCATGTTTGGGAAGACGAGTCAGAGGAGAAGGGCAGCATGCATTGCAAAATCACATGTTGTTTAGGACAACTCTAAGGAAAGGTATGTATATATATATATATATATATATATATATATATATATATATAACTATTTGTGAGAATACATGTACTTATTAAGTCTGCTCTTTTACAGAACTAAACAGGGATATTTGTCACTGCTCAATGTGATGACAAGCTCATTTCAATGCAGTTCGAGTGTTACTCTCCTAGCACCTATGGCGTTATTTGCTCTCTTACATTGATTCTGACAGATTCTTCATTTATATTTAACCTAAAAGTGGGGCATTTACAACTGCAAAGACTCTTAATTATTATATAATAAAATGTACAGGATTCCCATTACAAGAAAGACTTTCTTACCAGCACATCTTTCCACTTGAAACACCAAATACAGGGTAAAGGAAAAAAGAGAAGACCCGTGAACTATTATCTCAGGCAAGAGAAATAAACACGTAGTGTGTGTAGATTTTTTAGGCACCAGAACAGTGTAATAGCCTCAGAATATTTGTCCAAGGATAAGATGAAGATTTTATTTTTAACTTGGTCCCAGACATTAACTGCAGGAGACATCAGAAATCTGCAAAGCCCTTTGTACACCAATATAGCACAGAGGTAAAAATGATGGACTGGGCACCCCCCGCGAAGGCTGGGCTAGCAGGGGTGCCATATTCTTCACAACACAGCCGCAGCTGCTTGTCCCTTTGCAATGCTCTTTCTCCTCTGTCTTAAAGTAAACAGTGGGGTCCCTGAGGACCAGATACTTCTGTGAACCAGAAAAATTACTTTGGAAGGAAATTTTAAAATGGAATGACCTAAGAACACAGATCTTTATTTCTGATTTTGTTGCTTTTTTGCTGTTGTTATAAAAATTGCAGATTTAGCCCTAGCTGGTTTGGCTCGATGGATAGGGCGTCAGCCTGCAGACTGAAGGGTCCCAGGTTCAATTCCAGCCAAGGGCACATGCCTGGGTTGCGGGTTCAGTCTCCAGTGGGGGGCATGCAGGAGGCAGCCAATCAAAGATTCTCTCTCATCATTGATGTTTCTATCTCTCTCTCCCTCTCCCTTCCTCTCTAAAAATCAATAAAATATATTTTAAAAAATTGCAGGTTTGAAAATCGGAATAAAGAACTTAAATAAAAAGTATTTCTTTCAGAAATACATTTTGAAGGGTTATTTTGTTGCATGGTGGCCTCTGGTGCTTGGAGTATTTATTAGTAATAGAATGATTAGTTAACAAAATGATTTAAGTTCAATTCTGAGAAATAATGGGTACAGGTCTGTGATGGTGAATTTTAGGTGACGATTTAGTTAGGTCAAGGTACTCAGATATTTGGTCAGACATCAGTCTACATGTCACTATGTAAATATTTTAAAGATAAGGTTAAATACTAACTTTGAGTAAAGAAGATTATCGCCATAATATGAGTGGGCCTCATACAATCAGTTGAAGGTCTTAAGACAAAAAAGACAGAAGTCCCCCAAGAAAGAAGGAATTCTGCATCCAGACTGCAGCACCAACTCTTCCCTCAGTATCTCTAGCTTTCCATCTGCCCTGTGATTTTAGACTTACTAGCTTCCATAATCATGTGAGTTAATTCCTTAAAATCTATCTATCTATCTATCTATCTATCTATCTATCTATCTATCATCTATCTATCTATCTATCATCTATCTATCTATCATCTATATATCTACCTATCATCTATCTGCTATTATTCTATTTCTCTGGAGAACACTGACTAATATACATCCTCATAGTAAGTAAATCTTTTTATTAAAAAAAATAAAAATAAAAATTAAGCAGTTCTTTGATTATACTATACAGCTAATTCTTCATGCCTTACTTTTGATATTCACTTGGTGGAATGAATGTGATTATGGAACAAACTCCCATTCCTATAACAAACATTTCTCTTTTGATCAATATTTTATAAAGAGCAGACACTGACATGGCCCTTCATACTTTAACCTGTATTTATAAACTCTAAGGATGTCCCTGTAATCCTAGAAACTTCCTCGAACAACATTTTAATGTATTATAGTACATTCCTATTTACTGATTTTATATCATTGAGCTACACACACACACACACACACACACACACACACACACATACACACACACACATTCTTAAGATGTAGGTATTTTTACCCATAATAGATGATAAATGAGAATAAGAGTCTTGCCCAAACCTTCACACTGTAAGTGAAGAAAGGGAAAAGGAAAAAAAATATTTCCTGAGCACATGTCCTGAACCCAACCTAAGAACTGGAGCTGGGATTCAAACCAGGCAGTATATCCAGGTGTCCAAACTTATTTCATAGCATAAAACTTGTGGCAGGGTTACATGTTAGCCCAGCAGGAAATAAAAAAGAATGAATTAGGTGGACATTCCACTTCTGCTTACTTTAAAGTGTTCAATTTCTGGATCTTAATCTTTCCCCCTCATTAGATATTTAAACATTTTCTTATCTCTTTTAATACAGAACTTGTTTGGACCCTTGATATTTATGCTTGACCCGCTTAATATTTATGTATTTCCTAGTGTGCTAGATAATAACATTAACAAGAATAATAATTAACACCAATATACACTAAAAAAAAATCATTCACATTTTGAGTACATACTTATGTACCAGGCACCATGCCAAGTACCTGATAAGCATTATCTGTTTAGATTTTTAATAACCTTGCAAGGTGGGCCTTTTTTTCCCCTTATTTTAGCAAAGAAGAAATAGAAAAGTCAGAGATGTTAATTTGCACAAAATAGCCGAGCTACTAAATGCCATACTCAGGATTTAAACCCAGTGCTATCTGATTAAAAACATATTTTGTCCACAGTAGTAGGTAGGATAAAAAATTCCCTTACTGTGAAATGTAGTTTGACCCTACAACCTCTTTTCTTGGTAGTTTTTAATAATTAACAATAAACAAGAGGAAATTGACTCTTCTCTTTGCAAGCTAGTAAAATATTAGTAAAAATTTCAAGGGTCTTCTGCCTAAATGGAAAGCATGGCTTCTGGATGCCTATATTGTCACAGTCAAGTGAGCAATGCAGCAATGACATGGCTTTGGCAGAGCACACACTGAAAATCCTATAAGAATTGACTGTTCAACTATATCCCTAAGCATCCTTTGGGACTGTGGTCCCTCCTTCGAAAGACAGAAGATCCTGTGTGGTAATGGGCACATGACAGAAAGAGAACCCCTGCAAACACACAGAGAGGTGAGAGGCCCCAGCTAAGCAGTCTGTAGGAATCTACTCTACTCACAGGAGTAGGAGTACTTGGGCTCTCATTAACATCATCAAATCTAAAGTTCCATTTAAAAAGATGTATACATGAGACAATGTCTCCTATATTCCAGCACCATCTAAAGGCTTTAAGTTGCAGAATGTTTATTTTTACAAAATCCAAGAAACTATACTAACTGAGAACATGTTTGGATTGCCAACAGTGTGGTAAGATTTGATGTGCAAAAGAAAAAGTCACAATCTACTAATAGACCTGAAATGGCCTGTTATTTGCTTTCAGAGCTGGTCAGACTGATATAACACTCTGGAATAAGCAAAGTTTTTTTTCTTAATTATTTTAATAACAGAGATCATAAATACAAACAGTTTAATATACATGAATAAAATATATCAATATAGCATAGTCTAATAGATACTTTCTAAAATGCCCAAATAATCTTTGATAGGCACTGAATAGAAAAAAAAATGGCTAAATGATTTTGTAGCTTAATATAAGAAGAAAATAAGTGAGCTTTGTTATTTGGATGCAAGTAGGCTAAAGTTAAATTTGAATACATATATATTCGTAAGTTGTAAATGTTAAAATGCATATTGGTTTTTGTGGCTTTTCAATTTAACAACATTGTTTAAATCTAAATGAAGCAAGATGGTAAAGATTCTATTTTTAAATTGCTTTGTCAACCTCAACCCAGATATTGCCTCATATCTAGTAAGAGACAGTTTTCTCCTATTTTCAAATTCATTCAGTTCTCTTAGAAACTATAGGTTTTTGTTAAATAAATTACAATATATGCAAACTATATAAAATTAGAAATAAAATAAAATGAACAGAAATAATAAAATTCTCACTTATAGCTGTAGATGATACTAAGGCATTATTAGACAATTTTCTTATTATAAGGTTTTTATTTTCTCTTAGGAAACATTCTTTTCCCTAAAATAAAGCTTGAAGATTATTTGAATATAAATCAACCTTAAACTAAATAGAGGGATTAATGACTATGTACACAAAATCATAAGAAGGTAATAACAATTAGGTAAAATTTGGTTCCTTTCTAATATCAAATATAAAAGTACTTTATAAAAATGCTGATAAAGACATGAGGTCAAAATTAGGCTCAGTAATAAGTATGACTTTTCATTCAATTCACATGTATTTAGAAACAAGATTGCTCTGAAAATTAGTTGGTAGTTGATTTGATCTGCTACTATTCTTGAAAAACCTAGAGGATCTCAATAAATGGCTTAGCAGTGGCCGGTCTACAATAATGGGTTTTCATCTTGGAAGGCCCTTGGTGATGGATGTATGAAGCAGCCTATCTGGCTTTTAGAATAGTCACATTGCTCCTAACACTTTGGTTCAACTGAAGACCTATGCTATTGGATTGGAATCCTGCCAGTCAGTATTTCTAACTATCCTCATTGGATATGAACTCACCTGGGGTACTTGTGAAAGAAGAAAACTAACAAAAATAAAGATTACTAACCATTAATGTCTGTTAATGATTTTAATTTCTGAATCTAAGTCAAAGACTGCTCAAATCACGTAAGGACATTTTAAATTTTTCCAAGGAGCTTTTGAGCTTGTTGCCAATCTCAAAACCTTTCTTAACCTTCCTTAAGGTTAATAAAATCCTTAACTATGGGCCAAGACATTATAGGCATATTAATATAATACGATATGATATAATAGTAAGCATTACATTATGTATAATTGCACAAAATAAATAAGAGGGCAGTGAATTTCCGATTTATTTGAGAAACATTTATTCAATAAAAAAGGAATTCAGTTAAATAAATCTTTAGAATGACCTTGGGGAGGGAAATCTATGCTCCTGATTTTAGAAAATCAATGTACAATTAAGAATATGGCAAAAGAGTTGATAACATATATAATGAGGGTGGATAAAGGGAACACCCACAATCGATGAACAATTTTCTCTTCTGCATTGGGTTCAGATGGACCTGGCTCCAGACATACTCTCTATTCTACCTGTAAGCCTTGGGACTCTGGGAAAATTAATTAGATAGCCAGGCTTCTGTTTTCAGTTCTGTGTTGCTTGGGATCCTAATGCTTACCTCTGGAAATTATTGTGAAGATTATTAAAGCACATAAATAAAATCATGTAGCATAGTACACAGAACACAGTAGGTATCCAATTAATGTTGTTACCCTTTCTTTCTACTTTATTTTCTGCCTCCATGAAATCTATCTTCCTGTGTCACTAGGTTGAAGGGCAAAATAATAACTGTCTTTACTGAATCATCTACATATGAATACATGCCTGACATATTAAAAACATTACTTATACACAAACAATATGTCGTATCACTAGGAAGTATTAATTTAGCATTTTTGATAACTAATAATCATATTGAGGGGTTTTACTAACTTTAATATGTCAAGAAATGGATACACAAGCATCCGATTATCTTCTGGGTATGACAGAATCGGTAAATGTGAAATTTTTTAATATTTAGAATATTTTGTAAATGTAATTAATGGCATTTTTAAATAGGATAATGCCTTTTTGAAGACATTATACTTACTGGCAGGTGACTGTTTTCCCTTCTCAGCATAATTTGCTGCGAAAGATGTGGCCATGGGATCTCTGTTTAGGAATTCTCTCTGCCCTCTGGCTAAGTTTGCTTCAGTGGAAATGAGATCCTGACCACTGGACTGATGGATGTACACATAACTGACTTGTTCAATTCTAATTTAATTCTGGAAATCTATCTCCTTTATAACTTTAATTTTTCTGACATGAAAACATTACATCTTTTTAGGCTTCCATTGTTTCTGCAGAACAGAAATATTCTCTTGGTAGAGGGGGAAAAAAGTAGTAAAGAAGCAGCAATAAACAATCCCACAAAACCAATTTTCACATTGGCAGAAAAACATGAGAACTCCAAATAGCCATAACTTGAAACAGTGGCAGATCTTTGGCAGCGTATGATTTGAAATTATTAATGAAAACTTTCACTGCAAACATGCACATCCTTTAGTTTTGAGACTTGAGCTTTCCACATAGGCAATAATCTAAAAGTGTACTAGAAGAGAGCAAACGACTTACCCTCCTACTGTGCCTGCAGTCACAGCCTGCGTGATCGCAGGTGAGCTGAAACAGACTCTGGATTCATTTCAGTCTCCTACAGTGTAGGGTAATGACAACCAAGGGAAGCATGGCGATCCGAAGAGAACTTTTCTACACCTCTGCTTATCCTAAGTCTCAGAGATGACCTCAGTCCTCTGGCTTCCAAGCTGCATTAGTAACTGGTTGTGAGTGTGTGCGTGTGTGTGTGTGTGTGTGTGTATACAATATATATCTTTATCTGCTTCTTTACATCACAAATATTTTGTTAAAAATTATTGACATAATACATCAATAGTCCAATGAGATCTTCAGAATAAAGATGCTAAGTGAATGTACTATCACACTATCACTGTATTTTTGCTGTTACATGCATGCATTGCTTCATTTTCAAACTTTTGAGAGCATAGAAAATTCATTTTTTCTCTAATTTGAATCTTTTTGAACATGCGATTGCGGTCAATTTACAAAGCAAATGAGAAAGAGAGTCTTATCCATACTTTGTAGGCACTTTTTGAAAAAAAAAATAAAACCTGTGGCTTTTTCTAGTTCACTTTAACCTGTAGCGGTTCAGAAAAAACAACAAACAAACAAATAAAAAAACACAAGATGTGCCTCTGTGCTATGCACATTGATTTGACCTAAAGGCAACTGAGAGCCTGTGGGCTCAAGAGAAACTTCTGCCTCTCCCTCCCCCTTAACTTCCTGGAATTTAAATTCGGAGCCTTGCCCATAATAAAAGACTATCAGAGATAAGCTCTTTGACCTATCCATATGGCAGGGCAAACTGCTAATTGCAGAACATCTGCCCTTCTAATAGTCCAGCAATGACCTTCCAACCCTCTGAAACCCCATTGTACTTTACCTCATCCTTAGCTTAGAATGCCATAGAAACCTCATTTTAAGGTTCTGTCCCTGAACTTCTCATGTATGTAGTAATCTTTGCCTCTCTCATGTATGTGGGTTTCCCATACTTATGTATATAATTAAATTTGGTTAATTTCTCTTGTTAACCTGGCTCATGTAGATTTAACTAGAGCAACCGAAAGAACCTTAAAGGGTAAAGTTTCTTCCATCCCCACAAACCCTTCCATCATATCAGTTATTGTTTTGGTCAGCACATACCTTTCATTCTCTTTAAAGCTGATACCCTCATCATGTCTTTAAAATCTACTGCCCCTCCCCCCTCATCCTCTCTTAAAAATCTACTGTCCTTTAGGTTTAGTAACCTATTGGCATAAGCTTTCTCCTTCACAGTCCCTATGTAACCCTACTTGAGGGGAAAGATGAGGGGACTGAAACTTATTTAAACCAAAGTGTATCCATTATTTTCCTTAATTCAAAACCCCAGGGTAATCTTTAATAATAAAAGGGTAATATGCTAATTAGACCGATGTCATACCGATGTCCTTCCTGAAGAAGCCGGGGCTGGAGGGAAGCCAGCCCAGGTCTCCGGTGCCTGCCAGAGGTCGGAAGAGGGAAGCCTGGGTCCTGGATGCCAGAGGGAAGTTGGTGCTGGCACCCGGGGGAAGGAAGGCCTACTCTTGCAGGAATTTTCATGCATCAGGCCTCTAATTACAAATATATAGTCAGCCATGTAAATAAATAATGTGATGATGCCATATTTCTTTCAAATATTTCAAATTAAACCAAAATTCATTTGGTAACAGTCACTTAATATTTTAAAAGTCCTGAGGATCTCTTCTACTTTGTTCTCAACAAGTTTTATTCTAGCAAATTATCTCAGCTAGGAGAAAGTTAGAATTGGGAGACAGGAAGCATCATGCATTTTTTCTTGAGGGAATAGTCTTCTTGATGACTTTTCCACTATGTGGCTTGTTTTTCCTGCTCCAAACCAGTGGACTTAGAGTAAATCTAAATGACATGGAACACTGGCAAGGCTAGGTCTGGAGTTTTAATGACAAATCTAACAGCTCCTTCTACAGTCCCCATGCCCTCGGAATGGCAACTCCACAGTGACGGCTAAGCTTTCTCTTAAAGACACGGTTCAAAGATATGCCCGATATAGACCATTTAATGCCTGCTCAATTTCTTGAATAGATTTGTTTACATTAGCTTTTTCCTAAGTTATTCACATAGTTAATTCATTAATTCTTTCATTCAAACTCTAGTAGGGGCTACAACTGTATGCCTGGTCATATAATGAGGTTAGGGGACCTTCTCAAGACCACTTCTGTGATTAACCAACATGCTACAAGGAGCTCATCGGTAAACTGACATTTATTCTTTTCCCAAATCTAAATTACTAGAGATTGTTTTATTATTAGATTTTCTGCATGTATGGATACTAAAATCCCAATACCAAATTCTTATGGGGGTTACCCTTTTATTTTAAGGCAACCAATTTAATTTACCTTGACTACAGTTGTCCTTACCTTCCTCCTTGATTGAGTTACAGAATTGAGTTACAGAAGATGTCATGTCTACATTCTCATAGTAAAAATGTAACTGTTTTGAAATGATTAAGAATTAGAGTGCATATTCAAACACACTGCTGTTTATTCATAGGCGACAATGGCTTGCTTAAAAAGAAGGTAATTCTTTCAAGTTTAAATGGTGCTCTGATTTCTTGCTATGCAGAGCTGTAGTTGTGACAGTTGTAGCATCACTGGGGGAAGTTGTTAGCAATGTTGACACTCAGCCCCACCTCGGATCTCCTGAATCTTAATCTGCATTTTAACTAAAGTAAACCAGCCATAGTTCTATGCACATTGGAGCCTGAGAAGCACCAATCTAATTAATGACTGTGGATTTTTGGTTGCACAAGTGACCCAAAGAGAAAACAAACATCTTACATCTATGTGTGTTCTGGGGTACAAGGTAAACCCTGGCACTGAGCTGGTTTACTAGGGCTCTCACACTAACAGGCACGGGACTTTTGTGTAGCAATGTCATAAATCTCCAGAATGAGGGCATGGTCAGAGCAGAACAGAGGCAGGATGGAGGAGAGCTTGTGGCCCACAGCGCTCCAAGGAGACATAAACATGCACACCTGAAGTGTGGGTTTACACATGCTGTGCCAGCAGCTACACGGGCTGTACGCGTCCACCTTGGTTAGATCAAAGTATCAGTAAAAATGAAACAGATAAAAACGTGGCTCTGGGCTGCTGGGGACAGCAGGCTCATTACTAATGTCTTCATAAGTTCAAAGGGAGAAACTTGGCACCATTATTTCTGAAAAAGAAATATCTTTATTAAAAACCTCTAATTTATAGCTCAGTGGAATTAAAATTAATCTGAACATATAGATTTTTAAATATCCATACTATGGAGCAGTTCTCACTTCAAAGTTGAAGCTATACCACTTAAAGGTATGTTTCAATTTTAAAATAAATATCAATATGTTTCAAAATTTTAAGCTCAAGGACTATTACTATTATGTTTTCAAACAAACTAGAAAATTAATAAAACATTTCAATTCCCCAGAGGGTTCCTATTGAAATAGCTAAATGAACTTTTTGCAACTATAAAGATGTATAATTGTAATAATCATTGAAATAATTTATATTTAATGTATGCTGGATGTTACAAGTATTAGCTTATTTATTTACTCTGCATAACCAGATGGATGCTAGCCTTTCCTCTTCAGATAAAGAAACTGAGGAACAGAGAAATTGAGTAACTTGCTTGAGGCCACAGAGCTAGTAAGTGATTGATTCAAATCCTTTCAGTCTCCAGAGTCCATTTATTCAAGTATTACACTATCTACCTTCTGACTTGGTATGCATATTTTTGGTGATTAGAAACCACTCTTAATTCTCACTCCCCAAATAAGCAAGCAAACAGAAAACAAACAAGCAAACAATCCATAACAACATCACCGGTATCTGTAATTGCTACTACTGGCCAATAAGCATTTAATTCTATAAATAAAAATAATGGTTAAACTGCAGATATTCCTCAGAAAGGTAAACATCTGAAATACCGGAGGACAGTGTATTAATTTTATATTGCTACTATAATAAAATACCCCATATTAATGGAATAAAAATCCATTTATTATCTCACAATTGTATAGGTTTGAAGTCTGGGTACAGAGTGATTGACCTGGGTCCTCGCTTTGAGCTTCACAAAGCCAAACTTGAGTTAAAGGCAGCATTGTGTTCCTCTTTGGAAATTCTGGGGATGAATCAGCTTCCAAGTCCATTCAAGTTGTTGGCCAACTTTGGTTTCTTGTGAATGCTGGGTGGGAGGTCCCTGTTTCCTTGATGCCTGTGAGCTGGAAGCCAAGCTCAGCCTCTTAAAGTTGCCTGTATTTCCTGCCCTGTTGCTGCCTCTCTCATTAAACCAGTAACTAAATCTGAGTCCTTCTCCCTCTTTAAAACTCTCTATAGTATTTTCTGGCTTCAGCCAGGGAAAGTTATCAGCTTTTAAGGGTTTTGGTGATTAGACTGGGCCCACCGACATAATCAAAATTACATCTGCAAAGGGGGACCAAAAAAACTTTGTAATCACCCAATTTTGTCTAATATAATGCTCACCTCTCACACATAATCTGTATTTGCTTTATGCAAGAGAATGTCTTAAGTCATTTACCAAATATTCATTGAAAAAGAAATTTAAGAAATTAATTTGGCCAGGTAAATTAAGTTTAAAATATGATACAAAGTGTCAGTATCCTCATTACCTTTTGTTCAGAAAATTATAACATGGGTGAGAAAATAAAATATAACTCTTAAACCGATGGTGGATCAAAACTGTGCCCACATATTATTAATACAACCAAATGACTGCAAATATAAGTATTGCTAGTACAGTACAGTGAAGAGAAATGTGGATCCCATCACAAAAGATAAACCAACTCTGCTAGTGAAAGTCCAAACTCACTAGTCTAACATGTTTCACGTTTGCAAATGTAAAATCCATTACAAGGGACAAAATGAATTTTGGAGTCCTGCCCTTAAGCTCTAGAATGGCTTTATTTTTATGATGTCTTTATTCTTTGAGATACTAAATATTGTCATTGCAATTCTCTAAATACGCCAGGCCTGCCGCTGCCGTTATTCATGTCTTTTAACGGTCCCCATCTGTAAATACCATGGGGCTCAAACCAAAACACACGTGCATGTCTCCTGAGCAGAAGACTGACACAGGACTGCTGACACATGAATGGGATGCTGTCTAACTAACACAAAAATGAAAATAAATTGCTGAGAAAGAAAACGAAGGGATTCAGAGGCTCTCTTGATTGCCTTCTTTAAAATGCCAAGGACTTAAGCTGGCCTTTCTTATCTTCCACTACATGTGTGTGACACTTTAGTAGGTCTTTCTTATTGTACTATAATTCAGGGATTGTTCCAGCTCTGTGCTCCATGCCTTTTTCCAAAGGGCAGCCTGAGATGTATAATTCGGGTAATGAACAGCTGCATAATTTAAGGGTCGCGCTAGTAGGGCACTGTTCCTTATTTGTGTTGCTTTAGCAGTTGCCAAGATGTTCCAAACCTATTTAGGAATACAATTTTTTTGACTGCTTTTTTCCTCTCATATGATATATGCTTGGATTTGGTAGTGTTCCAGAAAGCGAATTTTATCAGCAGAAGTACCAGAGCAAGCTTTTCTCTCATTTTACTCCAAAGGGCAACAGCACTGAGCTATAATGAGGTAATTTTTTTTTTCCAGCCATGCACACTCTGTGTTCTATCAGGCGGGGTTGCTCAAACCTAGTCCTGTCCCTTTCCAAAGCCCAATAGACTCAATCACTGAGCTATCAAAGGCACTTCCACACTACATCCCTCTCACACAAGGCCAATCTCCTGAACGCTGAAAAGGGTCGGGCAGCAAGGCCCTTCAAGATGAAGGCTGCATGCTGATTAATCAGCTGCTTTTTTTATTCCATCTTGGCAAGGATCCCCTGTTTGTAAATAAAAGGTTTACCCCGAATTTCCTGTAAACTCAGGAGCTCGAGGCTGCTTTGGACTCCAGTCACAGAGCGAGAAAGCTGCCTGCTCTCCGAGGCACAGGGACGGGCTGTGTCCACCGTCCGAAATGCCCCTTCAGGTGTCTTGAAGCATATCCAGAGTAGGAGCTCAACTGAAAACGTTTCAAAGACAGAGCAGACCAAACAGACTTAAAAAAAAAAAAAAGTATTTCCCATGTCTTTTAGTACAATACTCCCTCTTTGGAGAAAGATCCTGGTGAGCATTGGGGAAGGTACTGGAGTGCACCTCACAGAACAGTAAGCTTCTAGGGGAAACATCAACACAACAAAAGATCTTTTCTCAAGAAATAAATGAGAGCATTCTTTCACTCATCAGATGGTAAATAGCTAATGGAAATGGAATGTGACAGACCACCAAGACTGGGAACAGCCTGCAGACTGGCAGGCGAGGTGATTTGCTGATGACCCACATTATTTTCAGGCAGTTTGGCACATCTCAATTTGTCACACTTCCACCACCACGCCAAATGCATTTAATTAATGTGGAGTATTTTTCTTTTCTTACATTAAGAACAAAACAGCAAGCCTTTTTTGATTGTTGCCCAAACCCCGAGACAGCAACCATTATAAGCCTCTTGTCCTCATTCACCTTAGGTTATCTTCTATGAGGAGCACATGAGCACTAAAGAGTCATTCTTGAGTAGGGACGTGTCCATGTAGAAGAAGCATATCTACTATAGGCACTGTGTGTACGTTCTAGAAACCTAGGAGCTGTGGTTGTAGAATAACTTTTTACGAAGCATTTTGGCATTTCCCCCCTCAGTTTTGAAAGCAAGGTGAAGAGGCTTATCTTGTGAGGTGAAACCTGATCAATAGCAGGGGTTGGCACTGCTATATAAATCCATCCATCACGAAGCAGCAATTACAGTGATGCCTCACAGTATGGCCCGTGGGGTTCGGGGGCAGCCTGAGCTTCTGGAAGGGTGTGAATGGGAATGCAAGAAAGGGAGTGTTATTTCTAAAATCCCTCCTCACTTAGGTGGAATGCATGAGCTATAGAGTCCAGAAAATACTGCCTAGGGGCCCTTGCTTCCATCCGCGCTCTGCCCCTCGCTGGCTGTGTCGGGAACCTGTGTTGGCATGGCTTCACGCGTACTTAAAATGAGGAATTAACCCAGAGGAATGCAAATGGCACCTCCCAGCTCTAGGCTTATATGAATCACAATCACCCTAAACATGTTTTATTAATTCTAAAATAATGCATAGGAGTTGCAAGGTTCATAACAAATGCAAACTATAGTGAAAAGAAAAAATGCTAAACTCCCCCAAATAAAGTCATTTCCTTGCATCAAATTTAGGATTATGGGGGGACATTAACTCTTTGAGGCCTTGAGGGGTTTTGTGTCAAAACAAACATATCTTTACAACTAAAAATGTACTATGTTAAAACTGTAAGTTACAGCTAGCTATATAAATTTTATACATGGATATAAAATGTACCTAGCAAAGAAAATTTAAGCATGTCTCCCAAGAAAAATATATTAAAGCTCCCGCTCAATTGCATACCAAGTGCATTTTAATGTATTCCTGTTTCTGAACATATGTAAACCACAAATAGAATGCAATCGTATTTTGCATTTACGTCTTGAATTTTAATAGTTTTAGTGCGTCGCTCTGTTTAGATGGAAAAAATATCTTTAACAGTTACAATTCCCTTGCCATTCAGTGTACTTAAAATGTCTAAATGTTTCAGGCCTTAGGCTATGATTGAGACTGCAAATTAGAAACCAAAACAAATGTCAAAATCAGCAAAACAATGGTGCCACTCAGTATTATGCCATTCCCCAAAACCTGATGTCTGAAATTATTTACATACAAAATTTACCTTGTCTACTTTCTCTACCCTAATTGAGACCTAAGGTACTTTAGGCACTTCCTACTCCCTGGTTTATTAACTCCTGTCTGGCCCCACCCGCCCTCCAGGCCCAGCCTTCAGCCCTTGGCCAGCCATTTCAGAGGCTACTGCAAGGACTTTACAAAGCCTGTCTCCGCTGACCTTCAGCTGTGCCCACTTGGCTAATTCTTTGCCCTGCAAAAGCTTCCCCCGCCTGCGTTCTCTGCTTCTCTCCCGAGCTGCCAGCTATTGCTGAAGCGACTCCGGAACTGGTGTTGACAGGCTTTTCTACAAATCTGTGCTGTTCAACCTCAACTTGACCCTCACTGGTGTTCAACAATTCCTTTAATCATCACTTATTGACTCACAAGAGAATTCAACATGGTAGGTTTTCCTCAGGCCTCAGTTCAGGCTTAAGCATCTCATTCTTGGCAAATGACACCATCTGTTATTTAACCGAGACTGAAGCTCTAATTTTCTTTATCTCTTCTCCTTTACATTCATTCCGAGAATTCCTCAGTCTCTCAGAGAAAGAACCTGTCTCCTGCCTTGACCCTAATCTCTGGCTGGTTTTCTTTTACTTCTTTTCCTGTCCAATTTCTGGGGCCTCGCTGGCTCACTAGCTTACCACTGCATTGTGATCCGTAAATCATCAGCACCCTCCCGGACCATACAGACACAGTTCTGCTCATTTTCCCCACCTGCGGGCTCCTTCCACTTTCAAAATGTGCAATAACTGGCCCCCTGTCAAAAACCAAGAAACAGAATTCAACAACAAAAACCACTTTCCTCGAACCGTACTGCTGTATCTCCCAAAGTGTGTATATGATTGCAGTTCACCTTACTTTTAGTTGCCAAGTTTCTCTAATGATTAATAAGAGCCTGGTGCCTAATAGATTCCACTTCCACATCATCCTTTAAGTCCTGGCAATCAGTACCCTCCTCCTGATGGAAATGATATGTTCAAGGTCACATTTGACTTTCATGTCAACCAATAATGTTTTGTGTCCTGACAGCCTTGGTCTTTTTTCTCCTCACAGCATGCACACAGCTCACTACACTCGTAGCCCACTCTTTCCTGTGCATTAGGTGTTCCAGGCTGGGATTTAAGCCTCGTGTACATGTATGATTCAGATATAAATGGAATGCAAAAGCAGTTAAGGCCAAATGTATCCACACATCAGATGTATCATTGGGAAAATGAATTCCAGACCTACAAAATCAAAACTGCACTGGTGTGATTCTGAAGTACTAAGAGTTCATCAAATATAGATCCAGGGACCTACTGGAACGAGATGAGCCAAACGAGGGAAATAGCTCATCCCACCATAACCAGCAGGCAGCTTTGCTGGAGGAGAATTCTGGCACATACTAGGTTTTCAATACATCTTTGCTGCAGCAATGAATTGATGAATGTGTGCCTTGGTTTTTGGAGAGAAGGGATGCTTTAAAGTACAACCTTGTGTTTCTCACTTTCTCTGACTTCTGCTCAGTTCCTGGGATCTCAAGAATAACAAGTTATTGTCTTAGATATTTGAGACCCAAAACAAAAATGATGTGATCAACATAGAGAAGGTGGGAAGAGGTTTCCTCCTTCTAGGTGTCAGAGTGTGGCACTGTACTGCGGAGGCGACAGAGTGTGTGGCCTAGCGTTGGCACATCTAGAACGCCTTGCACAGCAGCAGTGCCCACAGCCCTGGCGGGGCTCCCAGCATCCGATGTGCTAGGGGTACCAACTGCCAACACCGTCAACAGCAGCTGACGAGAACAGCAACGGCTTTAGAGCAATAAGAGAGAGCATCACTAAGAGTTGTCCCCAACAGCAACTGTGCTACTGTTACCTGACTTAGTGGGTGGCTGATGCTTTGCCAAGTGCATAAACAGAAAAGGCTGGAAGAAGGAAAACATTAGACACCAGTTACAATCTGAGAGAATAGAACTTATGGAAGCTGCATGTTTTCTAAGGTTGAAATAGTTAGTGCTGGGGAACTACTGGTTCTTACTGTTAACCCGATTACCTTTTTTAGCTACTGATTCATTGTGTCAAAGGAAATCATTGACTTTAAAAATAGTATACAGTCCTGGTTCTATTCATCTTTCTCTCACTCCCCCCACCATTTTACCCTACCCTGAAATGTAAGGCATTCCCAGGACATGTCCATTGGTCACGTCACACTCTACATGCTCACTGATGTTATTCCACAACCTCAACAGAATCTCTAGTCACATGCTACTAAATCTATAACTTTCAGTCCTGACCTGGATCTGACCTCCAGAATCATATTTCAAGTCAAGTACATATATCTAACTTTATGTTTCACTCATACCATGTATTTAACTTGTGTTAAAGTAAATTCATTAGCTCCTGCCTCAAACCTCTTCTTTCTGACTCCCATAATATTCAAAATAACACTATTTCCCTTGGCTAGTTGTAATCACTGGTTAGAGCATCGGCCTGCAGACTGAAGGGTTAAAGGTTCTATTCTGGTCAAGTGAACATACCTAGGGTATAGATTGGATCCCTGGCCTGGTAGAGGCACATGCAAGAGGCAGCCAATCGATGTGTCTCTTTTACATTGATCTTTCTCTCTCTGACTCTCCCCATTCCTTCCACTCTCTCTAAAAATCAATGGAAAAATATCCTTGAGTGAGGATTAAAAACAACAACAAACAAATGAGGAAAAAAACAAAAAACAAACATTATTTGCCCAATCACATAAACATGAAATCTTCAACTAACTAAACCTCTACCCCATAGCATTGGACACAATTGATTGCTGATTCTTTTTTGAAGTACTGTGTTTTCTTCATTTGGTTTTGAAAAAATTCTCTCTTGAAATTCTTACATCACTGCTCACTCCTGCTCCAATATCTTTGCTATGACTACTAAGTGTTGTAGCATTACAGGGCTCAGTCCTTAGTCCTCTGACCTCTTCTATTCTCTAACCCAGTCATTGCAGACAGAATCTCATCTACTCTGTTTTCCCTCGTCTGGCTTTCAGTCAACAAAAAAATCACTTCTTCTGGTGTCTCAAGACAAAAATATTGTAGGTATTTCATATGAATATCTGTATTACACTTCAGATTTAGTGCACAAGCATATTCTTTATAAGAAAACAAAATCTAACACTTCTCACCACTCCCAACATCCTTATCCAAATTGCCATCATTGCCTGCTTAGATTATTGCACTAACCTTCTAACTGGTCCCCCTACTTCCTGTATTCTACATCTACTTTTCAAACAGTATCAGAGGGAATCTCCTAATATTTATGTCAGATTATGTTATTCCTTTCTTACAGCTTTCCTATAACTTCTATCTCACTTTAATCACTGAATCATTGAGAATGTCTATGTTACTTAATAGACTTAGAAATAATATTCTAGACCAAAATCTTATTTGCCTTTTTTCCAAACTTCATGACTAATCTTTTCTCATTGTTTCAAAGAATATAGGACCAACTGTACATAACCAAGAAGGAGGACTGTTTACACATTAGGATAAATATTATCCTGTATAATAAAAGCCCAGTGACTGAAACAGTGGAACAACCAGAACGACCAGAGACCAAAATGACCACGGCCCCTTGCCCGGGCCGGCCCTGTCCCTTAGCGGGGACCCCCCACCTTGATCGGGGGTGTGACCATCCGGCAAACTCCCCACGGTCTCTCGTCCTGGCTGGCCCCACCCCCCAGTGGGGACCCCCACCCCGATCCGAAGCCCCCACCAGGGAAGGCCAGCTAGCCCCGACCTGTGCTCCGGGCCTTTATCCTATATAATAAAAGGGTAATATGCAAATTGACCCTAACAGCAGAATGACCAGAACAACCGTTTGACCAGTCACTATGAAGTGCACTGATCACCTCTTGGTCTCTTTTCCTGGCTGGCAGGCTCTGATCACCCGATGGCAAATGGGGAACCAGGGGTGTGTGGTGAGGGATGCAGGTGGCACCAGACCAAGGTTCTCACCCTGCCAGTCACCCCACACACAGAGGATGACCCACGGCGGGGGTGGGGCTGGCAATCATGGGGGGGGAACGGACGACCTCTTGGTCCCTCCCCCTGGCCATCAGGCTCCAAATGCTCGATGGCGAATGGGGAACCGGGGTGGTTGGCGGCGAGGGGCAGGGCCAGCTGTGGGCAGCCAGGGAAAATGGCCCTGATGGTAGGCCAGGCCTAGGGACCATACCTGTGCCTGAATTTTGTGCTCTTGGCCTCTAGTAATGGTAATAATGATATAAATGAATAGCAATAACTGTATCAGCAATAATCACTTATGAAGAACTTATTCTAGGCCAGACACAATACTAAACACTTCACATACATTATTTCATTTAATCTTCTCTGCAACCCCATAATTTACTTATTAAAATTATACTTCTTTGGAAGGATAACCAAGTTTTGGCAGGTGAGTCCAACTTGGCTAGGTACATCTTCAACAAGTGTATTTAAAGAGTTCTAGAAGTTAATGGGATAGGAGTTATATCTTCATGCCAGGAGTCTCCCACCTCTAACAACATGGAAAGCTATCCCTCATGAAATTACTTCTGTCTTTTCTAACAAATTGGTTGTTTATTATATATCTACAGTAGGGAATGGGTAAAGGAAGAAAACTGAATGTTTGATTTTTTAGTAATCTTAAAGGAAAAAAGTATTTTCTTTAATCATGTCAATATTTATGAAATAATGGAAAATAGGAAAAGCATCCCAAATCCTCAAATATTTATGAGTGCTATCAGGTACCAAGCACCATACTAAGTTAGTTCATATTACCTTATTTAATCCTCATAATAACCACATAGGGTGTTTTCTAGATTTTACACATGAAGAAACTGCCTTTTTTTAAACTTTTTAAAAAATATTTTTATTGATTCAGAGGGGAAGGAAGAGGAAGAGAGAGATAGAAACAACAATGATGAGAGAGAATCATTGATCAGCTATCTCCTGCATGCCCCCTACTGGGTATTGAGCCCACAACCTGGGCATGTGCCCTTTCCCTTGACCAGAATCGAACTCGAGATCCTTCAGTCCATGCTCTATCCACTGAGCCAAACCAGCTAGGGCAAAAAAAACTGCTTTTTAAAGAGATTAATTGACATGCTCAGAATCACAAAACACAAAGTTGACTGAATCAATATTTTAAGCTATATCTTCTCAATTTTGGTCCAGTGTAATTTCTCACTAAAACAAAATAAAAAACAAACGAGCTTCACCTTTTACATTTCTTATGTTGCATCCTTTTCCTCAAAGTTACAATTGATGATACACAAAGAAAGCCTCAAGAGAGTTTCTTACCTTGAATCACAAATTAATAGACACAAACCAAAGATATCTCCTTTATCCCTTTGTTTGTAAATCATCTAATTCAGAGGTTTCTTTGACATTGTCCATGCCCATACAGCTCCTATTATTTTTATAGCCTGTACAGTATTGGTTTGCTCCACTGCTAAAACAAGACACCACAGGCTAGGAGGTTTCAACAACAGAAAATTCTTTCTCAGTTATGGAGGCTGGGAATTCCAAGATCAAGGTGCCAACAAGGTAGGGTTCATTCTAAAAATTCTTCTCATGGCTTAAGGGCGGCTATCTGCTCTCACTGTGCTCACGGCACCTCTTCTTTGTGCTCTTGTAGAGAGAAGAGAAAGAGAGCAAGAGTGTATCTTCCTCTAAGAACACTAATCCCACCAAACATTCATGCTGATCCCCTCATTTAACCTTTGTTACTTCTTTTTATTTTATTTATTTTTTAAATATATTTTTATTGATTTCAGAGAGAAAGGGAGAGAGAGAAAGAGAAACATCAATGATGATAAAGAATAATTGATCAGCTGCCTTCTGCACGTCCCCTACTGGGGATCAGGCCACAACCTGAGTATGTGCCCTTAACCGGAATCGAACCAGGGACCATTCAGTCTGCAGGCTGATGCTCTAGCCACTGAGTCAAACTGGCTAAGGTTGTTACTTCTTTTTAAATTTATTATTATTGTTGAATGTTTTATAGATGTCCCCATTTTCCCCCATTGACCCCTTCTAGCCCGGATGACCCATCGCCAAGTACAGCCATACCAGTGGATCAGGACTTCATATATGAATTATTTTGAGGGGGAGATGGAGCACAAATATTCACTTGGCACTTGTCCCATGCACATGTTTTAAAACAATAGCTGAAAGTGTTTCCAGGAGGTTATAATCTCAAAATAAAAAGTGCTAGTTGACACTGATTGTCACAAACAGAACACAATGCTGTGAAACACTTAAATGGATTCTTCCATTGTGATCTATCCATTAAATGATAAGCATGACCTAATGCAGGCATAATCGATAGAAATGTACATAGTGGCTATAAAACAGCCTCTCTAACAAGAGAGGGTAATCCTCCATTTTACAGATTTGAAGAGCTAATCAATTAAATGCTGGATAAGGTCAAATACTATTGACTCAAGATTCAATGAAATCCCTTCCTTTACCTTCCCTCTTTTGATTTTTCCTGTGATCTAAGCTGCGTTTTTAAAATACATTTTTACAGCCGCTGAACTTACATACTGGTAGAAAAGTGAGTGGTCCTCAAAAAAAATAATGATTCACTGGCACTGAAATCAATAGTGTTATAAAACCTTGAAGGCATGAAAAGGTTGAAAAATAAAAATATTAATGCCTAAACTTCAAGAGCATACTTAAAAAGTAATATTTAAGAAATGCCCATTGCTAGCGGGAGATAGTTCATACATCAATTTAGACAAACACCTTCCTACAGGGTATCTGTCTTGAAAATAAAATAAGAATACTGTTAATGATGTCTTTAAATCCCACTCATAATTCAACTCTGATTTTGATACAATTTCAGATTATTTTTTGAAAATATTCTCAGAGCTCATAAGACAAATATATATATATATACTGTATATATTCTGTACCACCTTTGTTGTTTTTTTGCCACCTTTTTTATTATTTTTTTAATTCTTTATTGATTAAGGTATTACATATGTGTTCTCATCCCTCCATTAACCCCCCAAACCCCCCTCCACTCATGCCCTCATCCTCATGGTGTTCATGTCCATTGGTTAGGCTTATATTCATGCATACAAGTCTTTTGATTGATCTATCTTCCTTTCCCCCACCCTCCCCTACCTTCCCTCTGAGGTCTGACAGTCTGATCCAGGGGTGGGAAAACTTTTTGACTCGAGGGCCACAATGGGTTCTTAAACTGGACCAGAGGGCCAGAACAAAAGCATGGATGGAGTGTTTGTGTGAACTAATATAAATTCAAAGTAAAGGAGTGGAGGGGAGAGCAAGAGAACCCTCCGCTCTTTCAGCTCTGTGGGCCGGATAGAACAGCTGAACGGGCCGGATCCGGCCCGCGGGCCGTAGTTTGACCACGGCTGGTCTGATGGATGCTTCTCTGCCTCTGGATCTGTCCCTGTTCATCAGTTTATGGTGTTCATTATATTTCACAAATGAGTGAGATCATGTGGTATTTGTCTTTCTCTGACTGGCTTATTTCACTTAGCATAATGCTCTCCAGTTCCATCCATGCTGTTGCAAATGGTAGGAATTCCTTCTTTTATACTGCAGTGTAGTATTCCAATGCGTAGATGTACCACAGTTTTTTAATCCACTCATCTGCTGATGGGCACTTAAGCTGTTTCCAAATCTTAGATATGGTGAATTGTGCTGCTATGAACATAGGGGTGCATATATCCTTTCTGATTCGTGTTTCTAGTTTCTTGGGATATAGTCTTAGAAGTGGGATCACTGGGTCAAATGGGAGTTCCATTTTTAGTTTTTTGAGGAAACTCCATACTGTTCTCCACAGTGGCTGCACCAGTCTGCATTCCCACCAGCAGTGCAAAAGAGTTCCTTTTTCTCCTTATCCTCACCAGCACTTGTCATTTGTTCATTTGTTGATGATAGCCATTCTGACAGGTGTGAGATGGTACCGCACTGTTGTTTTGATTTGCATCTCTCAGATAATTAGTGACTTTGAGCATGTTTTCATATGTCTCTGGGCCTTCCTTCTGTCTTCTTTCGAAAAGTGTCTATTTAGATCACTTGCCCATTTTTTGATTGGGTTGTTTATCTTCTTTTTGTTAAGTTGTATGAGTTCTCTGTAAATGTTGGAGATTAAACCCTTATTGTTGATATCATTGGCAAATATGTTCTCCCATGCAGTGGGCTTTCTTGTTTTATTGATGGTCTCCTTTGCTGTGCAAAAGCTTTTTATTTTGATGTAGTCCCATTTGTTTATTTTCTCTTTAGTTTCCATTGCCCTAGGAGCAGTATCAGTGAAGAAGTTCCTTCGGCACATGTCTGAGATTTTTCTGCCTGTGGATTCCTCTAGTATTTTCATGGTTTCCCGTCTTATGTTTAAGTCCTTTATCCATATTTTGAGTTTATTTTTGTGTATGGTGTAAGTTGGTGGTCTAGTTTCATTTTTTTGCATGTATCTGTCCAATTTTCCCAAAACCATTTGTTGAAGAGACTATCTTGACTCCATTTTATGTTCATGCCTCCTTTGTCAAATATTAATTGGGCATAGTGGTTTGGGTTGATTTCTGGGTTCTCTATTCTATTCCATTGATCTATATGTCTGTTCTTGTGCCAGTACCAGGCTGTTTTGAGGACAGTGGCTTTGTAATACAGCTTGAAATCTGGTATTGAGATCCCACCTACTTTGTTCTTCTTTCTCAGGATTGCGGCAGCTATTCGGGGGCTTTTTTTTATTCTTGATGAATTTTTGGAAAGTTCGTTGTAGGTTTGTGAAATATGTCGTTAGTATTTTAATGGGGATTGCATTGAATCTGTAGATTGCTTTGGGTAGTATGAACATTTTGATGATGTTGATTCTACCAATCTATGAACATGGTAAGTTCTTCCATCTATTTATGTCTTCCTCTATCTCTTTTTTCAGTGTCCTGTAGTTTTTTGCATATAGGTCTTTTACCTCCTTAGTTAAGTTTATTCCTAGGTATCTTAATTTTTTTGGTGCAATGGTAAATGCGATTGCTTTTTTAGTCTCTCTTTCGGTAATTTCACTATTGGTGTATAGAAATATCATAGATTTCCTGGCATTAATTTTGTATCCTGCTACATTGCCAAATTCATTTATTTAAGTCTAATAATTTTTTGATGGAGTCTTTAGGTTTTTCTATGTACAATATCGTGTCATCTGCAAATAAGGACAGTTTTACTTCTTCTTTCCCAATTTGGATGCCTTTTATTTCTTCTTCTTGTCTGATTGCAATGGCTAGTACTTCCAGTACTATGTTGAACAGGAGTTGTGAGAGTGGGCATCCCTGTCTTGTTCCTGTTCTTAGGGGAAATGGTTTTAGTTTTTGCCCATTGAGTATGATGTTGGCTGTAAGTTTGTCATATATGGCTTTTATTATGTTGAGGTATGATCTTTCTATTCCCACCTTGTTGAGAGTTTTTATCAAGAAAGTGTGTTGGATTTTGTCAAATGCTTTTTATGCATCAATTGATATGACTATGTGATTTTTATCTCTCAATTTGTTTATGTGATGTATCACGTTTATTGATTTGTGAATATTGTACCATCCTTGCATCCCTGGGATAAATCCTACTTGGTCATGGTGTATGATCTTTCTGATGTATTGCTGGATTCAATTTGCTAGAATTTTGTTGAGGATTTTGGCATCTACGTTCATGAGGGATATTGGCCTGTAATTCTCTTTTCATTGTTGTCTTTATCTGGTTTTGGTATTAGGATGATGCTGGCTTCATAGAAGGAGCTTGGAAGTGTTCCTTCCTCTTGAATTTTCTGGAATAGTCTGAAGAGGATAGGTTTTAGTTCTTCCTTGAATGTTTGGTATAACTCCCCTGTGAAGCCGTCTGGCCCCGGGCTTTTGTTTGCTGGAAGCTTTTTGATAACTGCTTCAATTTCTTCTATAGTTTTCGGCCTTTTGAGATTATTAGAATCTTTCCGATTGAGTTTTGGAAGGTTGTATTTTTCTAGGAATATGTCCATTTCCTCTAGGTTGTCTAGTTTGTTGGAGTAGAGTTTTTCATAGTATTTTTTTAACAATCCTTTGTATTTCTGTGGGGTCTGTTGTTATTTTGCCTTTCTCATTTCTGATTTTGTTTATTTGAGTCCTCTCTCTTTGCTTCTTGGTAAGCCTAGCTAGAGGTTCATCAATCTTGTTTATCCTTTCAAAGATCCAGCTCTTGGTTTCATTGATCTTTTGTATTGTTTTTTTTGGGTCTCTATGTCTTTTATTTCTGCCCTGATCTTTATTATCTCCTTCCTTCTGCTCACTCTGGGCTTTTCTTGTTGCTCTCTTTCTAATTCTTTGTGTTGTAGAGTTAGATGATTTACTACCATTTTTTCTTATTTTTTGAGGTAGGCTTGTAGAGCTATAAAATTCCCTCTCAGTACTGCTTTCACTGTGTCCCATAGATTTTTGATTGTTGTGTTTTTGTTGTCATTAGTTTCCAGGATGCTTTTAATTTCTTCTTTGATCTCTTTGGTAACCCAGTCATTATTTTATAGCATGCTATTCAGCTTCCAAGTGTTTGAGATTTTTGGATGTTTTTATTGTAGTTTATTTCTAATTTTATGGCATTGTGTTCTGAGAAGACATCGAGTGGCTGAATGGATAAAAAACACAACCCGTATATATGCTGTCTACAAGAGACCCACCTCAGAACAAGAGACTCACACAGATTGAAGATGGTCTGAGAAGATGCTTGGTATGATTTCAATCTTCTTGAATTTGGGGAGACTTTGCTTGTGACCCAATATGCGGTCTATTTTTGAAAATGTCCCATGTGCACTTGAGAAGAACGTATATTCCATAGCTTTGGGGTGCAATATTCTGAAGATGTCTGTTAAGTCCATCTGATCTAGTGAGTTATTTAGGATTGCTGTGTCTTTGCTGATTTTTTGTCTAGAGGATTTATCCAGTGATGTCAGTGGTATATTAAAGTCCCCTACTATGATTGTATTGTTGTCGATCTCTCCCTTGATATCTTCCAGGAGTTTTTTTATGTATTTGGGTGTTCCTGCATTGGGTGCATATATGTTTATCAGGGTTATATCCTCTTGTTGTATCGATCCCTTTAGTATTATGAAGTGGCCTTCCTTATCTCTTGTTATGGCATTTACTTTGAGGTCTATTTTGTCAGATATAAGTATTGCTACCCCAGCTTTTTTTTTCATTTCCATTTGTCTGAAAGATATTTTTCTATCCCTTCACTTTCAATCTGTGTGAGTCCCTTGTTCTGAGGTGGGTCTCTTGTAGACAGCATATATATGGGTTGTGTTTTTTTTTATCCATTCAGCCACTTGATGTCTTTTGATTGGAGCATTTAGTCTGTTTACGTTTGAAGTTATTACTGAAAGGTATTTGTTTGTAGTCATATCTATTTTTGTGTCTGTGTTCCTTCTTTCCCATTTATTTCTTCTTCTTACAGTATTCTCTTTAGCATTTCTTGCATTGCTGGTTTGGTGGTGATAAACTCCCTTAGCCTTTTTTTGTCTGCAATCCTCCTGATTTCCCCTTCAATTTTGACTGATAGTCTTGCTGGATAGAGTATTCTTGGATTCAGTGCTTTGCTTTGCAACACCTTGTATATCTCCTTCCATTCCCTTTTAGCTTGATGTGTTTCTGTTGAGAAATCATTTGATAATCTGATGGGGGTTCCTTTGTAGGTAACTCTCTGTCTCTCTCTTGCCACCTTTAAGGATCTCTCTTTGTTGTTGATATTTGCCATTGAAATTATGATGTGTCTTGGTATGGGTCTTTTGGGGTTGATCCTGCTTGGGACTCTCTGCACTTGTGTAACTTTTTTCTTCCCCATATCTGGGAAGTTTTCTGTCATTATTTCTTCAAATAGATTTTCTAATCCTTGTTGTTCTTTTTGTCCTTCTGGCAGCCCTATTATACGTATGTTACTTTGTTTCATGTTGGCCCAAAGCTCCCTTAGTCTTTCCTCCTGCTTTTTAATTTTTTTCTCCAATTGCTGTTCAGATTGATCTTGTTTCTGTACCTGATCTTCTAACTCTCTAATCCGGTCCTCTGTTTCTAGTCTACTGTTGAATCTTTCCATGGTGTTTTTGATTGTAGCTATATCACTTTTCATTTCTTCCTGATTCTTGCATAGGTTGTTGATTTTCTCATCCATCCGATGTATAAATTCCATGACCATTACTCTGAACTCTTTTTCGGTCATGTTGCATGTTTCAATTTCACTAATTTCCTTTCTTGGCGACTCCTCATTTTCTTTCCTCTGGGGATTGTGTCGTCTCCCCATTCTGACTATCACCAGAAGGTTCAAACTTCGAGTTGCTGGACCTGGGCCGTGTGCCGTGGGAACTTTGCACCACCCGAGTTTCACTGAAGTGCTCCGACACTAGGACGTGTGGCTGCCATGGGTTGGTGGGAACCAGACTTGCCCAGGGTCATTGTTCCCAGCATTCAGTGTGGTCTCGTGTGCACACCTAGAATCAGGGACCCTGACTGCACCACACTGTTGGAGTGCCGAAAATGAGTCCCCTAGCGCGTGCCAGGAGTCAGAGTTTCCCTGTGTCTGCACCAAGAATCGAGTATCAGAGTCTCTGTTGCCTCCTGTGGCTTCTCGCTGGGAATCAGGGTCCCCGTGTGCGCATGCACCAAGAATTGGAGTCACTGGCTCTTAGTTTGAGTGCTCCATGAGTCAGGGATCCCAGGCACACACGGTAAGAAACAGTCAAGTCCGTGGTGCTCACTGCTGCCTCTTGCCGGGAAAATTTGGGTCCAGGTCACCATGGGGGACTGGGTTGCACAGTAGCTCTGTGGCGTGCCTGCGCTGCGGAAAACTGACTTCCGTGTGCGCTTGCCCAGAATCAACGTCAGGTGGCACTGCTGCCCTGCGTGGGCTCCATGTTTGTTCGCCCGATTGCGTTGAGGGGAGCAGATTCCAGTCTCTCAAATTCCAGTAGCAGTGCTGCAGTCCGCGTGGTGCTCTCAAGCTCAAATTCCCCGTAGGGGAGCTGCATCCAGCATGCACTCTCAAGCTCAATTTCCCAGAGGAGTACTGCAGCTCAAGTGAGGGATGGGTCTATCAGTTACTATGGTGCTATCCCCGAGCCTGCGGGGAGGGGGATAGGCTCTTTGATTCACAGAAATCTGCTTCCAGGAAGTCTGGATTCTTGTTGTCTGTTGGTCTGAAGCTGTGGTCGCAGTTCTCTGTCCTCAGTGGCTGCAGGGTCCTGGTTTGTGTCTGAGACTAGGATCCTAGTCTCAAACAGCTCTGTTTCTCAAAATGGCGTGGTCTTTGTGCCCGCACCAGCCACCCAGAAGTGTCCGCTTTGTGAGCGGGGCTCCGCCGTCTAAGAATGCCCAATTTGGCAGCCCCTTGGAGGACCTGCAAAATCTAACTGTCCCTAGCTCATACACACACACACACACCACATATGTCTACACTCTCCTCTATGGTTCCCTCACTGTCTCCCCCGCTACCTTCCTGACGGTCGCCATCTTTCTGCTCCTTTTTTGACACCTTTTTATCTATACAGCTGGTAACCTTTTCAGATTTTTATCTCAATATAAAGTCAAGTCTTGTATGCTTATTTAATATAGTGATTTTTTTCATCTTTGTAAAAGCATTATAAATTTTTTTGTATATGAAACAATGCATTGCAGGTCTCTCTCTGCATTTGATTCTCAGATACTTAAGTGCATTCCTCTGTCTGGAAAAAACTCTTTGCTGCTGTGTTTTTATTTAACTGTCTCCAGAAACTAATAAACATGCTTGGAAAAATTCCACCTGGCACATATCAGTCAGTAGGTGACTAAATATTGTGAATAGAAACCAATGCCAAAAAGGAAAACCCTCTTGTTAGAAGACAGCAGCACATGAAGTAGTCCTCCTTAACACAGACACAAAAAAGTGCTTTTGAGCAACTTTGATAAAATTTTAATAAAAACAAACCTCCTTTCCCCTTTGACTCTTCTCTTTTGCTTTCTTCAAACCACATGCATTCTGAACTTGGTTTGAAAGGGTTTGGTTATTTTTTGTTTGTTTGTTCTCTTTACTTTTTAAATTTTACCCAAGAAAACCATAAGATTAAGTATCAGATTCTCTCTGATGTTCCAGATTTGTTCTGTAGTTGGAAGTCTCTTAGGCATGTTTTAAAATAGACATCCTTTTAATCATCTCAAAGAGACAGAAATAAAATATTAAGGTATTTAACACCACAGCAAACCATGAAAGAAACTCTAATGTGGCTATCTCTTGCTTTTCAGATAAATGTGAGTTAGTTTCCGTTTGTTGTATTTTGTTTTTAATGAGAAAAATTATATGCCCAAAAGATCTTTAGAGTGTTATTTTTAAAAATGTAATTTCCTCTAACAGTTGAAATTTTTTCCCCCTTAGGAACAAGCAGACCAACATATGGCTTTTTAAAAATGTAAGTAATAGTAGAAAGTAACAAACACTTTAAAATAGACATCAAAATAAGAAAAATAATGGAAAAGAGCTGAAAAAAAATGGATTTAAAGGAAATTATACTTTTTCAACTAGATAAAAAAGGTGATTTAGCTATGTAATAAAGTGCCACCCCCCCTTCAACCACTATTAGGGCTCAATGCTTCCATCTCTATATTTTTATATTATTTAAGAGCTTATATAGAATTTTCATATAAACTTGCCTCACTCAATATTTGCCTGGAGAGACAAGGCAAATGTTATTATCACCATTTTACTAATCAGAAATTAATTCACTACATGCCATGAGTAATACTACTCAAACTGTAACGTGCATACAAATTACTATCCTGTATATTCTGATACAATAAGTCTGGAGTGGGGCCTGAGAGTCTGCATTTCGAATAAGCTCTCAGGTATATAAATGATACTGGTCCATGGACCACACTGGAGTGACAAGGCTAAAGTACAAGCTGAAAGCACATCTTCACAGTTCAATGTCGTTGCTTAACTGTGCATAGTGGTTTCTCAGATTATTTATAACCTAAACTCAATAAATACTGCTTTTTAATCCCCCAGTTTGAATAGAAAGTGAATACAGTAAATCCTCCTTATTCACAGATTCTATATTTGCAAATTTGCCAGCTTGCTGAAATGTCTTTGTAGTCATAAAAAATCAATGACTATGCTTGTCCAGTCAGTCATTGTACATGCTTATGCACAGAGCAAAGTGTGAGTTGCCTGATGTCCATGTTCACAGCTAAGGTGCAGCAAGGTGACTTTCTGCCTTCTTGTTTCAGCTCTTAAATTGTAAACAAGTGTCCTTTTTGAGGTCAATTTACTCCACCCACAGGTTTTGTATTTTTGTGCTTTTTGTTGGTGATTTCAGTTTAAAATGACTGCAAGCATGAGACTGAAGTGCAGTCTAGTGTTCCTAAGAGCAAAAGCTGGGATGTGCTTTAAGGAAAAAGTGAATGTGTTAGATACGCTTTGTTCTGGAGTGAGTGATGGTGCTGTTGATCATGAGTTTAATGTTAATGAACCCTCTATATAGTAAATACAATATTTTTAAACAGAAACACACAAAAACAAGGTTGTTTGATGAAAATATTGTGAGCAGATGCTCATGGGAACCTAACCCTGTATTTCCACAAGAAGCAGTGATTCAGTGTTGGCTAATTCAGTGTTTATGGAGACTTTATAGAAAACAACAACAAAACACCTGCAAATAACACAAAGAGCCTTCTGGGCTCTTTTCAGAAGAAAATTCTATGGAAACCTGGACTCCAAATTGATGTCTCCTCTGACTAATAATATTTCCTCATGGCTGTCCACCCCAACTGATTCCCAAACCCGATATTTTCAAACTATTTTTAAGCAGGAAAAATAGTTTATTAAATGAAAAATTGTGGAAATCTACATAATATAGGCAAAGAGAATATTATTAGAGTAAATGGATACTATTCATTGAAAATGACAACATTTACAAATAAAAACCATTTCATCATAACGAAAAAGTATTAGAGGGCTCCACTATATTAATGATTTGAAAATACAATATGTCTAAATAGGTCTTTTTGAAATTACAGTCTTAAAACCATATAAAGCATTTTAAACTGAAATGACAATTAAACTTCTACAGAATTCCTGAGTTACCTTCACAGAAGCCTTTTATTTTAAAGGTTAGCTCAAAAACCATTCTTTTAAATGAATTTTCCTCTTTAAGCATTTGACAAGGTCATTGATTTCTACAATATACTTTCTCTTCCACCTTTTGTATCTGATAAACCAAAATTTGTTCTCTTCAAATCTTTTCTACAAAGCTCTCATAATATTTTTGTCGATCCTTTTACTAAAAAAGATAATGAAGAAGTTTAAGAGTTATCATTGTATCAATGACAGTAATGTAACTCCACAAAAAGCAAGTGAGGCATAGTGCAGAAGCAATGATGATGTATTAGGACTATAATAGCAATTGTATCAGGTCCAATTAGAGTAAATTAAGGACTATTTCTTAAGAGCAATGATCCTAGAGATTAATTAGTAAGCCAAATCACTTACCATCAAGTAAATATATGCAAAATAGATACTAAGTAAGATACAGTTTTTTGAATGAATTGCCTTATTTGATCATTACAATATTCTTATGATCTCAGGGCTGGCACAGGAGGAAACATACATAGTCCTTGGTGATTTGCTTAAGTCACAGAGTTAGTACGGGGCGGAGTTGGAAACCAAGCCTGGCAATGGACTCCTAGGCTCACCTTCCACTCCTGTGTTCCAGTGTGCAGAGCAGAGAATAAGAGCACGTACTATGATAAGGCAAAATGTGATCAAGATTTAGATGAATTCCGAGAAATAAATTCAGAAGATTCATCCAAACTGTCATAAAGAAGATTGTATCAAGATGGCTTTTGTGAGTGGGCAAGATTCTGATGGGTAAAGAGAAATGTGGATAGGATTTCTATCAAGAGCAGTGAGAATGTCAACATATAAACAGGAAACAAGTTTGAATGAGGGTATTGGTGAAATCAGACTTTCTGAATCACAGGATTTCTTCAGGGAAATGTTAGGGATATAAGCCTTGAACAGTGAATTGCTAGGAAAACTGAATATGTTTTCAGAGTGAAGGTAGGAGTTAGATTGTCTACTATAACAGAGATTAGCCATAGATGCCAAAATAAATGAAACAATTTATCAATTAATTATTTGAGTAATTTAAACCCCGAGGCTCTCAATTCCTTTACAGCTACCCTCAGACTGCATGGAAGAAGGTAGATCATAAATATACATGCATATTTGAAAGCACATGTTAAAACTCCCAGTTGTTAAATTGCATGCAGAGATTCAACCTCACATGATTATGTCTTCTCAGATATTTATTCCTTATAATGTACAACCATGAAGAAGAGAAATATGATCAATATTTATCAGATAACTGAGGTATAATTGTATTAGAACTCATTTGTATGCTTTCACAATAATTTCTCTACAAACAAGAAAACAAAATTTTAGATAACTATAAATAACTTCTGCATTAAACATACACCTTGGGATATTAGCACAATTGTCCTTCAAAGATAATCTAGATCATATATATATTTAGGTTATGTCTATTTTTAAATATATTTTTATTGACTTCAGAGAGGAAGGGAGAGGGAGAGAGAAATAGAAACATCAATGATGAGAGAGAATCATTGATCAGCTGCCTCCTGAATGCCCCTTCCTGGGGATCAAGCACACAACCTGGGCATGTGCCTTTGACCAGAATTGAACCCAGGACCGTTCAGTCCACAGGCCGACACTCTATCCACTGAGCCAAATTGGCTAGGGCTAGGTTATGTCTTGATATCATTCAATAAGTTTATCAATACAGAAAGCTCATAAATTTTTTAAATTTTATTCTTATGGAATAAATGTACTGCTTCTACAACTAGCATAAAAATATTCATCTGTAAATATACTCTGAGCAAGGCACCACAAATTTTAATTTTAATTAAAAATTGATATAATGTAAGCAATATAATTAAATTGTTTAACAAAACTGAGTTTAGGGTGATGATTATATAATGATAATTCTTTGATATAATTTTATCAGTTCCATAATCCAGCATGTAGTAAATTATTAATATTATTTAATTTAAACAAAACTACTAATTAAAAAGCATATAAGCTTTATCAAATGTTAATAGCATGATCATTTTTATAAGAGTATGGCACCTTTAGTAGCATGTTAATTATTTTCTGAATTTTTATTACCCTGTCTCCAGAAATATAGTATTTAAAATATTAGAAAAGAATTTCTAGCTTTTATATCGACAAAAATCATATTATATTGCATAGGTGTCTACATAGGTGTATCCATACCATATACAGTTTATATATACACACACAGTTTATATATGTATACTTATCACAGCTTACATGGTGGAAAAGGTCCTTCATAAGTTCAAAAATTATTTTAAAAGTAGTAGTTAAATTCACTTTTCTATACTGGGCAATTACAAACTTTTATTTTAAAAATAGCAATTAATACACATGGATAACTTTTTTTCAGGATTTACATTAAGGAAATTAAAATTATTTGTTATACACTATTATAAAACAGTTACTTGGCAACTGAGTTTCAACATTAGCACAAAACTTGATAATTCTAGAAAATAAGAGAGCAATTTATGTCTCCTACACAAAATAGTGTGTTGGTGCATTATGGGCTACCTCCATCTTCAACCTAACCCTTAGTTGATTTGCCTGTCCTGTTTTTCATATGAGGACAAATGACCTTTCCCAAGGTGATTTCTAAGCAGAAGTCCCTAAAATGTTAGCATACAAAATGCCACATACATTCATTTTCAGTTTTATTTTAAATGCTGTGAACTGTGTGTGTGTGTGTGTGTGTGTGTTTTCACAAAGCTCCCCTTCCCACTACTGTTCAGTAAATAATATTTTCTTTTTTTTCTGAAGTTATATAAATTAGTCTTTAATTTCAGGTAAAGCCTTGTTAATGATGATTTAATACTATATTGGCTTCTTGGCCTTCTTTTTGGTTACTTTTAAGTGTAATCAAGCCTGAAGGGATATCACAGGAGTAAAATAAAAAATTTCAAGGAACGCAGTTGACATTGAATGATATCATTTCAAAGTTTCATCCTAAAATCGACTACATTTCAAATGCCCGAAGTTTTAATTCAATACCCAAAAGCAAAAGAAAAACGTTGCATTCCTTTATATCATTTTTCCTCTGAAAGCCATCCTGAAGGTTTCTTAGTTTGAAGGAACGTCAGCATTCCACAATGGCTGCTGATCTTCCTCATTAGCTGTAACTTGGTTAAAATGGAGCACCTGCGATCAGTCAAAGCTTTGGAAAATTGCATTAAAACTTATGACAGTTACAGAGTTTGGTGGGTGTTGGTTGTTTTTCTTCCCCAGTATTCCAGGGTCATCACTCATAATAGTGAAAAGTACAGCATAAAGGGGGAGAAAATTCAGAATGTTCCTAAAAATAAAATAGAAAGCCCTCAGGAGTCCTTTCAGAACAACAATAAAAAGTATTGCTAGCTGTAAAATTTGTAAGCAGGTTCCATCCTGTCGGCACAGAAACAATGAAGATGAATTACATTCCAGGAGAAACACTGAGACGGTCTGGTAACATAGTGGCAAATCTACTAGAGTGAGGACAAAGCACAACTGTTTCTTCTGTCTTAAATTGAAGGTATCAGAACAGGAAGGTGTGAATTAAATGGAAACAAAGGACCATCTTTAGAAATTATCTCCTTAACCATTCAGTTCACTCATTTGGTCATTGTTTGGACTGTTCAGCTTTCAGAATCTCTGTATTACCTCTGAGCTCATAAAGACCGGTATGTAATTCAATGTGTTAAAGGTATAAATATACATAACTTTCAATACATAATTTAAAGGGATATGAGATAAGGTGATGTGATAGAAGTTATTTACATGATTTTTAAACATCTTTAGGTGTGGTGGACAAAAAAAAAAAAGTCTGGCCCTAGCTGGCTTGGCTCAGTGCATAGACCATGGATGGGCTGAAGGGACCCAGCTTCCATTCTGGTCAAGGACATATGCCTGGGTTGTGGGCTCGATCCGCAGTAGGGGGTATGCAGGAGGCAGCCGATCAATGATTCTCTCTCATCATTGGTGTTTCTATCTCTCTGTTCCTCTTCCTTCCTCTCTGAAATATATATGTGTGTGTGTGTGTGTGTGTGTGTGTGTGTGTGTGTGTGTATTAAAGTATGAGGTTTGTTTGGCTAGCTCTAAGCAAAGGTGCTTTTGTTTCAGGTGAAAGGACATTTATCTACTCAGGAGATGTTGGCAACTGATAGGAAATGTTGGGGAGGATGCCACAGGCCTAGCAGGGCCACCTACTACACAGAAACTCATCAGCACAGGAAGGAAGAGTCCTTTCTTGCATATGTCCTTGTTTGATGCCCTAAATATTAGTGTGGTAGCTGAAAAGACATGCTGCTAAAATGAGAAATATGTGGATAAAGGTTGTTTCGAAAAAGCTGATGCCCACCCTGTTGGCAGGTTGTAAGTTTAATAACAAACTTTCCATATCCTAAACCAAGGTCAGCATTTGCAAATGAAAGTCACATCACAGCAGAAAAGGGAAGAGTGTTTATTAAACCTTAACTGGAGTCTCAAAGGATGTTTCAGTGTGCAACATGCCTGCACTCTACTAAAACAGCTTGACTTTTAATTTAAATTGAAAACTCAGAGGTTTTCTTTTTTATGTGTTTATGAATGTTAATTAAAAGAGACATCAGATCATTTGAGCAACTACTTAGAGTCTTTTTTTGACAATATTTGAAAGATGCTTTCCTTTTATGCTGGTTTCAGATTTTGTACCTATGAGTAATGAATGTGGCTTGAATCAATTGTACATTAAAAATTGAAAGGAATATTAGGTTCTCTGAAAAATCACAGAAAATTGCCATAGTTCATGTTCCAAAATCTCAATAATTGATTGCATGAAGGCAGTAGTGGAATTCAAGGTGAACTGAAATAAATGTTAAATGAAGTTTCTTTTTAACCTCATCAATACCTCTTTGATATATCAAGTTTTGGATTTTTGTTTTGTTTTGTTTTTTGAGTTGGAAGGACAAGTAATAGTAACCAAATATCAAGCAGTTATGCTGCACTAGATAGGTACCTGCCTGAGTACCAAATAATCTCTTAAACCTTTGCTTTCACCAGCTGAGCTAATTTTTGATGGAACACCATTGAGAACAATAGGTCACTGAGAGCAAATGAAGTGGGGCTACCACTGTGCTTCCTCAAGTGCTCTCAGCTACCCAGCCTTGGATGGCTGATGAGGAAATCTGCATAATAACGTGGCCCTAGTGGGTTTCTATTAAGTCAATGAGGCATTAACTACACACAAAAGCGCCACTGGCAACTATTAAGCGGACGGGATCTACAGACCACAATGACTTTACTCAACCGACAGGAAGAGTTGTGCACTAATCTCATAATTATACCCCTTTCCTCCAACACTCAGTTCAACTTGTGTATGTTGGCGGTAAAATAAGTATCATCAGAAGTATAATCCCATTTATTATGAGTAAAAATGCACTGCTCCAATTATTTGTGTATGTAAACTATGTGGACTGAAGGTGTGTAAATAATTATTAATTCAAATTAAAGAATTTTAAAGCAAATGTATCTAAAACAATAGAGTAGTATTCAGAAGTAGCTAGAAGTAGGTGAAAATGTGAAGTAATCAGGAGTGCAATCTGATTACCTAATGTGATACTCTCTCTGGGCTGATGTTAAAATTAACATTTTTAAACTTGGAAGAAAAGCATTTCTTAATTTAGCAATGTCAGATTTTTAAAATGACATGGTTTTAATTAGATTAGGCAGTTTTATTTTAAATCCATGGTCAAGATTTCAGCTTTATCTTTTTACTCTGCCATCATTTTGGAAATTTTAACTGATTTGTATTAGAAGTGCTGTCGAGTACTAAATGTCATTAGAGTACATTTTAAATGTGATCTTCATTTCCTCTGTTGTATTTCAATAAAATCAATACCATTTTCAAACACCTGTGTGTCTTAACAATAATTTGAAATATTTTCTGAGAAGCTTCAATTCAGTATATCAAATTAAAGCAAGTTGTTTCCCAATGACATGTAAATGTAATGAAAATCTATCCTTTAGTCAAAACTGTTTCATATAGTATTCTGGTGTGAGAGCTACATTTTGAGACTATCTCAGTTAAGCATTCATCAAAATGGGTGCCCTTCCTTCAGGGAGCTATTTCCAAAGTCATTGTCATGGGATGACCCCAACATTGTATGCATGTGACTGGTATTCTGGGGGTAAAAGTCAGGGATGAGAATCCTATATAATAAAAGGCTAATATGCAAATCGGCTGAACTGCAGAACGACCAATTGCTATGACATGCACTGACCACCAGGGGGCAGACACTCAACGCAGGAGCTGCCCCCCTAATGGTCAGTACACTCCCACAGGGGGTGCACTGCTCAGCCAGAAGCCAGGCTTATGGCTGGCGAGCACAGAGGTGGTGGCGGGAGCCACTCCCGCCTCCACGGCAGCGCTAAGGATGTCCGACTGCCGGCTTAGGCCCACTTCCCCTGGGGAGCCATCAGTTGAAAATAGCCTAAGGGCTCCCAAACTGCAAGAGGATGCAGGCCAGGCTGAGGGACTCCCCCGACCCCCGAGTGCATGAATTGTGTGCACCAGGCCTCTAGTATATAATAATGAACATCACTGTCCTCTTTAAGAAGCCTCTGCCATAGGTGTGCTCTTCTGGAATTCTCATGTGTGAAATGAAATGATTACCATCTTCAAAGTTCCCAGAGCTGAGGGACTGATGTCTGTGTGCTTCTTCTTCTCTTGCTCTCTCCAGTCCCTCTCTCTGCTCTGCTCTCTCGGTTGTATGTCTCCTTTCTCCTCCTTCCCTAGCCCCCTACCCGTCCTTGTCCTCTCTTCTTCTTTTTGCAGGTTTGGTCATGGATGCGGCTGAGGTGTGAGTGTGTGTGTGTGTGTGTGTGTGTTGTGTGATCTTGGAAACTGGTCAAGACTAACCAGTTGAGGTACAAAGTGTAATTAAAGGACAATCATTTCACATCTAATTGCAGCTCTTGGGCTATGAACACTATATGTCACATATTTTATCTAGCTTGTATCTACCTTCATCTGTAAAGATAAATGATTAGGTAAAGATCCTTGTTTTTTGTGATTCTCAGTGTGAATGAAAATTCAAACACCTTTTAGCTTTATTTTTTTTATCAGCATTTTATCAGATCTTTTGATTTTTATCCCATTGGCAAAGTTTTAAAAACACAATATATTTTCATGTTTCTTGTAAGTCCTCTGCAAAAAAGAATCAAGATTAAGATTGTCCACTACATTATCCACCCTAAAAATTAGCCAGAAATCAGTTCAGAATATACATGTCAAATGAACTAAAATTAAAAAGATAAACCATGAAATTAGAATAAATAACATTATAACATAGAAGTTTGGTATTGAAATATCACTTTGGTGGATGGGGATGGGGAGGTTTTCACCACAAAATGTATACCCTTAAAATTTAAGAGAAAGTTGTACAGATTTTTCCAAGTCTTCCTTGCATATGTGATAGATTTAAGACAGACTCCATACTAAGTTCTATAACTAAAATGTGCAAAACCCAGATGGCAGGGTTCAACTTTTACTGAATTTTACGTGAGAAAATGTACTGAGACATGAGCGACTATATTTGTTAGCGTGAACATATTCCCTTCATGCATAATCACCCTTATCGCCATGTCAGTGTGTACACATCTCCACCAGCACACGGCGAGGCTCTGTATAATGATGTTGGGCCTACTGCTTTTACAGTTTCTAAAGGAACGAAATATATTTTCCTATTTCTTTTTTACTTTTGTGTTTATTTTACTTAAACACATATTCATACAGTGAAGCAGACTTGATCAACTATTCTTTTTTTTTTATACATTTTTATTGATTTCAGAGAGGAAGGGAGAGGGAAAGAGAGATAGAAACATCAACGATGAGAGAGAATCATTGATGGGCTGCCTCCTGCACACCCTCTCCTGGGGATCCAGCCTGCAACCCAGGCATATGCCCTTGACCAGAATGGAACCTGAGACCCTTCAGTCCACAGGCAGATGCTCTATCCACTGAGCAAAACCGGCTAGTGCTAAACTATTCTTTTCTTTATTGTCTACAAATATGCAGTTCTCTTGAGCCACGGAGCTGGAGAGGAGGAGGCCCTAAACCTGCCATCAAGGCTCATGATGTGGTCAGTCTACTAGTAAATCTTCAGCAAGTCTTCCATCTTTGGAAATTTAATATTGATGGTAATTGGTAAATACTAAAGGTGTCTATACTGAAAAGCAAAGGATTTATTCCAACTGCTATTTGAAGCATGATCTTACCCAGTAATTTATTTTTTTAAAGTCCTCTTTGAAGAACTAATATACTTAGGATATATGGGGAAATGATTAGCAATAGCTCAGTTCTACCCACTGCATTAAATACCCTAATTTTCTGACAGCTAGAAATACATTACCAGTATACATAGAAAATGGAATGAAGTAGAGAATGAAACCCCACTGCAGATAAGGAAAGAAAAAAATGATCTTTATATAAGAAAGAAAACCTTGGAGAGAGGAAATAGCAAGATCCTCCGCAGCCTTCAAATATGAATCAAACATTGATTTTCTTACACTCTGCAAAGTAGATGCAAAGATTATGCTGAAAACAGGAGAAAACATAATTGTACAACTGCCAGTGTGAATTGAGGACACGAGTCTAATAGCGGCTCTGATGTTAACAGGGACAGACTCGGGAGGTATTTCTTACAAACTCTTCTATCCCTTTAGTTCTGAGCTCTACATTTCATAAAGGATGGGCGGATGCTCACACATGGCTTTCATCATGACTGCCCTTTCTGAAGCACTGGCCCTTCCTTTGTCGTAAAAGGGAGTAATACAAAGGAGCATGTTTTTTTTTTTTTTTTCCATTTTATACTGCACATAGTTGGATTAAAAATACATCTCTCTCCTATGCTTGTTCAGTAAATTCCTTCACCTATTTTCTGGCTCCTCACATTGCAAGGAGAAGCCTCTACAGCAGGCAGGGAGCAGAATGACGAGGCTTCCTCTTGGAGAAATGTCATCTAATGGCTCTTGTAGTCCAAGTGATGTGCCACCTCTGGAGAACACAGTCCTCTGACAGTTATCCCTGAGTCATCTCCATGTGTTTGAAACAGTTGGTTCTCTCCCTTAGACACATGTCAACATGTGCAGATGATGTTTTAACTGGCACATTGTCACCAGCTACATTCAATCAGGAAAAGCTGAGTAGCTGTGAAAACTGTAACATCCAACTCAAGTAAGAATTAGAGTACTAGAGGCAGAAACAGAGTCCTTCATAGTAGGTGTTATTTTTATTCCTTTAATGTGTGGCAATTGTGTTAATTGATATTGTTATGTTTTTATTTCCTTTGTCTTTCTTGCACCCTGGTACAGATTACTGAGAGAAATTGGCTTTTAAAATTAAAAAAGAGAGAGAGAGAAAAGTGGACAATGTTATTTTTTTAAGTATTTGGGTGGCAAGTAAAAATCATTTAAATTACATGTCAATTAGCCTATTATTTTTCTCTTTGCAGTGGCAGATTCTGTTAATCTTTGAATCAACAGTGTCTAGTACATCCCATGATATATACCAAGGGGCCCAATAAATGCATCTTTTTTTATAATACACTAGAGGCCTGATGCACGAAATCCGTGCAAGGGGCTCAGCTTTCGCTGCCCTGGCGTCCGGAAGGTCATCCGAATGGTTGTTCGGCTGTTTGGCAATTCAGTCTATTTGCATATTATGCTTTCATTATTATAGACTAGAGGCCTGGTGCATGAAATTCATGCATGGAGGGCGTCCCTCAGCCTGGCCTGCACCCTCTCCAATCTGGGACTCCTCGGGGGAAGTCCGACTACCGGTTTAGGCCCGATCTCAAACCGGCAATCGGACATTCCTCTCGCAATTCAGGACCACTGGCTCGTAACCGCTCAGCTGCCTGCCTGCCTGATCGCCCCTAACCACTCTGTCTGCCTGCTTGATGCCCCTAACTGCTTACCTGCCTGCCTGATAGCCCCTAACCTCTCTGCCTGCCTGATAGCCCCTAATCTCTCTGCCTGCTTGATTGTCCTAACCACCTCTGCCTATCTGCCTGATAGCCCTAACTGCCTCCTCCTGCCAGCTTGGTCACCCCTAACTGCCCTCCCCTGCTGGCCTGGTCACCCCTAACTGCCCTCCCCTGCCAATCTGATTGCCCCTAACCACCTCTACCTCGGCTTCCACCACCATGGCTTTGTCCAGAAGGATGTCCGGTCTAATTAGCATATTACCCTTTTATTAGTATAGACTAGAGGCCTGATGCACAAAATGTGTGCAAGCAGCTCGGCCCTCACAGCCCCAGCTGCCTCACGGACTCAGCTGCCTCAAGGCCCTGCCCACTGGTCGTTCCGGAAGGTCATTCCGCTGTCCAGTCTAATTAGCATATTAGCTCTTATTATATAGGGTGATTTAATTACATATTATAAAAAAATTAATACAATTAATAATTAGAATTCACATAATTATATAAGAATCATAGAAGGTTGCCATAAAATTATTTTTGAAAAATTTTACAAATATCACTTTGTGATTTATTATAAAATTTTAAAACTTAAAATGTACATGTAGTAAATGTTTTATAAAGAAGTATTAATATTAGGATTCACCAATTCAAAATGAGGAGATAAAACAATAATAAAGAAAACCTATCATTTCTATTTTGGGTTTCAGATTAAACCTGGATAATATACAAGGTTCCTTCAATTCTATAATCTCATGTTAAAACAACAAAAATGTTTTTCCTACCAAAAACACAACTTTTATTATCACAAAATTGGCATTTGCAGGAGTAGAAAGTTTATTTACTGATTATAATTATTTTAAATTATATTTATGTATCACCTATGCCAATGGATTATTTCAACAAAATAAGCATGTACCTAAACTTATTGACTTTTCTCAAGAATTTTTGGTATTTTTCTTTTCCAGTACAATATCTTTCAATTCATCATAACTCTGACTCCATTTTTTGTACAAAACCAAAATTGATTTTGCTCTGTTCTAAAACCTTCTAATAGCATTTATTGTTTTTAAAATTAGTCATAAGTTATGAGATTCCTATTATTGTCTTCAGTATTTTTAAAACATATTTTGTGCAGGTATATTATTTACCTAATTAAATTGCATGTTCTTAAGAGGGAAGAGAGGTGTCATACTTTCAATAATTTCTTGTAGAACATTTATAGTTATTAGATTAAATGTGTATAAATCTCCTAGACACATAGTAAGTATCCAAAACATTAGCTGATAAATATAGAAGAAGCTAAAGAAATAATGATTTCATTATGATATAATGAATCTGGATAATGAACATAATTATAATTAAATAAGCCTGGTAGACCCTAAGTTATTTTTTAAAGTATATGTTAAAAACAGTATATTCCACAAGTGTCCATCAGCATGATATACCTTACGTATTACATGCCCATTAAATTCCAGCAATTGTCATAAACTGTGGTTATGACTAACAAGGCTAAAGACTAGTGATAATTTATTTTATATATTGCTATCACACATGATGCATAGCAGAAATCATTTTCATATTCTTTTGTGGTGTTGTTAAGGAACATTTATTTTCCCAATAATATTTATCTGTCTATCCAAACCAAACCAAACTTAAATATTATGGATGTCTAACATCCATTTGGTTTGTTTTCACCTTTACTAATGTTTTATTTTTTTTATTGTATATCTACTTAAAAATGCAGAATTAACCAATAAATTGATTCATTTTATGAAAAACTACATGCAAAGAAGAACAAAAGAAACACATTTACTGTGGTAAATGAAACAGATACTCCATCTACATAAGTATAGAATAGAATCTACACTATGTAAAAGTCAAGAAATAATTATCTAAAATAAGCACACATTTAATAACCTTTCCTTGTCAACAAAAATATGGCTTCCGTTCTAAATACTGTGTTGGAAATGCCATTAAAGGCTGACTCTTAAAACTGTAATGTCACTTTCCAAGTAAGCATTTTTTTTTAAAAAAAAAATCTTGACAGGTTAATTACAGTATGGTATCAAGACTGAAAATTCTGGGTTCAAAGGTGTCAAAGGTGGCCGGTGAAAGAAAGGTTTCATACCTCCCAGTAGGAAAAAAAAAATAAAATAAAGCAAGAATATGGAATTTCACAGATGTCAGAGTCCCATATGTTTAAGGGCAGCTGATGGTAAAAACCCTGGAAAAGTGCAACAAAGGGCCAGTGGAAAAGGGCTTTTATATATTGCTTAGGTGATTGGACTTTATTATGATAATAAGGAGGAGCCATTGAAACACTTTTGAAAAAATGTAATACAATTTGTTTTAGATAATTCTGGAAACTCTGTGAAGCCTATAAAGGGTGGAAGAGATGCCTTCAGGATGTAACCAAAGAAATGAAATACATAGTTTCATTCTTAGAAGTTATATTTAAACTCTACATATTTCAAAGTGTAATCAAGATGTCTAGATGTAAATGTATTTTTGAAATACATATTGAATGCTTAAATTGGGAAATTTAAATGGCAAGTTAAATATTTGAAGCAAAAATAGAGTAAGCTTTAAACTTTCAGTTTAAAAAGAAAAAACAAAAACAACAAAAAAAGAAAAAGTATGAAATGATGGACTTTTGAAAAAAAACAAATTTATAGAAGAGTGAACATTTTCTGGATGTCTCTGTTAACATACTAGATGAGTTAAATTTTTAATGCAAAGACTAATTTGAAAGTATGCGAGTTTGTCTTTCCTTTAGAAAATGATATATCTACAATTATTTCCCAGGATTTTTCAAGATAAAATAAATATGTATGCCCAATTATTGAATATGTTATTACAGTAAAATTTTAATATAATCTCCCTATATCCTTCAGTAGATGGTTATTAACTTATTTTAGTGTTCAGTTATTGATTTACATGGAGTTTACTAAAAATAATGACACCTCTAATGTTATATTACATAATAATGACATAAACCTTTCTGGTAAATTTCAGAAACAGTGTATGGGGGAAAAATGTACCCTTATGAATTTAAGTTCAACATTTTCTGTAAAATATATATGGCTAGAGAACAAATGTTAGATTAATGACATTGTTATGTTCCTATGATTAGGGTTCTTGATTTGATTTTCTTGTTAAAATAAAACTAAGAAAGTTCAGAAAGGTTTTTTTTTTGGTTTGAGTTTACAAAAGTTTTGTTTATAAGAGTACTTGATAGTCTTTAGAAATGGCTGCATCTGCAGAGATAAATGTGTCTTAATTACAGGTTTTTTTAGGGTGAACATCTGTGCCCTTTTCCGTAGCTATGTAGATACTTTGACGGTTATCTCAGAAGACTATGTGGTTAAATTTTTACTTTTTTCTTACTTGCTAATTTACTTTATTTAGTATAAATCGTATATATGCATATATATGTATATATGTATATATAAATGTTTATCATTTTGACATACTATTGTACACTTAATACAATTTTGTTTTTTATAATTAGTTTACAAGATAAGATTAGAATCAAATCAGTATTTTTTAAATTGATATTTGAGTTGGTTAGAAGTAAACTTACAATCTCCTCCATTTATATTTTCTTTAGCAAAATGATAATTTCTTGAGGTAGAGAGCAGAGGTCCCTACTTTCTCTAATAATCACTTCGGTTTTAAAATAACATGCTGCCTAGGAAAATATAATATCACTTGCTTTCTGAAAAAGAAAGTTATTTTATTTTATATGTCTGATTATATAAATGATTCCAATATGGATGAAAGAATAGAGGGAAACTGTTTAGTCATAGGATATGAACTTAAACACTTAGAAGTGACACTGGTTCTTTCTGAATTATCAAGTAAGTGAGCAAGTGAGCATGGTCTCTGGTAGGGTGGGCTGGGAAGGATCCAGCAAGACGTGCTTTAGATAGAAAGACTGGTATGTGGGAATTGTTGACAGAAAGGCCTAAAAATTGTCTATTTTTAATCCTATGGGTATGACATTTTATTTGTCAAGCGTATTGAAAATAAACTTTGAAAAGAATCCCTGTCACACATTAGGTCAGAGTCACTCCGGTGAGAAGGATAGCAAAGAACAACTATGAAACTTTTGCTAAGTACCTAACATCTACTGTGTCAGAAAGGCCTTTATGTTTCCTCAACTTTAGGAAAATTTAGTCGGGCCTCTTCATGGCTCTAGGCCCCTAACCTCTTTTTTCTCAGAGTCTTACTTTAGAAAACTTGCCATGGTAAATTATTTCTATACGCCTTTGAGATATAAATCTTCTACAACCCAGGACCTTAGGACCTGGGAACCATCACTTTTGAAATGTAATCATCAAGAAAAATGGGACTCCTATCTCCCAGTCCCTGTGGGAGGGTAAGGGTCTAACTTGGCCTAAAGTAGCAAACACAAATGACCTAATCACTTAGACCAACCTCCCCTCTAAAATCTTTGTACTTTTTCACTAGCGCATCTTCTTTTATTTCAACAGAGTGAGTTCAGCTTTCTCCACTATTGCAATAATCTTCACTAAAGTCTTCCAGGCCTTTTTAACAAGTGTCTGGTACACTTTTTTCTCTTATAAGTGTCACAAGTTTTTGAGTTAAGAATCAGAATCATGGTATTCAATTATAGTTTTTAAACTTCTGGGCATGAGTTAATTTATAAAGTAATATTTTGCTGCAGCTTTTACAAAGTTATAGAAGTGTTAATGACACAGACTTAATTGATTACAAGTTAACAAGCTTTAGAAAGAAACTCGTAAGTGTTTTTTTTTTCTCTCTCTCTCTCTTTCTCTCCCTCTCTCTTTAAACCCTCACCCAAGGACATGCTTTTATTTATTTTAGAGAGAGGGAGAAAGAGAGAAGGAGAAAGAGAAAGAAAAAAATTCATGTGAGAGAGAAACATTGATTGGTTGTCTCCCATATGTACCCTATACCCCAGGTATATGCCCTGACCCGGAATCAAACCCTCAATCATTCAGTGCACAGATGCTCCAAGCAGAGGAGACACACTGACCATGGCAATGTTCTCTTTAAATTATAAGACTATCATTCCTGATAGTAAAAGATAATTTTTTTTTTAAATATATTTTATTGATATTTCACAGAGAGGAAGGGAGAGGGATAGAGAGCTAGAAACATTGATGAGAGAGAAACATCGATCAGCTGCCTCCTGCACACCTCCCACTGAGGATGTGCCCGCAACCAAGGTACATGCCCTTGACCGGAATCGAACCCGGGACCTTTCAGTCCGCAGGCCGACGCTCTATCCACTGAGCCAAACCGGTTTCGGCAAAAGATAATTTTTTTAAAAAAGTAGTATTATGAGTTAAAAAATAGTACAAAAGTGGTAAAGTTTTTCTCTATTTTTGAGAACCTTTTACACAAATCATATCTTCCAAATTTTTCCAAGTTATTAATTTTAAAGAGGCATCTTCCAGAAACAGTGTCAGTCTACATAAAGGATTTTAAGTAATTATTTCAGTGACTTTTCAGTTAACTTGTCATTATAACATGATATTGATATTTTTACTGAATGCTTGGGGATCACACATTCTTATTATTCAAACACCATACAATTTACTAGAATGGCTACTGACTTGCTGTATACTCTGCCTGTATAGGGGGGAAAAGACCGAGTCTATATTTTAAAGGATATATTTTGTTTCTATTAATTAAAGATTTGCCCTTTATAGGAGGGATAGGTACCAAGATGTATTTTATGATGTCTTTAGGCAAAATATAAGTGTGTTTAAAATGAGGTATCCTTTATACTTACTTGACTACAATTAAACTTTTAAAAATATTTTCCTTCAACGTTTTGATACTGCTGTAATAAAATAGATATACAGCTTTAAGCACCTAGTAGATTAAAGAAGATTTTTAATTCAAACTAATTTTTAGTTTTCAGGCTAGTATACTGAAAGATAATAAATAATAAAATAGTAGGATGTTAACCAACAAATAAAATACTATTTCTCATTAATAAGCAAAATCCTACTGCCATTACTCACAACTTTTCCTCACAGATATATTTCAGACTCCAAGATGCTTGTTTCCTCAAAGATCTCCTCAATGCACAAAAAAAGTTGTAAGTGGTTTCAGGCTTAAATGCCAGCCATACCTCTCTCCGTTTTCTCATTGCTCAGCAAATATAAAGCTCTCCTGCTGTTTAAGAATCTGAAGAAACTGTGTCTGTCCCACTTCACAATACTTATGTTAATTTACTTGTTGACTCGTTCCCTCAAAACAAATGTATTGATTGCTAATTGTGTACAAAGTACTCTGCTACGTACTGGAGAAGATAAAAAAAATGAAGACACACACACACAAAAACACTATCTGCCCTCAAGCTGTAGTTTAGAAGCTAAATCTTGTATGAAATTTAAGGTACGGAAAATAACTACTATTCACCATAGAAAGCGGTAAATGCCATAAAGTACAATCAATGAAGTGCCATCAGCTAATTGGAGAGGTTGTACAAAATCATGAAATCAGGTGTTGTTTCAGAATTTTAGTTGGGGCTCCAAGAACATGAAAGATTAGGATGTGTGAGAGAGAAAGTATTCTTAAAAACATTCCAGATGGTGAATAGCATATAAACAGGCAAGAAGATCAGAAAGTGGAAAATGTAGAAAAGATGTCTATAAGCAATTCAAACTATCTAGAATCCAGACTTAGTAAAGAGAAATAGTGGAAGCTAGATTTAAATAGAGGTTAAGATTATAGCAAATCTTCATCACCAGAGTAAGCAGCTTTGATTCTCTATAGTAGCCAATGATGGGGAGGCATTTAAATCAAGCAAAGAAACAACAGCATTGGAGCTATGCCATAAAAATATTATCTGCCAGGAGTTTAAAAGCATATTGGAGGGAGGAAATGACCATTAACAAGACAAGTTTTTAAGCATGTAACTATAATGATCTGGGTAGTAGGTAATTTGGTCTATAAGCATGGCAGCATGAGGTCATGTTGAAGAGATACACTATGTAAAACATGATCAATGATTGGATGTGAAGGATAAGGCAAAGAGCAGACAGACAATCCTGGATGATTCTAATTTTGCCTGGTTCCTAGGATGTCTTGTTCCATTGATGGCTGGCACAATTGCTATGAAAGGCAATGTGGTAGTTCTTCAAAAACATTATAAATAGAATCACCATATACTCTAGTAATATCACTTCTGAGCAAAGGAGTTACAAGTAGTGTCTCATAGAGATAGCTATAATCCCTGTTCAGAGCAGTATTATTTTAATAGCCAATAGGTGGAAACAACTCAAATGTCCATTGATGGATATGTGAATAAGCAAAATATAGTATTATTGAGACAAAAAAAGGAAATAAATTCTGATACCTGGTACAGCATGGATGACCTTTGATGACATTATGGTTAATGAAATAAGCCAGTTACAAAAAGGTAAATGAACAATTTCACTCTATGGGATATTAAAAATAGTCAAATTTATAGAAGCAGAGAGTACATTGGTGTTTGCCAGGTCCCCGGGGGAGGAAATGGGAAGTTGTTGTTTAATGGGTATAGAATTTCAGTTTTGCAAGATGAACAGGGTCTGAAGACTGGTTGTACCATAGTGTGATTATACTTAATATTATTGAAATGTACATGCCAAATGTTTATAGTGGTAAATTTTATGTATTTTATGTCCATTCACTTTTTAAGTTTAAAAATAGAAAGAAAAATTAAAAGTAAAGGAAAAATAAAAAGAGAAAGAAGGACTAAGACAGAAAAGAAACACAAGCCCATATAAACATATATTTAACCAGAATTATTTCTTCACTACTGTGCATACTGGAAAGAGAATATCAAACAAAAATAGCTTTTAAAAATTAGCAGTATTTACTTAAGAGTAATATGAACAAAGCAGAAAGAGCTTGGTCTATGTAAGGGTAGGTGATACCATTGTAAAAGATGAATGAAATCAATTATTAGAACCTGTCTAAGAAAGGTTTTCAGTGTCCCCCCCTATGTGAGTATGAGAATAATTTCCAGTCCTGGCTTCTGACACTTTCTATTTATGAGATTTATAAGATCTTGGAGAAGTCAATTAATGATGCTATTAAAACAATTCATAAATAATAATACCTGCTTATCTCATGGGATTACTATGTGATTTAAATAATGCATTTATTAGTGCTTGGTATACAAGAAAGGCAAACGCTATTATCATCTGCTGACCTCCTTGATTGCTTTTGTGTAAACAATGACTGCAATTTCTAGGTTAATTGCTGCAGAGAGGATTACCAGGACTGTCAAAGGCAGGCAGAGACCATTATTAGTCACCAACATCACACAGGGCATTGTGATCAGTGCTGAGAACAAACAAGATAATATAGGCGCAAAAGCTTGCACTCATTTACCAGATCTGTGTATTTATATTAATATAATTTGCTTTAAAAATCCAGCACTTATTTCCTCTTTTCCACTTAATGTGTTGATCTTCCAAATAAATTTTGTACATAGCACAGAGAAAAAGAAATGGAAAGGGAATAAGGGACCAACATGAATTTGACAGAATATGAAAAGGAGACTGGCAAAAAAGAGCATCAAGGAGAAACTAAAAATGATGGAATAATACTACTTTCAGAAATTTGATTAGGGAATTCTCTTTCATTTAGATTGCAGCTGACAGGAAGCTGGGGAGAGGAGGAACAGTAGTTTTCATCACTGAGCTCAGCACTTTACACATTTTATTCAATTTTTACAACCATTCTAGAAGATAGACTTTTATTCTCATTTTTTAGATGATGACACTAAGTAATTTGCCCCAAGGCACACAAGTAGTAAATGGTGGGTGGGTTTCCAGTCAATTCCCTGTAGCTCCTGTGCCCACATATTTTCTGTAATACCATTTAACCAGACTTCCATGTCTCAGAATGCACTCAGGTGGTTTACCAGAAAGATCACACCTCAATGGTATTTCATCTTCTGAATCTAAACTGTTTCTAACTGGAGGGCATATGTCTATAACACAGAGTCCATTCCTGTGCTGAACAACAAAATATATTTCTTCCAATGGGACAGAGAGGTCAGAATAGTTTAGAATGAAAGAATGCTCAGAGATCACCCCAGTTATTGCTCTCACTCAGGGCAATTAGACTAGAGAAATGAGTTCATCCAAACACACTCAACCAATTGATACTCTTCCTGTACACTATGCTGCCACTTCACAAAATGTTGCCAGTTTTAGGTAAATATTTTTAAGGTGCTAAGTATTATTTATGAATATTCTAATGCCATTTGGGGATTAAGAGAGTACTGTCTAATATGTAATTAACTCTAGGAAAACATCTAACTTGTCACTAAAATAAAACAGACATCATTGTCAATTTAATTCATTGTTGCTTTATCAAAACTGCTCATTGGCAGGGGGAGATAGCTTTTTGTAATTCCATTATATTACTCAGATGCCTACTGATAAGTGATATTCTTAACTTGATCACCAACATTCTTGGGAGTAACCTGTATTAGTAAAAGGTAGGTTTGCCTAGCAACCCTGATATTTTTTAATTCCCTTCCTTGTAGTTAATCATATGTGTCCCTGATATTATTGTTCCCCACTAATTTTATCCTCTTTTAACTAGTCCCTAAAACTAGGCTATTGCATTATTTTTATCAACATGACAAAAAATATATTTGCCCTTCATTATATGTAATGATTACATGTTTTATTATTTGAATTTTAATAAAAAACAACAGGACAAGTACAGAACTGTTTATTTAGCACTTAGTGAGTGTGATTTATAGGACTTTAAAGTTCACTTGCAAAAATTCTTATTGACTTATAAAGTGAATTTAGCCATGCTAGAAATATTCATTAAGCTTCATGCAATATTAAGAAAGTGGTAACAAACTGAGTATAGTTTATAATAATGAAGTTAACAATTATTTAAGATAAAATATGATTGAATAAATATAGTTTTTAGAGTTTACTAGTAAACCATCATTTCTAAGCCAAGAATATGGCTTACTCCATAGCACCACAGCAGAATCTGAGCCTCCATTGGGGTGAAAGCCCTCCATGGGATACTTAACAAAGAAGCGCTATAGCTTTCTGTGAGTGCTGTGCATCTGATGAGAAACAGATGTTTCACTTACAACCAAAACACAAACATAAATAAAGGCAGAGCATCCTCTTAACTGAATTCCCATTGCGTTACTTCACGCTCGCAAATTTACGATCACTTAAAATAGAAGAAATAAACAAGGGTAATTGAGGCAGAGAACCTGGCACATTCACCCATATCCTAATCCAGTAGAGGTCACTTGTCAACCACCTCAAATCAGCTTACTATCTAAAAGGATGCCCCTCGTTGTCTAAAGCCCAAGGAGGGAACTCCCTCAGGTGCTCAATGGCAAAGCTCAGAAGCCTGTTCTAGCTCACTAGTTCCTGTCCTCTATCTCTTATTACTTGGACTGCTTGCTTTTGATTTTTCTGAAATTTGATATGAATATTGTAATTGTTTTTTAATTATCTAATTTAAATAATTTGATTTTTTAAATTTAAATAGTTTAAATATCATTAACATTTAAGCATAAAACAAAGAGTATTTTTTTTTCATGAAAACTACAATGATTTCTCTTGAAAGGTAAAATAAAAGCAAGTTACCCAAACAAAAACCAAAAACAGGTATTTTTGAATTATGTGTGGGTAAAATGTATTGAAGTTGGGGGAAACATGTTATAAAAATCCAGAAAAGAATTGTATAAAAAGTTTTTAAATATCTTTAAATTCTAGAGAATTTTGTACTGAAAAGATTACAAAAAATGGATGAATTGTGGGTTAATCACAAAAATAATACAAGTCCCTTAAGACTAACAACAACAACAAAAAGGCTCTGGAATTGCATGAAAACAACTGACAAATAGTTATACATTTAAAGATTTTAAAGTAAAATGTTTTTATTATTCCTAGTGATTTTTTTTTAAGATTGTGGGTTGAAAAGGGGTGGGTGGAAGTGGAAGAGGTAGCAGAGGGCATAGAGGAGAAAAATGGTAATGAAAAAACTAAACTAAACTAAAATATATATGTATATATATGTATATATATTATTTTAGAGAGAGGAGAGGAGAGAGAGAGAGAGAGAGAGAGAGAGAGAGAGAAAGGAATCAAGCCACCACCATTTGGTGTACCAAATGATGCTCCAACTGAGCCATACCTACCAGGGCTATCATTCCTACTTTAACATATTTACTAGTAATAATCAACCACGTACCTAGACCAATAACATCAGCTATAAGGTCCTTTGCTATCCTATATAATAAAGAGGTAATATGCAAATTAACCCTCACACCCTCACAAGATGGCTGCCTATGACCAGGCCGGCTGGGGGGGTTAGTGAGGGACGATCAAATGACTGAACAAACAGGCTGCGTGGAGCAACCAGGTTGGCAGGGGCGTTAGTGACCAAACGACTGAATAGCAGGCCGCATGGGGCCACCAGGCCGGCAGGGGGGTTAGTGAGGGATGACCAAACTACTGAACAAGCAGGCTGCATGGGGTGACCAGGCTGGCGGGGGGGGGGCAGTTTGGAGTGACCAGGCCAGGGGGGAGCAGTTAGGGGCAACCAGGCTGGCAGCCTGGGGCAGTAAAGGGTGACCAGGCAGGCTGGGCTCGGAATCGGGCCTAAACTGGCAGTGGAACATCCTCCGAGGCATCCCAGATTGGAGAGGGTGCAGGCTGGGCTGGGGGGACCCCCCAATGCACGAATTTCATGCACCGGGCCTCTAGTAGATAATAATAATAAATAGTAGCAAAATAATGAAAAAAGAGCTGTGTTAAAAACAACACTTGAAACCAGTTTATCAAGATGCCCTCCCAGAATGTACTAGGCAGATATGATATTGTGCTTTGCTAAGGTTATCTTGTTATCTGTAAGCAGTCACTCTAATTGAATAAGCCTGAATTGTTAGTTTTCCATGCACATAGAGTGGAGTGTGACAGTCATATTAGTGGACACCTGCTCTGTCCAGCTCACTGAGAAATAGGCATGCTTTTGGCCAGTGGTTCTCAAATTAAAAGGGTCAAAATCTCTTGGAGGGATTTTTACAGCCCACACTGCTGGACCACCCCGCCTCCTCCCCCGAGTTTCTGATTCAAGAGGTCTGGGCTGGGGCTCCCGGACTGCATTTCAAAAGAGTTCCAAGCTGAAACTGCTCCTTCTGGTTCAGAGATCACATTTTAGGAACTACTATTTCAGAATATTAAAAAACAAAACAAAAGAGTTTTACTCTTCTTTTTGTTAATCCTCACCGAGGATATTTTCCCATTGATTTTTAGAGAGAGAGGAAAAGAAAGAGAGAAACATAGATGTGAGACACATAGATTGGTTGCCTCCCACACATGCCCTGACCAGGGCCGGGAATCGAGCCTGCAACCAAGGTACATGCCCTTGACCAGAATCAAACCTGGGATCCTTTAGTCTGCAGGCTGAAACACTATCCACTACACCAAACGGCCTAGGGCAAGAGTTTTGCTCTTGAAAATTTTGTAATCTAAAAAAGCTCAGATAGCCTGAAATTACATGCAAAAAGCAAGGCATAAACCTAATTCAATATATAAATTAACCAATTGATTGTCTAGGGATGCATGCCAGTGTTGGCTAGCGTGATATAAAGGATTTTGAAGGATTAGCCAGGAAATCTTCTTCTTCCCAAGAATATAGCAAGGTGACTGAGTGCTTGTAGAAATAAACAATCCTAGTGACCATATATGTGCTAAGACAGATAACATTATATCTCATTTCTTAAATTTTGACTCCATGATTTAGAGAGAACTGAAAAGAAACTTAGTTTCTAACCTCTTATATCTATATTTCTATCATTGCTTCACCTTACTGTTTTTGCCTGATGTTCTTTTTCTCTCCTAATATTTCTTTCTTTCTGTATTTTTAGGTGTAGTCAAAATCACAAATGAGGTTTTGAACACAATATTTCAGTAAAAGCTCTAATTGTGTCATCAGCTGATCCTTAAGGTACAATTCTGTTCATTAGTGTAATAGATTAAAATCTGTTTGGGAAACATTTTTCAAAGAAAATTAAATTGCGGGGAGAAAGAAAAATTCACTCACAGAGAGACTCTAGGTTACATTTTCTATTTCTCTTTAAAGGATTGATTATAGAAATCATTTTGCTGAAAAGCCCTGAGGACGAAGAGAAGTGCAAACTGTGCGCTTAAATGAAAATAGATTTAATCACAGGAACTGTACTGGAATTATTTTCGTTCAACATTTCAAAGACGTAATAATTTTTATAGCATCTTGCCTGAGCCCTGATTTTTGTGGGATGTAATCCATCCTGAGTTCCTGTTACAGTTGTTAGCGCTTTAACTAGAGATAAAAGTGTTGCCTTGTATCTGAAGTGATGCTCTCAGTAAAATAGTACTTGGAGATAGGAACAATCAGTAATGTGTGTGTGTGTTAAACTATACATTTTCATACTGACTCCATCAGAAAGTGTCGTTAAGATATGAGTGGGAGGGGATTTTCTCAAAGCAAAATGAGAAACCTGAGAACAACATGAGGCTCTGTTTTTAGAGGCTGCACTGAAGAACTAAGATTCTAGAAAGTCACTAGGCCTTGGTATATAAGGGATAGATGTGCACTTTTCACATGTAACACTTTTTTTTGTACACTCCAGGTGCTATCAGGGTAATTGGGGTATCCTCTTCCCCAATGGGGACTGGGGGTAGGGTCCTTACATGATCTGGAGAAAAAGAGTTTTCTGAGACTCATACTGGACAATGAGTGATTTTTTTTGTATGTGGAATTACATCCCTGGGTTTCCAAAGTTCCATTCTAGTCGTAGAATAAGTGTAGCTGGGGTTTCAGTAAAGCTAGAAACAAAGCCAGTGTCCAGAGTTGCCACCCAGTCTTGTTCAGCATCAGGCTAGTTGCAGTCTATTCGTCCATTGTATTTGGGAGTCCAGGTGGCCGTGAGCCATTGTGGCTGAATGTCAGGAAACAGGGGCAAGAGAGCACTATAAGCCACGAGTCATGTGCAACAGGCCAAGAGCAAGCAAAAGTGACCAACAGCACAAGAGAGTGAATTCCCTTGTTCAGGGAATTAAGTATCCCAAGTCTTCCCATGCTTACGGCCCACGCTCATTCTAGCCAAAGACCTCTGTTCCCAGGTGTGACTGTCAGAGAGCAAGCACCTTTGCTAGTCTCCCCAAAGTTACTGGGCAAGCATCTATCTTCCCTTTGTTGCACCCCTGGGGAGTGTAAAGCTGTAGCTTCCTGATGAAGCTGCCCAAATGACATGCCTATAATAGCTGGCCTCTTTTCTGTTATTAATAACTAGGTTAATTACAGTGTTATCACAGTTACAGAATGAGCATATGAAAACTACTCCTGTGTATACGCAGAAAGTAAATCAATGATCACAGCTTTAGTCTTGTAAACAGATGCAGTTTAAAATTTCATATTATTTTTATTAAGTACAAATAGTACTTATTAAGATCAGTTTTCAATAGATTATTAGGTAAACGCTGTGTATTCTGGATTTAAATTTGATCACTGAATGCAATTACAGTATATTAAAACCTAATTCATTTTGAATATCATGGTATCAACAGAGAAAAATATCACCATGTACGGTGTTACCCTAAAGCACCATATTTAACAAGAGTAATATTATGGTTCCATATTTCCCAGATAAATAAAAACATATCCACTCCTACATACCCCACCTGCAAACATAGTATACACTTAAAATAAGCTATGGTTTTTCGTTTCCTCAATTAGACTTGAGACCTCTCGAGGTTACAAAATGATATTTTGTATTCTTATCTTATTCATGGTTCCTAAATAAGTATTTATTAAATATTAAAGAGAAAAGATTGAGGTAGACTGCTATTTTATAGCTTTTGGGACTTGCTATAACTATTTGTGTGTTAGCCAGTTGAATGGTTACACATAAAAGGACTACGCTTGTGTTTTATTTTCTCATTCATAGCCAAGACGAATATGTACGGTTAGGAATTTTAGAGGTTTAACAAAATATTGTAGGTCATTCACTTCTGTGAACCTGCAGTTTGCTGCTGAATTAGGAAGATGACACAAGTTCACCAGGCAGGTCACCTTCAAGCTGTCAATATATGGCCTTTGCCTCTCAAGGGAAACCATGCAAAAACAGACTTAGAATTTTTCCACTGTATAGGCAATCCCTAACACATTGTTTGCAGCAAGGATCCCAGCAATCTGTACAGCAGATGTGACCACCTTGCTTAACACTATCATATGAAGGAAACAAGGGCAGAAGGGTCATATGCTAATGGGAAACGTGCACAGAGAAATTGCCGCATGAGCATAGATAGCACACCTCTCCAGCCATCTGTCCCACCATGTGCGCTGCACATCACAGGAGGAAGGGAGAAGGGTGGACAGCTGAGTGCAACTTATAAGTTCCTCAGAGTGGAGATACGATGTCTTTCAACAGCAGTGTGACACTAGAGAGCAAGAGCTTTCATTAGGATTGCAAGGAGTGTGTTACTAATGTTACTTAAAGGACTAAATGTTTTAAAGCTTACATATTAAAAAAATACATTAGTGTTAATTATCATTTTATCCCTCTCACTGCAGCCTGATCTTCTTTTATGAGTGGAAGGGAAATTTGTACAGTTATAGCTGAGATGCAAGAGTTGCACATGGCAGTTTCTTGTGTATGACACCCATTATGGGTACATGGACAAAACAAAAGGTTGAGAGGGGCTGACACAGGCTATCACAGACCATGTTAATGCTTACTAATTGCTGAGCCAAAATATACTGCTGGATTACCCTGATGTTAGTGTCGGCACTGGGTCAGAGCTCAGCATATTTTAATGTAGTTTATGTGTTATATTCACTAATTTTTACTTTCAAAGATGAAATGTAGAATGAAAATAAATCTGCCCCTGACACACAGAGTTGGATGAATAAATCTTTGTTGAATGATCAAAATGATAGAATGATGCCACTGATGTATGGGAGGTGGCACGGAGAGCAGGATTTAGGCGGTTGGTTTGAATAGGGAGTGCAGGACTTGGTGGAACTGAGATTTGTCCGTGGGATGGATGGGGCTATATATAGGTGCAGGGCACAACTCACCTTGCTGTGTGCCATAGTGACCTTGCTGAAGAAGATGAGAAAGAGGAGGAGGAGGAGGAAGAAGAGAGCAAAAAGAGGAAGAGGAAGAGGGGAGAGGAAAGAGAGGAAGAGAGATAAAAAGGAGATGGAGAGAAAAATCTACTTGGAGAAATAGAACACAGACAAATAAAAAGGTTAAAATAATATATCTGAATTATATTTGTACATGTATATATAAAACTGATTCAGGAAATTAGCTTTCCAGGCTTATTTCTGGAAATGAGAAATTTCTTTTGGCTATTTGGTAAGAAAAAGGTTCGGAATGGTTGGGGAAAATGGCCTGAAATAAATAATAAAGAAAATATAAAAATGAGATTATTGTCTTCCAGGTAGAGAAAAAGATCAGTCAAGATAATGAAATAAAAAGTCATCCCAACATACAGTTGAGATCAGAGATTCATATGTAGAATATAGATAAGTATATATACTTTTTTTTAACCAACTAGCTTTTTAGTCATAAATTATTTAGAAGTAGCCATAAAGATTTTAATTCTGAGGAATACTAGTATGTTTGATTTCATTAATTAATAGATGTATGATAAGTAGCTTTCCAGTACTGGAATAATAAGAGAGTTAAACTAGATAAAATGATAGCTCTATGCTTAGAAATCAGGACAAAAATTTCAAAACATTTGTCCATTCCAATGCAGTCTAAAGTTATTACATATCCTTTTCCTATTTCAGGGATTTCATTACACTGAAACAACTGTAAACAATCAGAGGGACTTGGGATGTGATCAGACTTAAGCAATACAAACCTCCATAGTGAACTCACATTGTAAAAAGTATAGTAGATGACACATATTGAAGGGGGGAAAGGAAGAGATGGGATTGTGGTTGTTTTAAGGGAGAAAAACATTTTACTCCATGGTTTATGAAATATGATATTATCTGTTTTTCTTTCTGGGACCCAGAAATAACACCCTGACTCAAATCGAGGAAGATATATTCAGGCCAACCTTCAGTAAGAGAAATCCAAAGAAGTTTTTTATCAGTGTACATAATGCATACAGAACTACCTAGGTACCCATCTCTACACCTGAAAAGAAATGATGGTATTGTTTCTTTGAGAAATTAGAATTTGAAATTGTATTTTTAAAGTAGTAGTTAACATATTTCTATTTCTGAAGACCACTGTCCTGGCAATAGCCTCTCTCTTAAGGGCAGTGCTCTCTTTCCTTAGCCCACTCAGGTCCTTAACTTTCTACTCGGCATCTATACTTTATAAAGGATTAGAATTCATTATGGAAAAAATAGAACTTTAGCATTTGACAGTAAAGCAAACACACAGGATAAGTATTTCTTTGCTTTACGGTGATATACAGCATTTGCTTAAAATATGTGCTCTTAAATAATAAGAGAAAACTTAGGTATATAAAACCTATCATGTGTATTTGTAATAACTTTTATATGAGTTAAAAATAACTCAAGGTAATTTTTTCTTGGGAGACTTTGTAAGGTTTCATTTCTGTACTAAAATAAATAATATTGAATTTTTATTATTTAAAACAGTTTTCTCCAAAAAAAGCAAAATATCACAAAAAAAAGGTTCTAATCAGAAGTATAGCAAAAGTTTCTTAGAAAACCATCATAGGAAAAGATAATTAAGCCATCAAATTCTAAGGCACCAGTAGATGAGTTGAAGTCCTAAACAAGCCCTGGTCATGTGACTATTTATGAAGAGGCCCTTGATTCATCCATTTGTCCTTGAAAAATATTCTGAATTGTTAGTAGTTTTAAAACTTTCAAACTCTCATCCTTTAGACTAAAATTCTACTTTAGAATTGCAATAAATTAGACGGGAGTTTTTAAGTTCTCTCTAAATGGCTATAATTAAACCCTCACTTAGAGCTTTACCATCTAAACCAAGGACACAATCAATGTAATAAGGGGTACATAGGATTAAAATTATTATAAAGAAAGAAAACCTGTAACTTGGCATAAATTCCAGCACAAAGGGTGCAGGTTAGACACTGCTATAATTTCTTCTAAAAATAAGTTATTATATGAAGATCAGAAAGGCTAGGTGAATAGAGGAAAATATTATAACCTTTCCTTTTAAAGCTAGGCTTAAATGTGAACTCTTATCCAGGAAATCTATTAATTGTTAAACTTTCCATCTTCTAAATACACTGTGAAAACAAATGACTCTAATTCAAATTGAATATGTACTCATAGGTCAAATTCTTTGAAGTGAATCTAATTAGCAAGGATACACCACCTTGCTCAGGGGTGCAGAAAGCTATCTGATGAGATCTAGAAATAGAGATGACATTAATGTGAAAAATAACAGAATTGGTGGCTACTGCTGCAATAAAGTTGCCAAACTGAATGAAAAAAAAAACACACACACAAAAAAAAACCACAACACGACATAAAAACAGTGTATTCTCTGAGACAAGAAGGGAATTACCTATTGCTCTTTCCTAAGCTATTGAAAAACTTAAAATAGAAACAAATACATATTACATTTCTGCTATTTCAATTAAGAGGATGATTTTTATGAACTCACTCCCTTGATCATTTAATAAAACTACATTTTTAAAGGAATAAAACTGTTCTCAGGGGAGAATTAAAGATATATCAAAAAGCTGCTGTCTAACAATGAGGATTTGTGATTTTTTTCTCACTAAAAGGCAGTCTTCAATTGTGATCTAAAAATAATGAAATCGTCTTAATTATCTCCTCTATGAGGGAAAATGTACTGTAACTTTAAAGCATAATATAGTTCACATTAAATACATGCTATCAAGTCTTAATCTATGCTGATCAACACAACTTTCAGAAAAGAAGTAAAATTACATTATGAACATTTATCTGATGAGGAAATTAAGATGTAATAAGCACAAAAAATGGCATGTATTTATTTGAGCACTTCACCAAAATATAAGTAGAAGGATCTTTTGACTGTTAGTTAATTAATTGCATTTTCCACCCTCATAAGTTTGGTTTAAAAGCACTGCATTCCATTGTCTTCTAAGAAAATGTGACTCATTGGTGTTCATGTTTCATTAGAAATGCTCAGAAATGCCATCCCTCCTCAGGGGAAGTGCAATATCATTTGCAAGGATGGCACACATCAAAGTTGATTTGCTAATTGGTTTTAGTTGTTTTCTAAGAACTATGAATGCTACTGCTACCTGGTTACTCCAACAACAATTCTGGGGATGTCTGATCATTTTACAACCAGGTATCAGCAAAAATAAGAAAAGTGCAGCATCATCGCAGCTCTCAACATGAAGATGGTTAATACATATATCTTGAGAGTAGCAGTGTTTCATTTATGACCTAATTTTAGTCTATTCACTTCCCCACGTTTTTAACCATCATTCAGATTTTTCAAATTTTTATTTTCCCATATGCAACACTTTAGAAAGATCACTACAGACACTGTAAAATGTTTATTAATAAATCATTAAAACAAAATTTCCTCAGCAAGGTGATGTTTAAACAAAGAAGCAATAACATTTCAAGAATAGGCTATTTCTACTGAAATGTGTTGATTATTTATTCATATTCATTGTTTACAGGTAATTGGTAACCATTATTAAATATACCTGCTTCCTTGTGTTTTTTTTTTTTTTTCCTTAATGGTGCTGATATTTTGCAGGACTTTGATTTCACACGCAGACTCTAAACTAAATCACTATAGTCAAATAAAAAAATCCTCTGAACAGAGTATAAATGGTAATTTTGAAAAGATGAAAATTATAGAAATGATTAACATATAAATAAAAAATTTTCTATGGATATTTGACCTTTGATTTTAACATATTGATATACTTACTTTGATTACTAATTAAGCATCATGTTTTAAAATTCATAAAGTCTAAGACCAGTGATATGCTAGGGTAGGATAGGTCATCCTGGGGCGAGGCTCTTGCTTCCCCAGTTTTGCCTCTCATTAGGCGTGAGGGTCATATCCCTGGTCAGGCAGTTTAGACCTCTGGATCCTTTCCTCCCTAAAGATAATATCTAGGCCTTAGTTGTATTTTATCTCCAGGCTCAGAAAACCAACAAAACTAGACAAGTTGCGCTGTGGCTGCCTCAGGACCAGCTACACTGACTAATGACCCCCTGCCCTAGCACTGACCAATCAGTGGAGACAATGACCCTGAAAGAGCACCCTGGAAAGATGATGAGTATTTTATTATAACCTTCCCTGTAGACCTCCCCTAAGATTTCCATCTGCAAAAGAGAGATAAATATGTTCAGATCAAAGGACCCAGTGCAAGCTCTCCCTCCAAGGAGCATGCCAGTGCCATTCCACTCCTTCTCCCCTTCCCCCACAACATGAATCCCCTAACTCCTAAGGGGCCCCATGAGACTTGCAACCAGGGGAGAAATGGGCAGCAGCAGCTCATCCAGGGCTTACTCCATGAACCTGTCATCAAGGCCCGCTTTTCTCTGACTTCTCTGTGAGTGAAAGCAGCTAAGCCTAGGTGTTTTTGTTGTTTCTTCTATGTCCTTCCTTGTTTCACAGTCCTAAGTACATTTTTCTGTAATCATAAACCCAATATCCCCTTGGCTCGGTGCTGTGCAATAATTCCCTTTGGATATAACATCCCCCAACCCCTTTCCTTAAATAAATTCAAATTTTCTTTAAAAAAGTTCATAAAATCTAATATTATTCTAATTTTGGGGTAAGAAAACATGAAGAATTTTGCAGAAAATGCAAACAAATAAATGGAATTCACTATGTAATTTTTTCTCATGTCTACTCCTGCCCAATCCCCATCAAAATAACAGTGCTTCAATCTATAGATTCAATGCACTCCCTATTTAAATACCAATGGCATATTTCACAGATCTAGAACAAATAATCCAAAAATGCATATGGAAACAAAAAAAGACCTCGAGTAGCTGCAGCAATCTTGAGAAAGAAGAATAAAGTTGTAGGAATCACAATACCAGTTATCAAGTTATACTACAAAGCCACTGTACTCAAAACTGCCTGGTACTGGTACAAGAACAGGCATATAGATCAATGGAAAAGAACAAAGAACCCAGAAATTACCCAAGCTATTATACTCAATTAATATTTGACAAAGGAGGCAAGAGCATACAACGGAGTCAAGATCCTCTCTTCAATAAAGGGTGTTGGGAAAATTGAACAGGTACATGCAAAAAAAAAAAAAAATGAAAGTAGACTGCCAACTTACACCATACACAAGAATAAAATCAAAATGTATTAAATACTTAAATGTAAGTCATGAAATCATAAAAATCTTAGAAGAAACAATAGGCAGCAAATTCTCAGACATCTCTCATAGAAATATGTTTAATGATACATTTCCTAAGGCAAAGGAAACTAAGAAGAAAATAAATGGAACCACATCAAAATAAAAAGCTTCTGCACAGCAAAAATCAACAAAATGAAAAGGGAGCCCACTGCATGGGAGAACACACTTGCTAATAATAAGTCTGATAAAGGGTTAATATCCAAAATATATAAGGAACTCATACAACTTAACAAAAGGCAGACAAACAATCCAATTAAAAAATGGGCAAAGGATTTAAATAGACACTTCTCCAAAGTGGACATACAGATGGCCAAGAGTCGTATGAAAATGCTCAAATTCACTAATCATCAGAGAGTTGCAAATTAAAATAACAATGAGGTATCACCTCACACCTGTCAGAATGGCTATCATCAGCAAATTCACAAACGACAAGTGCTGGCAAGGATGTAGAGAAAAGGAAACCCTAGTGCACTGTAGGTGGGAATGCAGACTAGTGCAGCCACTGTGGAAAACAGTATGGAGTTTCCTCAAAATATTAAATATGAGATTGCTACTAGACCCAGTGATCCCATTTCCAGGAATATACCCTAAGAAACCTGAAACACCAATCAAAAAATATCCCCTATGTTCATAGCAGCACAATTTACAATAGCCAAGATTTAGAAATAGCCCAAGTGCCCATCAGTAGATGAGTGGATAAAAAAATCTGTGGTGCATGTACACCATGGAACACTATGCAACTGTAAAAATGAAGGATCTCTACCATTTGAGACAGCATGAAGGGACCTGGAGATTATTATACTAAGCAAAATAAGCCAGTCAGAGAAAGATAAGTATCATATGATCTCACTCATCTGTGGAATCTAATGAACAAAATAAACTGATGAACAAAATAGATCCAGAGATATAGAATCATGGAACAAACTGAGGAATCTCAGAAAGAAGGCAGAATTGGGTGGGGTGGTGAGTGATTAACCAGGGAACTTATATGCATACTAGAGGCCTGGGTGCACGGAAATTCGTGCACAGGATGGGGGGTCCTCTCAGCCCAACCTGCACCCTCTTCAATCTGGGACCCCTTGGGGGTTGTCCCTCTCACAATCCTAGACCTCTGGCTCCTAATCGCTCACCTGCCTGCCTGCTTGGTTGCCCCTAACTGCCCCCCCTGCCAGCCTGATCACCCCTAACTGCCCCCAGCTGCTGGCCAGGTTGCCCCCAACTGCACCCTCCCAGCCGGCCTGGTCACTCCTAACTGCCCCCACCACCAGCCTGGTCACCCCTAACTGCCCCCCTTGCTGGCCTGGTTGCCCCCAACTGCACCCCCACTGGCCTAGTCACCCCTCACTGCCCCCCCTGCTGGCCTAATCACTCCAACTGTCCCCCCTGCCAGCCTGGTCACCCCTCACGGCCCCCCCACCAGCCTTGTTGCCCCATGCAGCCTGCTTGTTCAGTTGTTTGGTCATCCCTCACTAAACCCCCTGCTGGCCTGGTCACCCAACGCAGCCTACTTGTTCAGTCATTTGATCATCCCTCACTAACTCCCTGCTGGCCTGGTTGCCCTACGAAGCCTGCTTGTTCAGTTGTTTGGTCGTCCCTCGGGCCAGGCCTGGGTAGCTGGGCAGCCGACATATAAGGCTTGCCTGTGCTTTGGCCTGGCCCTGTGTGGCTAAGGGCCTGAGGGGCCTGGGGGACTACGGAGGCAGGTGCGTGGAGCAGCCGGACCTGCCTGTGGGCGGGCCTGGCCATGCCACGTGCCTGCCGCCCTGGCGGGGCTGAGGGTACTGGGCGCCGCCATCTTGTGGCTGTAGGTGCCGCCATCTTTGAGGGCGTGGCAGTCAATTAGCATATTCCCTCCTTATTGGCTGTGGGAGATGCCATCTTTGTGAAGGTGTGATGGTCAATTAGTATATCTCTCTTTATTAGATAGGATAAGCATAACCCATGGACATAGACAATAATGTGGTGAAGGCCTGGGAGAGGCAGAGGCCAGGTGGAAGGGGTCAAAAACAAAATAAAAGAATAAAATTACAGGGATTTAGAATCACTAATCTAACCATCAACTCACCATAGAAACACTCCCTTCCCTTTATTGCAGTCCAACCAATTAACCAGAAGGTGTTTCAAGTTATCTAAATGTGGTATTTATGATGTCATGAAAATAATTACTCAGACTTAATATGGTATGATCAACAGCTTCTCAGAGCTTTTTTCTTCTTTTTCATTATCTTTATTTATAATTTAAATGTATAGCTTGTAATAAAATGGTTATGGATTTTTAATGGATTCTAACGGTGTGATTACAAAAGGGAAGTCATATCATTGTAATAAGAATTAAATGGGTTCAGTTATATTTTAATTCTAAGAGTGGTTTCAAGTATAACCTGTAGGATTTAATAGAAAACAAAGTCAGGTTTAGAACTCTGGGGAATAATATGTCAAACATGAAAGCAAGGAATGTGAAAGTCTTTGGTGGACAGGCACTTAAATGTGTTTAATGGAGCAAATGAAAAACTATTACAACTATATCTTCTATTTTGTTCTAAGAAGCATGTCTGATAAAGAAGAAAAGGTATCTTTTAACTAAAGTAAAAAAATGTTGATTATAAATCAGTGTAATGGTCCATAAGATTCTTCTCTTACACATATACAAACTACACATTTTAGCAAATGCATTGCACATTATTCACTAGTTCAAAACAGCACCATAGGCATGTTCAAGAATTAGGATTACGCCATTGCACATTTTTCTCTGAACATTATAACGTTCTGCTATTTTAGAAAACTGATAGTAAATCTTCCATCTCAATATATTGTAAAATGCATTCTCCACTTCATTACAAACTGTTGGTTTTTGTTTTAGTTTTGAAAGTCAGATATTGTATCTAACTTCTTTGCATTCCCACTCCACTCAACCCCATTAAATCTATGACTAACATATAATGAATTGCCTTAGGTTTCTTTTAGCTTTTTGGGGTGAAATGATGAATTAAGTTTTAGTTGAATGAGTGTTTTATATCACTAAGGAAAAAAGTAAGTGCTTACTAAATGTAACTGTGAAAAATAATGATTTATTTCATTGTTCCCACAAAACGGCTTTACTAACAGTAATACAGTTATTTGTAATTATTTATAATGAGATTAATTTGTTATAGATTAAATATATTATAGTCTCTACTTTGCAAATGGGTCCCAAAATTTTGATGTCATAGAAATATGCAAGTATTGATTGGCCAAAGTGGAGGGCTACATAATTTTGAGCTAATGACAAAACTGAGTGGTTTCCAACACCATTATGTCACAAGACAACATAACCTATTTATATCAATATTGATTTATTGGGAATACCATAACAGATTAGATATGATAGTAAGTTATATCATTAAACATCAGCCTAGCTACATGATTTCATAGTTCCTCTTTTCTTCAACTCACATGGTAACGGCAAGATAATTATACTTGTACTTTCAATAATTACTAGAGGCCCAGTGAACAAAATTCGTGCACAGGGGGTGGGGGTGTCCCAGAGCCCAGCCTGCACCCTCTCCAATCTGGGACCCCTCAAGGGATGTCTGACTGCCCTCTCACAATCCAGGACTGCTGGCTCCCAATTGCTCGCTTGCCTGCCTGCCTGATTGCCCCTAACCACTTCTGCCTGCCAGCCTGATCATCCCCTAACCACTCCCCTGCCAGCCCGATCAACGCCTAAATACTCCCCTGCAGGCCTGGTCACCCCCAACTGCCCTCCCCTACTGACCCAGTCACCCCTAACTGCCCTTCCTTGCCAGCCTGGTAACTCCTAACTGCCCTCCCTTGCAGGCCTGGTCCCTCCCAACTGCCCTCCCCTGCTGGCCATCTTGTGGCTGCCATCCTGTGTCCACATGAGGGTGGCCATCTTTGACCACAATGGGGGTGGCCATCTTGTGTGTTGGAGTGATGGTCAATTTGCATATTACTCTTTTATTAGATAGGATTAAGCATTTTACTTTCCATCAAGAAAAATCATAACTTGTCAATTTAATGATCTCTAAGACAAAAAAAATCAAGTCTAATTGATTTTCTGCACTCTATAGGTAATACACAATATGCTGAAAATTGTCTTTTTGAATATACTTTTAGAAATGGAAATTAGCCCTGGCGGATGTTGCTAGGTAGTTAAAGCATCAGCCCACACACCTATGAGTCAGGTATTTGATTCCTAGACAAGTGCAGGTACCTGGGTTGCAGGTTAAATCTCTGGCCCCAGTCAGGTTGTGTGTGGGACAACCAATCAATGTCTCTCTCTCTCTCTCTTTCTCTCTCTCTTTCTCTCTCTCTCTTTCTCTCTCTTCCTCTCTCTTCCTCCCTCTCTCCCTCCCTGCTTCCTTTCTACTTTCCTTAAAAGCCAAAGAAAAAAATATCCTCAGGTGAGGATTAACAAAAAGAAAAAAAGAGAAAATGAAAAAAAGAAGAAGATATAGAAAAATAAACAAATAAAACATCCTCAGACAAAAACTTTATTTTATCCCCTTTCCTCCTGTCTGTACATTATTATCAATTATAAGACTTTCTCCTCCAACTAACCAATTAAGCAACAAAAGTCCCCACCTTTTGATTGATTTATATGCATCCTTTAAATGTATCTCAAAATTTATTTTCAGTGTAAAACTTCCCATACAATTACAGAGAGCTTTCTACTTCCTCTCCTGAACTCCCTGGGTAGGTTTAGGGACAAAATCTCTATTTCTATAATGATCACTTTTGTGATTTTGGCAGGAGATTCTCAAATGCAGCCCTCTGTTCCATTTATATATCTGTCTCCAGAGCCTACTATGTGCCTGGTGTGTGGTTGTACCAGTTATTTAGTGAATAAATAATTGAATGATTAAATAGATATAAATATGGCTCTTTCCCTCAAGCTGGTATTGGGCAGTTTGTAAAAGTCAGCCTGCTATTATCTGGATGCCAGTCAAATCCCCTGGAATACAAATCTAAGGAGAGGGTGGTTATTGCAAATGTATTTTCAAAGAGCCTTCTATCAAAGGATTTCTTTAATTTATAGTTGTCTCCATTTTTATCCATGACCACTCAAAGTAAAGATATATTTCCCTTAAATAATTGTGCTTGCCAACAGAATGAACTCTTCTGGACTAAAAGGAATGGGGGAATATATCATTTATATTTATGAAACTGGGAGATGTATGACTATGTTCACAGTCATAAAAATTATACTCCCTACTCACTGGAATTAGAATTAGTTTATATTGGATAATGATTTTACCTTCACTGAACTCATTTTAGCTTTCTTATTTATTGGATTAATATAGATTTCATAGTGACTATTACCAAGGTTCAATGATAGTCAATGTGATATTTATGATTTTATCAAGTTTTTTCTTTTTCTACTCCCCACTGCAACCCACTTTATAAAATTTTCAGTAACATTTAATGGGAATATATGGTGACTTTGAAGATTCAAAGGTTTTATTTTGGATTGTGGGTGTTTTTTATACTTTTCTGCTAACAAATTATTTGTAAGAATTAAAAGAAAAATGGTCATGTCTTGTACCCAAGTGTTGTGATTTAATATTCACACAAGTCAATAGGAATGTTTGCAATGTTCATTGTCTTCTGAAGGCAAATATTTCCATTTTATAGATGAACTTTTATTTATACTATTGAATTTCATGAATTCTAATTTTCACAAACAGGTGATCATGAAATTTTCTTGGAAATAAAACCATTCTTTATCAATATGTAAAGATGTAGCATCTCAGAGAGGAAAGCCTACATATGCATTCAGATCACATTTCCAAGAAATAAAGTTAGTAACCACCAATATAAATATTCTGTATTGACTTAACTATATTTTCTAATGTTTTAAATTATTCCAAAACAGAGTATGATGCACAATTTTTATTTAAAATGTGAGTGCAAACAATCTTGGTTGTTCTGCCCAGATGTTTTCTTTATGCTACTCTTCACACTTTTAATGCATGCATTTGTAAAATTATAGTGATGGAAAATCATGCAAGAAATACATTCTCCTTATTTTATGAATGAGGTTATTAGATTAAGAAAGCACTCATTTCAATTTTTAGCATCTAATCTGAAGCTTTATCATGTGTTTTAAAGTAATATGTTGGAGCCCATTTACCATCTTGTATTCCCTAACATTCAACTTCATCCCTTTCCCAAAATCTCTTTCAAAATGTCTGAATCCACTGTAAAATATCTTTAAAGAAATGTGGTATTTTTCTTTATATTGGAAGCACATAGGAATTGGTTCATGGAAAGGGATTTCTAAAGACACATGAACAAGTATGTTCTGCCATTATTCATAGACAAGTTCTGAGTCAGGGATTAAGGGTGACTACTTAAAAGTATAACTAATCTTTTAAAAAGTTTAATTTTCTAGGACTTTCAAAGATAATTTTAACCAAATGGTTTTGATATTTAAACTAAATTCATTTCAATCGCATCGCCCTTGTTTGTGAAAACAGAGTCTAAAAAGAGACTTAAAAACTTGATCTTTACATGTGCTCTCTCTCAGGTGGCTCAGACCTAGCTGGTGAAGAGATTTCAATTCCCTTGCCTAGTTAGCAGGGGCTAAATATAATATGAGATAAGAAGAGCCATATTGGTTTGCTTTTGCTTCCTAGAAGCTAAACTTGCCATTTCATGCAGACTCAAAACACTAGTCAATGACTCTAGTCATGAAAGTTCTTTTGCAGATAGTAATCTTTACCTCAACTAAAATAGTATTTTATAAGGCTTTCATTAGTACTTTATATAGACATACACTTGTTTTTTAATTAAAATACTATCCCTTAACATTGCTTTCCCCACAGAAAATTTTGCCACACACACAGATGCATATACCATTTCTTTTTAATAGTCACAGATTTTTTTCATAGAGAGAGAGAGAGAGAGAGAGAGAGAGAGAGAGAGAGAGAGAGATAAATAACTTCCAGGTATAAAACTACATGTAAATATATTTGTTTAGATCATTTCCCTTTGATTAAAAAAAAAAAAAACTTGGTTCATACTCAACCAATGTCTAAAATGCACAAATCTATTGTTTGAAATGCTGATCCAAAAGAAAATATATGTCTTCAATGATATGATTTAATTATCTATCCTCTTAAACTCAGTGAACAAGTGGAAAATATGATAGACTGAATCTGAATTAGCTTTGATAGGAGAAATCAATTTGGGCCATTGGTCTCTCTTATGGCTCTCCATCTTTGTTTTTTTTTTCACTCTGACCCAACAATTGAAGTCACCCTGTGACCTTACAATTAGATCATATCCCATGCTATATGAATAAATAATAATTCCTGGGGAGAGAATAATCAGACAAATGGGACACCTAGTAGTTGTCTGAAACTCTGTGCAAGACCATTCCACCCACAACCTAGGAGTGACAGACCATGACTTATCGTGTCCCTTGTCCTACACTGGGAAATGGATGGAATCGGTATGATGAGCGTAGGGACTGTTATCATGGAGAATTGGAGCTAGCTTCCAAGGTCAGGAAGCTGTCCACACTTGCATTTATCTTGTACCTTGAGCTGTCTTTGTTTTCCCTTTCAAGTCTTCCCATACTTTTACTTAAACTAATATTCATCTCCTATACGTGGAGAGTGGAGAACATCAAGGAATTTTTCCTAGCTCTGTGTTCTTTTCTCAATCCAGCACACTACCATGACGAAAATATCAAAAGGGTAAACAACGACAGTTTTTGCTTTGCAGTCCTTTGAGAAAACAAGTCCAAAGGACAGCTTTATGTTTTCCTAATGCGGTCTTTGTAAAGTGGCATGTGACAGAGTACATTACCCTTACTTTAACAATGATCTGTAACTCATTAAAACTTTTATACCTATTTCAGTAGAATGTTGTAATATAAAATAAACTGTCACCAGTAAAATGACAAAAAGAAATAACACCCATTAGCAGTCCATAATTTTATGAGAGAGAATTGTGCTACAGTAAGTGATCAGAACCTATTTAAGATTTTAGGTCCTGCATATATATGTACTCTCTGCTGACAAGCAATGCAATTATAAATATATTTTTCATATCAACATCTTGCACGTTTCTAATGAAAGTTGTACAATATTACAAGAAGACTCAAAATACTGTTAAACTCTACGAATTCTCTGTTTTATCATTTTCTCCAGTGAACAGGTACATTTTTAAGGCACCCAAGTGTCAACAAATGTATCTAATAGAGCCTTGAGCTTCAGTGATTTCATAAAAGAGGAACTTGCCAACGAATTTAGGAAACTCACATTATATATTCAGGTTAGATTCACAAATTCATTGTTGCATGGCAAGAAGTCTATGCTCATTTCTTGGTATCATGAATTGCAAGTTTTTCCCCAATTCAAAGAACCAAACCTAAACCTTCATAAATGAGTGAACAACTCAAAGGTAGCTTATACTGTACAAGTCTTAGAGAAGGCATTTATCATGTATTCAGTTTAAAGGGCTCATTTTATGGCAGCCATGGAAGTGATTTATGTCCAGGTTGCTCAAAATAAATCCAATGTACAATTCATAGTAAGTACACACTTTACTCTCTTCATGTCAACACACACACACACACATACACACACACACACACACACACACACACACACACACACTTGGTTTTTATAGGTTACCTGTTAACTCCTGGTAGGAGAAAACAAAATATTAACTGACACAGCTGCAATCTTCTCAAAACCTGCTGCTATAGCAAGCCAGGAATTAGAGAAACATTGAGAAAAGGGAATTTTGTCTTCCTAGTTTGTATAACCTGATTGCTATGTGACATATATTAAGTATCAAATATAAATTTGTCAACTGAGACTGAAGTGAAATGTTAAGAATTGAAAGTCACTAGAGAAAACACATGTTTTGTTTACATGTTTTTCCAATGCAAACAAAATTATTTCAGCTAATACTTTGTTAAGCCAATTCAGATATACTTCTTAGATGAGAGCATTAAATATTCAGTAATAAGTGAAAAAATTGCAACAACACAAAATAATCATTATTCAAGACATTTTCAAAAATTACTTAGCTTTCTTATAATATCCAAAGTTTTTATTAAAGTAATTTTGGAAAAATTTATATGGTTTCATATGTTATTCTTGAAATTGAAAGCAGGGTTATCTGCCTCTAGAACTTAAAACTTTAACCTTTTTGGGTTTGACCTGCACACTTCCATAGCTTATGAAAGTAAAGTTAGCCGACACTGCTTCGGGTGAAGCGCTATGGAGACTGCACCTTGGTTTCTGAATCGCAGCACAGTGATGCGGCCAGGAACCTCCCTGGCTGTGCAAGCACCACACTGCTCTTTCTCTCAAATGAGCAGAGTAGGGTACAAATAGGGGATTGCCTCTTCCCTAAGGTAGGACTTAGACAAGTCTATTAGAAGAGGAATGATCAATTAATTCCCCATGCAAACAGCATTTATTACACCGATAGCTCTCTAAAATTTGGGTGTTTTTTAGATACAAATTAAAACACTGCCCCACACTTCATTTTCTGTATATTTTATCTGACTTGTGTGACTTTGAGTTGAGCTTTGGAAGGTTTGGTCTTGATTATTCCAGGTGTAAATTTCCTTCCAGAATTAAAGTTATATGTTTGTCGGGGGTTTTGTGGGGTATTTATTTATGTTTAAAATCCTAGCTCAAAAATTTTTTTTTCTTGTAAGAATATTGATGGCTGTTCATGTCTGCAAATAGGCACTTGTCCACTCAGACAAGGCAAGTAATGATTTATGTTGTAAGAGTAGAAGGAAAAAAAGACCTGTAAACATACCACAGACACTGTACCACTGTTGACTCCTTTTCATTAAAATATATTTTTATTGATTTCAGAGAGAAAGAGAGAAAGAGAGAGAGAAACATCAATGACAAGAGAGAATCATTGATCGGCTGCCTCCTGCATGCCTCCTCTGGGAATGGAGCCTGAAACCCTGGCATGTGCCCCGACTGGGAATCAACCGTGACCTCCTGGTTCATAGGTTGATACTCAACCACTGAGCCATGCCAGCTGGGCTGTTGACTCCCTTCATGTAAGGAGCTGAGTCGGCACTATGTTTTCAAAGCTCTGCAAGGGAAGCCCCTAAGTGTGGTAGAGGGAGTGAATGTCTGGCTGTAGAACAGAAATGCAACAACACTGAAAATAATGCAAAATACGGACATGTTGACAGGCATGGGAGATTCCTGCCACTGTGGAAGGCCCGTAGGAATCCAAAGTAGCTTTTGATAATGACCAGTCATTGCCAAGTTAATGCTGAATAAATATTCATCAGAATGTGAGTAACTTTAAAGATATAAAATGCATAAGTCACATAAATGAAAAGAAAAGCTGTGCATATATTGTTTCAGAATGACAAAATGATGTGTAAGTATAGTGGGGAAGAATCTAGGTTAGCTGAAGAGAAGGACATGTTTGCAGAGGTTACTCTTAAGTTGTCTTTTAAATAGAATACGCTGTAAGTTATCAGTGGCAGGACTCAGGTTTATTTATCCCTGGTGCCTGCTAGGCAGTTAGAAAATATATACTGAATAAGAGAGAAGAGAGAGGATGAAGCAAGAAATGAATCTGTAGAGTTTGTTGGGAACTAACTGGTACAATGTTAAGGCATTTAACATGATACCACTGCTGATAGGAGAAATAAATGGGGTATGAAGCTGGGGAATAAAACACTATTTCACTTCTCATCTGGTAGAAATGTGAAGGTGATTCAGAAGGCTGGGATTTGATAGCAGGGAGTCCAGGGCTGGAATTGGATGGCAGGAAGTCCAGTTAGAAGACTGCTGTGATTATCTAAATAGAATGATGAGGGTTCTCACTGAGCGGCAATGGAGAATCCTCTCAGATTTTCATGGGTAACTGACCTAAATGACAAACTGCAACCTTTACTTTTCAATGCATTTCATTGAAATAGATAGATCTCTTTGGTGAATTATAAAGAAATTTGCCTTAGTTTAAGAAATATCAGCACAAGAGAGAAAGAAAGAGAGAGAGAGGAAGAAAGAAAGAAAGGAGAAAGAAAAAGAAAGAAAGAAAGAAAGAAAGAAAGAAAGAAAGAAAGAAAGAAAGAAAGAAAGAAAGAAAGAAAAGGAAGGAAGGAAGGAAGGAAGGAAGGAAGGAAGGAAGGAAGGAAGGAAGGAAGGAAGGAAGGAAGGAAGGACTCTTACCATTTGCAACAGCATGGATGGACCTGGAGAGCATTATGCTAAGTGAAATAAGCCAGTCAGAGAAAAACAGGTATCACATGATCTCACTCCTATGTGGAATCTCATGACCAACATAAACTGATGAACAAAAATAGACCGAGAGACATAGAAACATTGAACAGACTGCCAAACCTCAGAGGGAAGGTAGGGGAGGTTGGAGAGGGGAAGAGATCAACCAATTACCTCACATGCATATATGCATAACCCATAGACACAGACAGTGGGGTGGTGAATGCTTGTTGGGGGGGGGAGGGCAATGGGGGGGAAAAGGGACATATGTAATACTTTCAACAATAAAGATTTGTTAAAAAATTAAATTAAATTAAAAAAAAAATATATCAGCACCAAGATTTCTATCTACTAAAATGTATTACCTCCTATTATTTCCAGAAAGAAGTTAGTACTTATTTTATGGTTCTTATAGGTCTACTTATTTGCTTGGGGGTTGGAAATAAAAGAAAAACTGACTTAAAGGCTGGGACTAGTAAATATTTCCAAGTTTTTGTGGCCTTCCTTTTTTTTTTTTATAGTCAACCATAGTCAATTACATAAAAACCTACAATATAACCATGTGCCCATCGCATAATCAAATATGCTTATTTATGGGTGCCCTGGGCATATTTGCATTCACATTTTCTTTACAAACTATGGGAAATGACTGAGAATTTTCTAATATATTAAGAAACCATCATCTTTAAAGTGTCAACTGCCCACTTTCTAATTTGATATTTTAATTAAGAACAAAATTTTCTAATTATACAACTTTGAGAAATTGGCCAGAAAAAGAAGTGGAAGAGATGATGATGTTTCTTTAAAAATACTGCTTTTTTTTTTTTTAAATCCTCACCCTAGGATATTTTTCTATTGATTTTTAGAGAGAGTGGAAGAGAGAGGGAAAGACAGAGAGAAATATCGATGTGAGAGAAACACATCAGTTGGTTGCCTCCTGCATGAGCCCTGACCAGGGTCTGAGCCACGAGGAACCTGCAACCAAGGTACATGCCCTTAACCAGAATCAAACCCAGGACCCTTCAATCCACAGGCTGGCACTCTATCCATTGAGGTAAAATGGCCAGGGCTGAAAGTGCTGCTTTTAAAATGAATAAAAAGTACAATTATGCACAGTGAACAATAAAGAAGAGTTAATTTTAAATAAATGTAACTGTCTAACAACCAGAAAATTTACTGAATAAAACAAATTATTGTAATGTATGTCAATGATCAGACCATGAGCATATAGATTTAAGTAATTCCACTATTCCCTCAATAAGAGAAAAATTTCAAAAGTGGCAGGGTTAAGGGAATACCCTCAAAAACAGTATTGGCCATATACAAGATCTCTTTTTGTTTATTTGTTTGTACAGTTCTGCATCTTGGGAAAGATAAACATGATATTATTCTTTATATATGAAAATAGCTTCAAGTGCCAATAAAACATTCAATAGAACTAATTTTAGTGTTGGACCTCAAGGAATAGGGAAAGGTGAAGGATACTTCTTCAGTCTTTCCATTCAATATCAATTCATAGATTTCTTGAGCACTACCGATGTATTCAAGAGTATTGTGCTCCCCTAAAGAATAACTCTATGACAAATAAATATAGGTTTCAAATTAAATTGGATGACTGTTCTGAAAGAACATATTTATATAATGAGAAAAGTATTTTTTATCAGCAAAACCCTCTCTTCTTAAACCAAAAAGTTACTCAGTACTTAATAATTATGGTATGAAATGTGTGGTAAAAATTTGTACACTCAAAAATATATTTAAAAAATCCTCTTATGTTATCTTTCCTATAATGTATTTATATTAACTCTAAAGTCTTGTTACACTATTTGTTACTTATCAAACATTTTAAAATTTTCTATCAAGTGAAAAGCACTTTTCTAGTATATTCTGACACAACTATAGATTGTGGAATAAGAATAGAAAAAATAAGTTTTATATTCTTGAAGAAAGTTTATATATATTGAGGTAGTCATATGTAAAAAATATTTAAAGAAATGATGGGCACGTGGGCTAAGTTTATATTTAGTGTTTATCTACTGTTTAAAACTGCCCTGATCCATGTGGCTCAATTGGTTAGACTTCATCCCAGGCATCTCATGAAATATCGGAATATTAGAAGAGCCATCAGAGGAGATAGGCAGTAGTTAGATTGTCATATAACTTTGTCTCAACTCCCCCCATGCATGTGATAACCATATTACTAATACGTAATTTCTTCAAAGACAAGAACTTTGTCTTATTCACAGTTTTATTCTGAGGAATCTAACACTTCCCAGAGGCATTGTAGTTTCATTAGGATATGTGAGGAATCCAAGCTGAAGACCTGACTTAAGAATTACTTTATAAAAACTGTTGAATACCTTTCATTGTGACTCTAGCAATGATCCCAAATAGCACAAATACTCATCAGCAACAGTAAATTTCTGATTCCTATCTGTAATCAGAGACAAATAAATGGATCAAAACATGAAAGATCTGTGGGTCTGGTGGCAGCTTTGTTGCAAGGAAAGGGACACTAGACTTGGAGTGAAGCGTCTCAGGTAAGTTCCTTGTCTAGCCACATACAAAATTCATAGGTGGCATCTTTATTGATATAATTGTTGTGAGTGATAAACAAAACAATGTATATGAAAATGCTCATCAGAGGCCTCATGTGTATAACTAGAGGCCTTGTGCACAAATTTGTGCATGGGTAGGGTCCGGCTGGCCCACCCCAATGGGGGCCATCAGGCCGGGCCGGTGGTGGGGAAGGGCTGTGGGAGGTTGGCTGGCCAGCCCTGCCTCCAATCTGGCTGGGGCCAGCCGAGGGGAGGGGCTGTCCCCGATCTGTCTGGTAGGCTGGCCGCAGTGCAAGTCATAGTGACCAGTCATTCTGGTCGTTCAGGCATTCCGGTCACTTGGCATATATATATATAGATGTTGCAGGTGAGTAGATGATTATAGATTCTAAATTTGGAAATGAACAATCATATGTAAGTGATCTAGGACTAAGCATGAGAAAAATACAAGAGAGAAGGAAGCATTCATACAATGGGATCAGAAAAAGGAGATAGATAAGTAATGGGGAATATATTTTAGTATTATTCTATGATAAGTTTTACCATTTGTGATTAAAAGGTAAATATTACTGAAAGTAGGGAGCCATGTTTTAAATAAAAATCTGGAGTGGGGAGTGTAGCAGACAAAAAGTAGTTTTGGGAAGATTAGATGATACGTATAAATTAAGGATAAATTTTCAGAAGAGTGCAATTTCTTTTTGTTTGCTATTTCTTTTACTGATAATTTCTTGATTTATAAGTGGAGTTGTAACTCAATAAATATATATAAAAATAATATTGTTTTAATGTTTATGACTTCACTTTATAAATAACTAGAGGCCTAGTGCATGAATTAGGGGATGGGTAGAGTCCAGCCAGCCCTGCCCCAATCAGGGTGGATCAGGGCTGGGCCTGTTGGGAGGAGGAGATGGCGGGAGGTTGGCCAGCCAGTCCTGTCCCCGATTGGGGTTGGGGATCTGATTGGGGGCGGGGGCGGTCATGGGGAGGGGCTGTGGGAGATTGGGGTGGGAGAGGCCAATCAGAGGCAGGGCTAGCAGGGGGAGCAGCCAGGTAGGGGGAGGGGCTGCAGGAGATTGGCCGGCCAGCCCTGCCCCTTATTGAGGTGCATGGGGGTGACCAGGGTGGGGCTAGCCAGGGGGAGTGGCTGAGGGTGGATCAGGGTGGTGGGGGCCTATCGGGGGCATGGCAGGCTGGGGGGAGGGGCTGCAGAAGGTTGACCAACCAGCCCTGCCCCCTATTGAGGTCAGGGTTGCAATCAGGAGCAGGCCCGCCTGGGGGAGGGGCTGTGGGCCTATCTTGGTGGGACGGGCTTATCTGGGGCACAGCTGGCTGGGGGCGAAGGGAGGGGGCGTTTGGCCTGCAGGCCCTGCTCTTGATCAGGGTGGGAGGGTCCAATAAGAGGCAGGTTGGCAGGGAGGAGGGGCCCCCGGCCCCACCCCCTGATCAGGCTGGTTCACTGGTCACAGTGGGCGTCATAGCGATGGTTGTTAGGTCATTATGGCCTTTACAGTAGCTGCCTTTTTATATATATAGATAGGCTCTTCGGTTTAAGTTTATATAAGCGAAGAGTGCAAAAGACCTTGAAGATTTAGAGAAATTTTAATTAATTTAAGACTCTGTCTATTTAAAAAATCTACATCCTCATTAGATTTTCCATACTATCTCTTTTGTGATTCTCACAAATATGTGTAGTTGTGGTATCCTTATTAAATGTGAAAGAGGAAAACAGAAAAAGCTTATGTATTTTTAGATAATATTTGAATTTTAAATTGGGTTCTAGAGTTAAAATATAAAATTTTAAATACATAAGAAAATAACATTTTAGTACCCACTAAGAAATTTTAAAAACTAAGATCAATGCATTATCCATGTCAATCACCAGACTATAGCTAACATTTATTGACATATGTGATAGTAATCACTAAGAAATTTTAAAAACTAAGATCAATGCATTATCCATTTCAATCACCAGACTATAGCTAACATTTATTGATATATGTGATAGTAATTTTCTTATAATTTAAAATGTAATTTTCATACACTAAACACAAAAAACTTATACAAAGAAAACAAAACAAATAACAAAAGTGATGCATAGTTCATTGGTAGCATACACCTGAACAAAATAATTTTAACTGCATGCTGTGAGATTTGTTGATTATGCTGCCAAGGGATAAGGCAGTATGGAATCCCTCCACTCATTAAAACAGTAGCTTTTACTGAGCTATGCAGTGGGAAAAGCTTGGAATTAGCCACACCTGTAATTGAATCCCTGTACTACCATTTACAAGTAGAGGACCCTGGACAAGTTATTATGCTTCTTAGAGCCTCATTTTTTTATATTGGGAGTAATAATATCATCCATCCTGTGGAGCTACAGTAGGGTAGAAATGAGCATGCACTTGATGGCTCCTAGAATAAAGCTTGGCACCATACACCAATTATTTTTTCCTCCCGAATAATCAGCCTGGGTCTCTTCCTATGGTTTTCCACTGATCTGAACTGGACACATCCGTAAGCTCACCTAAGGTGAGACTGTGTCAATTTTTGTGCTAGAAAAAAAATCTTCTGAAAGGTGTATATTACGCCTGGGGTTGGCCTGCATCTTTCTATCTCCTGCCAGCAGCTTATCTTTGATATTCAAGTGGTTTTAGACAGGTGTTAAAATTTCTGTCCCCCTTTTCTTTTGGTGGTGCTTAAAATAGGAAGTTAGAAAAGAGATTTGGTGAAGTTACTGATAACTTGTTTGGAATTAGAATGGGAGAGTCAGAGTAAGTAAATATAAAAACACATTTGATTATTCACCTAAGATGTGTACCTACGCCAAATAGTCATTTGCCTATTCTGAGGCATATCAATAAAACTATTTACATTTAAAACAAAACAGAATTGCAATTTCCCTTATATATCTACTCTTGGAAATGGCTACTTGTTAAAAAGACAAAGAGAGAATAAAACAAAAAAGAAACAAAATTTCAAAACAAGCTGGACTCTGAAGTAAAACATCAACCACAGCAAATTAAAAAGAAATATCTGGGCATAGACACAAATATCTTTAAATTAATTTGTTTAGTTAAATAAAACATGTGAGCAATAGACCCTGGTTTATAATTTATTGCCTTATCTTTTTATTTTCTGACTTTTTAGTGTAATTTAAGAAAAGAAAGCTGGGTTCATCAAGCAAAGGTACTCCCAGTACAGAGCAACATCACCCTTAACCATGTAGCAGCTCAAAGGTGTCCAGACTTGCCCACACAGTGCTATCACTTCCGGTCATTGAAGCCTGTTACTATCTTATCACTGCAAGAAGTACCTTCTCTCGTAAGGTCATCTAAACAAAAATTGCATTTAGAGAAAATATTGTTTTATATTCCTGTTTGGCATGAAAGTCTATCAACTTTATTTCTAATAATCAGTTAAATATACCAGGTACAGGTCTCTTAAGATATAGTTCCGCTTATCAATGCCAGGATGAAACTGTTGATACATACAAGGAGCATTCGTCCTAGAAAAAGGCAATTAGTCAAAGAGTAAAAAATAATCTTTACAAGTAAGTCTTATTCAAAGGCAATGCATAAATAATAGATGATTGTTATACAATAAATTCCTAAGAGCAAAAATGTGTGATCACCATTAATCCATAGTTAGCAGTTGCTCTCTAATCATGTCTTTTCCTAAAAAAGAGTTATATTATATCCAGATAAGGTTATAAACTTGCATTTGCAGTAATGAATAGCATAAATGACAGACACAGTCCAGTCAATATAATTGGGTTTCAACATCCACTGGAAGCAAACTCATGGAATATGTATTCTCCAGGTAAATTTGAGTGGGCTAATCTAATGGGACCATAACTTTGCTGAAGGATTTGAGAGATCATTGATTAAATCTCAAGTAAATTTGTGTGGAAAATGCATAGTCTTAACCATGATTATACAGCAAATCTAATAAAAAAGAAAGTGTTTGATTTCAACTGCTCAACTTGAGTGTGCAGTTTCATGGGGGTGGGTGGGGGGAGCCAGTGGTCTGAAGACTCTTTGCTCACTGATTTCAATTATGTTTTCCTTTAGGAGTTAAGAAAACCCTACTAGGGATTGATAATGTAATCTAACAGAATGCAATAAGGAATCCGGCCTCCCTGAAGAACTAACAACAACAACAAATGGCAAGGCTGCCTCACACCACTTTAAATGTGTAGGAAAACTAGAAGTGTGTGAAAGCACTTCATTGGCCTAATGCAATATGACTATGTGGACACATGTCCTACTGGTTTCATCTTAGCCCTGCTTGAGTCCTGAAATATACTCATGCAAAGGAGAGAAGAAATATATAGTAATTGATTTCTAACAAATAAAAATTATAAAATGAAAATGAGCCTTTATGACTGAAATAACATCAGACTTCTGATGCATTGAGGCCCTGGATAGTATTTTTCCATTGGCCCTTTCGACATGTCTTTCCCATTTAACTCTTGCACTTTCCCTCCCTTCCAGTGTGCCCTTCCCCAGCTCCTCACACTGGGCTTCTTGGCCTATGAGCTCCTGAGCATCTTGTGCATATCCCTGTTTTTATCCCATATTAATTGTGGCAAAAGCATTTAGTTTACAATTCAACATGGATGATCCCCACCCCACCCCCACCCCCATAATTGACTGGGAGGAATAATTCAATTATTTGAACCTTAGTTTTTTCCAACTGATGTTCACTCCTCAAGCTTGGTTGCCCTAGCAGATGGCCATGTAACACATGTCTGGGCAGGAAGATGTCCGGAGAAGTTTGTCAGAGGGTTTCTGAGGAAATCTATCCTTTTTTTAAAAAAAATAATAAATTTTCTCTCTTATATATATATACTGCAGTCTTAGAAGACAGAGTTTATATGGGAAACTTGAATTTAGGGCAGTTACATTGAAACCAAGAAGAGAAAAAAGGGTGATAAAGTAGGAGAATAGAAAACACCCAGCCCTTATTGACACTATTAAACTGATGTTAAACTAATTCTGAAACGGAGTATGAGCAGAGTTCTTGTTAGGTAAACTAGAAATGCCTTTAGGGTTCAGAAAAATCTTATTTCTTTTACTTACATATATTTATTTAATAAGAGAAATACTGAATTTAAAAGCTTACATAGAATATGATTATTAACACACCTAATAACTATGTTATTATTATGATGATATATTAATAGTGGTTACATAAAGCAAATGTCAATATAACTTAAAGATTTATATTTATCCTCTTAAGACTTTGAAACCATAATGATCACAATGTGATTGTTGATTGACCTGGATGCTTCATTTATTAAATCATCTTAATGGATGCAGCAGAGATGTCACCATTAATTGTGTTATAAATTCAAATCCTCATGAATGCTGACATGCCATGTAAGTGTGTAATACGTTAAATTTATCTCTGTTGAACACTTTTGTTTCTCAGCATTTTAAACTGATATAATGTAGACTCCACTTAGTCATGCAAAATGTGCTTAACATAATAGCAAACAATGAAAAACAAAAGTGATTATCACCCAGATACAGTAATGACAGTTGTAATAAGCCAAAGTTAATCTATATTATGTCCCTATGTGTTTTAAGTCAATTTTCCTAAAGTCAGTTATTTATTTTATCAAAAGGTGATAACAGGAGACTAAAATCATATGACTATTAATATCCTTTAATGAAATATGCATGAATATCTCTTCCTCTAAACACTGTCTAACAAAGCACACTGTCCTCAAGCAAAAAGACTTTGGAGATAGAACAGCATGAAGAAAAATGGGGGGAATACTGAGAAATTTAGAAATGGCTGGTAAAACCATGCCAACTTAAGATGCTCAATTATAATTTCACCAAGTATGAGGAAGAAGCAAAGCAAATTATACTTATAACTTTGCACAAGCATATATATATATATATATATATATATATATATATATATATATATATTATCATTGTGATTTGATAAAACACTACCCGTTACTGGACTGTAGCAGCTGAGCAGCTGTTTCCAAATATTTTTGTCTCAGGAACCCTTGACACTCTTCAAAAATAGTGAGGACCCAAGATAACTTTTGCTTATGTGGTTATATCTATCAATATTTACCATATTATAAATTAAAAAGAAATATTTATAACATAAGAATTCCAAGGATACATTTGATTAGTGATCGGAGCAATAAAGCCATCACACGTGATATAGTCTTTGGCAAACACATCTCTACACTTGAGGAAATAATAGTAGGAAGGCAAAGAATGTCTTAGTATAATTGTGACAATAGTATTGATCTTCCAGACGCCCAGAAATCCCCAGCCCTTACTTTGATAACCATTAGACTAGAGTGATAGAAGGAAAACTTGGAGCAAACTGAATAGACCAACCTTTTGGGGAGGTACATTGTTTTTCAGGCAAGTGTTCAAAGAGAACAACTGATTGAAGAAAGAAAAAGGCAGATGTACTAATGCAAAGTCTGGAACATGGAAAATGCTTTTCCCACTTCAGTTTGTAGCTGGCAGTGCTTATGGACACATATGTTAAATAATAAAATAAATTATAGTCAGGTGGGTATTTAAATGAACAGAGTCCAATATTTCTAAGAATATAAATTTTGGTTTATTGTCAGACTTTCTGAAAATAGAACTAACAGAAAGGGGACCCTAACAATGGGAATGCAGTAGTATAATAATGTAGACAGCCAGTAAAGAAGAAGGGAAGATAAGATTCTAAAGACATTAGGTTCAGAAAGAAATTGATGTCAGAGCTATGAGTAAATAAAATAAAATTAAAATGAAGCAAGCAAGAATAGAAGGGTAGGGGAAGGAAAACAAAAGTCAATGAAATTATGATTCAGGGCACAAATCATTCAGTTTACATACATCATTGAAATTAAAAATGTCATTATAGATTTTATAATTGGCTCATGCTGTTTCAATAAGGCTATTTTTGGAAACTGAATAATCTTAATATTTCTTACTTGCTTGCATCTATCTCTTAATAGCCTTTTCTTCTTTTTATTTTGAGTTGATTTAAGCTTCTATCAAATTGAGATATATTTCTGTAAATTATGAGTGTTGTGTGATTTTAAGGTAAATTGTTGAAACATTCCTACTCATAACTATAATACTGTAAAACCAGATTTATAGTCCATACTCCTCCCATTTGACTATAGCTTGTATGCTGTTCAAATATTATGTCTATACAAAAAAAATGTTTTAAAAGAAATCAACTATATTTGCTTTCATTACAGACACCTGTTAAAAATGAACAGCTGATTTTAGCAAATTCAATGATCCTGAATAGGTCTTAAAAATTCAGTAAAATCTGAGAAAAATCATAATAGCCCATAATAGCTATTTTGTGTCTACTTTCTATTTGCTTTTTCTTTTCTTTTTTTTTTTTTTTTTTTTTTTACCCCTGTTACTTTCCATCACCACCCCAGGTTCAATCACTACTAAACACTCTGCTTATCATTTCTTCTTGCTATTTCTTTAAAAAAGATTTAACATAGCAGTGAGTTTCCAAGTTGTTGGTTACAATAAAAAACTGCTACAAATAACTGCTGGTTGCCATGATAGCAAAATTTGCATTACAATTTAAAATTGCCTCATTCTTTGCAGAGATATTTAGCTCTGATTAAACAAACCATTTTACACAGCACTTTTCCTCCCAAATATATAGGTTGTGTATTTGGCACTGACCAAAAAATTTGCAGGAGAAAATAAAATGTTTTTTTATCCATAGATTCCCCTAAACAGAAAATATTTTATTGAAATGTTATGAGGAGACTATGCCAGTCATTCCTCTGCCCTTGGTCGGAAGGAGAAAAGTAAGGGGGAAATTATTACACAGTGATAGCAGGTGACTGTGTGTGGCCTGAAGGCCACATTAATAATATATTGACTTCACTTTTGCCTTAAGGGGGAAATGTTTATGTATCCACATGCAAGGGCAAAGAATGTTTCTTTCGTTTATGCTCAGAACTTTCCTAATCTCACATATATTCTCAACTTTGGACTCTTAAAAATAGGGTGGCCACACATCTTGGTTTCTCCAGAATAGAGCTGGTTTACAACTCTCAACCCAGAGTAATGACCATTAGTGCTCCCTTTACTCCTGAAAATGTCCCAGTTTGGAAGATAAATTACATGGAGACCGTGCACAGAGGGGACAGGTTTGGAGTGGAATGAGTTAAGGAGGAGGTGATCCCAGAGAGAGTATTTAAAAGTGGAAGGACAAAATCCGCTCCAAGGTTATGTAACCAGAGTGCTGTTTTATGAGAAAGTCAGCTGACTGTCTTGTTACTTTCTGAATGCAGGCTCCGGGACAGGGAAAGGTATAATTTGTTTCTCTCTCAAGTAGGAAAAAGGAGAAGAATGGCTGCTCCAAGCAGAGCAAGCCTTGGGTTAAGTATAAGATTGATGCTGTAGAAACACATGGGCTTTGGCATCAGATGAACATGGTTCAAGTCTTTGTTCTGACAAGTAGCAGCTGGGAGACTCAGGCGAGTTTTAATTAGACTCCTGCCCTGGGCCCCGGATTCTTCAGCTGTAAAACAGGATGACTGTACACTTTATGGGGTTGCGGTGAAGTTTGTAGATGATATATATGACACAATAGTCAATGCATTACAATTAGAATCTTAGCACACACCACACACTACTGATAACTAATATATACTGTACCCTTCCTAGAAGTTGAGTCCCACCTTAGGTTCCTCACTTTAATTATGTAACATCAGTTTCAAAATTGTGAATATTGTTAGAATCATAGTTTAGATCCGTCTAAATCCAAGTGATACCTGCAATATCTGGTTTATGTAGAATGTACACCGTCTAAGGAGGATTGTGTGGTTTTATTCACCACTATATCACCAGGGACTGGGACAGTGCACAAACAAAACAAAAACAAACCATGAAAAATAACCCCTTAAGCATTGACAGTAAAATACATATAAAATCCACAAATGTCATGAAGTTGTGGATTCTTATACTTTTCACCTAATACTTCCAACTTAATATATATATATATATATATATATATATATATATATATATATATATGGAACTCTTAGCTACAGGAAAACTTCTTTTTCCCATGTTCAGCAAAACCATATAGAGTGGTTTAGAAAGAAGTGCCCAAGAGGTGACTAAAGGAAAATGCCTTACAAAACAGAGTTGTATGCCCATCTCAGAAACAAGGCACAGACCTCACTAGAGCCCTAAGATGAGCACCTGCAAAGCATAGAGGGAAACCGTCCCACTGGAGCAAGGTCCTGTGAAATGGCTTTCTTCGTCACGTCTCCTCAGATGGCAAACTTCATCGATCAGACTGTCAAACCTCAGAGGGAAGGTAGGGGAGGGTGGGGGTAAGGGGGAGAGATCAACCAAAGGACTTGTATGCATGCATATAAGCCTAACCAGTGGTCACGGACAACAGGGGCGTGGGGGCATGCGTGGGGAGGGGTTTGGGATGGAAATGGGGGGATGAGGACAAATATGTGATACCTTAATCAATAAAGAAATTAATTAAAAATAAATAAATAAAGAGATGGAGAGAAAAAAATAAAGTGCTAGTAATACTAACAGGGCAATGAAAAAAGCAGCAATAAATATGCTAAAGCATAAATACATCTGAGAGGGGAAAAAACTTCCAAGAATAGGCTTAGGACACTCCCCTACAGAATCCCTTTCTTTTTAATCTATGCTCACTTTTGCATGCTAAATGCCTTGTTCAATCAAGGACACAGCTTTGGACTTACTAATTGAGAGACCTTCTTTGTCATTCTAAGTTTTCTCTCTAACACTGCCACGGAGGGGAGCCAATTGTGGCGTGCCCTTGGGCAGCATTCATAGAATCACAGCCAGGCGGGAACTTGGGTATTCTAATGCTATTGCTCTAAGTGTAACTTCTGTGTAGGTAAAATATAATTTAGAACAGTTCAACCAGTCACACGTAAAATATTTCACTGCAGGATTTACAACACGTATGGGAAACTTGTTTTCTTTTTATCTTTTTCATAAGTATTAGAAACATAACCTAGGGTCATGGCTAATTTTTAACTCTAAAGCCTTAATAAGTTAATGTAACATGAGAAACTGCAACCCATCAGTTTTGGTATTCCTGGGGTTCATGACAATTTCTGGTAAAACAGAAACAAAAAGTCCCTCGGATGACTCCCTTAACATGCTTAAATTACGTGTACTAATTTAATAAAGTTTTATCTAAGTAGTCTATCATATTTCAATATTTTAAACAATGTTAAAGAAAATAAAGTCAGGGTCACTAGAACGCAGTGAATTACAGAATTGAGACACATGATTTGGACCTTAAGCAAAGTTCAAGTGAATATATTCAGAATTGCAACAGATCCTTTCTTGTCAGGGGTCACTCCTGAAGGACAGAAGAGCAGCAAGAAGCAGGGCATGGCTAGTTGCAAATTGCCCACATTTATCATTTTCTTGACAGGGAATATAGAATTTAAAATGCTGTAAACATGACAAAAATCACTGTTTTTCTATGTATGCATTAAAAAACACAAGGGATGTATAAGACTGAATAGAGAATACAAAAGGAAACACATAGGTATGCTTTTGGCTTCTATTCTTTAACACCCTGGAGAGACAAAAACTTAATTGTTACTAGTGGTTTTGATTTGTTTTACTTGAGCTAAATAGTAGAACCTACTTTCAACATTTGGATACATCCTGGTGAATGTCTTAGTGCTTTGAGTTTTGAATGACAACACAGAAAGGCATATACTTTTCTTCTCCCCCTTCTTCTTTTTTTTTCAAATTGTAATTATGGCGGTCATGCACACTAAATCATTGAGCAGGTTTAAGTTAAATGGCATTAAAGAGCAAACATTTTCCTGTTTCAACATGACTATTTCTGTTTCACTTGATAAATATTAGCCTTTGAGTTTCTCTGGGGAAAAGAAAATACTATACCAACATATAATGGAAAAAGTAAACCTTCCTACTTCAAAATATAGAAATATATTTAAGAGATTCTGTGAAGTAAAGCAGATAGTATAGAAATCCTTTATATGTAAGGATTAGGGAATATATTCGAAGGAAGACAGAAAGGAAGAGGATGGGAGGTCAGGGAGAGAGAGGAGGAGATTAAAATGAGGATGAGTACATGTGTGACCAGATAGGGTAGAAGCAGAGAGATTTAATTCTTGAATACCACAAAGACTTTGATAAATGATGAAAAGGAGACAGGAAGCAAGAAAATAACAGAAAGTAAATATAGGGCTTATAATATTTTTATATTTCAATGGAAAACATTTTCAACGTTATGTTCCTTTCTTATGAATTCTATGGCTTTTTAAAACATGATTTAAATATTTGCTACATTTCAAAACCTAGCTTTATATATCATATTTATGTTTTCAGTTAGTATTGCACTGGTTTTAAGTATTATTTGCAATTTTTTTTCCTTTTAAAGTATATGTTGCAAAGGCAGACTCTGGAATGCCAGAAATACTTTTCCACAATTGGGCTCATCTAAACTGTAAAGTTTCCAACATTTTCCACATCTGAACATCATTGCAGATTCTTTAGCTCCAGAATTTATCTTTTCTTTAGACATTCCTTTAATTTGTAGCCAGCACCAAACTAGTTTTTTCTAACATATCCATCCTAAAATTTGTAATTCACTATATTGAGCAATCCAGGTATAATAACATTTAAGTCTAGACCTAGATTCCCAGGTGATCCCTATAGTCAATATCATCTCGGGCTTCATTGCTGAATCATGAATGCGGGATGGAAAACAGGACAGGGTGATGACATCTGTGCTCCCATCTATGGCATTCATCAGCGTCAGCACCTAATAAATTAGTTAGTCCCACTGGTCTAAGGATAAGCCGCCCTGCCCCAAATCTCTGGTAGACGCATATGCCTCCTCCATTATCTAGAAAGTTAAACCTGGAAATACTATTTTAAGGCTCCCAGTAGCTGCCTAACAGCAGTGAGAGGCAGCAGCAGCTAAGAATGAGCTTTGTCTGCCTTTCCCTCTCCTAAGCAGATGGTTGGCTAAAACTTGCTTCACACGGGAAATCATCTTTACGTTTTCAACTTGGATATCAAGTAATAAGCTATATCTGCCAAGTATGAGAAAAGTAGCCTCTGCATTTATTTTCATCTGTAATGATAATAATGTAAATATGAAAAATAAAAATTGTATTTTTGAATTTATTTCTTTTTAAAAGAAGCTCCATGGCATTAGATGAATGACATTTGAAGGAAGTCTGCAATGTACATGTAGTACTCCACATAAGAATTAGCATTCTAACATGGTTTTACAATGTCCAGAACTGTAGCCATATTCAAATTTTTTGGAACAGTGTAGAATAGGAAATTATAATCACATGCCACTAATGACTAGCTATAATCCCACAAGTAATGCTGAATATTTCTGAGAGGCCAGTGGAAACTACAGCTTGTGTCAATGTCCCTTTCTGACTATTTTGCTTACTTATTTTGGCCACTTTCAGGGCCAGATGTTCCTATTCAAAATGAATGATTTTCGGTGTTCCAGAAAAGTGGAAGACCAGAGATTTGGAAGCTCGCCAGCCACTGCAGTCTTACCTAAACCTTTTGCTGAGCAGCTTAGCTCCTGCAGGACACAAATGTTGCAAAGAATTGGAACCTAAGGATCTAAGTGAACAGGTGAATAGCATTCACTGACTCAGGGCCTTCTGAATAAATGATGAGTTGGAATCACACAATTATTTTGGCTTAATTTTAGCATCAGCGACCTTAATGGAAGGTAAAATGCTATTTTTTTCTTAAGGAAGATGAAAGATTTTTAGTAATCTTTTTTCCTGCTTCTGTTGCCAAAGATCTGGAAAAACTTCTGGTAATAAATAGGCTATATGAATAGTAAGACGGTCTAAACAAAGCCCTGGCTGGTTTTGCTCAGTAGATAGAGTGTCAGCCTGGGGACTGAAGGGTCCCAGGTTCGATTCCTATCAAGGGCACGTGCCCCAGCTGCAGGCTCAATCCTCAGTAGTGGGTGTACAGGAGGCAGCCGATCAATGATTCCCTCTCATCATTGATATTTTTAATCTCTCTCTCCCTCTCTCTTCCTCTCTGAAATCAATAAAAAATACATATATTTTAAAAAAGATGATCTAACTAAAATCTACAAGTTCAAGAAAACAATAAAATACCTAAGTGCTAACAAAGTTCTTCAAACAAATTCAACAAGTCTTTCTGTTAATTCCTACAATGGTAATAATTAAAATTTATATATATTCATCAATAATATATTTTATTTTTTATTTTGAGATTTTGATGCTTAAATGTCCAAAACTTAGATTATTACTTATAATTGATATCCTTTAGTCATATCATTGGGAAAAATATTTTCACTAGAGAGTTCTACATGAAGGCTAAAATCCATGTCTGTGGAAATCTTTCCTTAAATAGGATGGATTGAATAATGGCTTCTTGGTGCAGTGATTTAAAAAATATCATTTACCTTTGCTTAAAATGTTACAGAAAAATACCTGAAATGATGGCTATTCTAATTTTGAGGAACTAGCTAACATACTTGACTTTGATCACTGAAGATAAACAGATAAAGAGATAGATAGATAGATAGATAGATAGATATCCTAAAATTAAACACATTGAAGGCAGAGTGGAAGAGAAATTCAATATGTGTATATATATATATATATATATATATATATATATATATATATATGCAATGGATTTCCCTTCTGAAATGTGTACAACTTTTATTCACTTAAGGTCAACATTCTCTGAATGGTTTTATTTCAATATTGATCCAGATAGCTATTTATATTGTGGCAATGGATATCGAATTCCAATATTACTCTTTAAAATGTGGGCTGCTCCCATTGAAACAGAAATATCACCTGAAGAGTATTTTCAAGTAGTTACCTCTCCCTTAAAAAACAAGCAAATTCCATTATGTACATGGGGACATAGGAACCCAAAACAAATAATTTCCTGCTTGTTGAGCTTTTCCTGGGAACAGGTCATACAGAACTGTCAAGTTCAATCCAATAGCACATATGAAGGGTTGTAAATCTGTTCAAATTACATTCAAAACTCAGAGTTATTGTGTATTAGGAGGGACATCACCAACAGTCCCTTTCTTTATTAGCATAAATGTAAGCCAGGAAAGACAGATGGATTTTTTTGCAATGCACCATTCTTTGGAAGGAACATTTTATTTATTTTGCTACTACATTTATCATAGAACTCTTACAGGCATTTCTTGTTGTGTATAAATTAGTCTCTTATTTAATTTTAAACATTCTTTTCCATCAGTAGAGATAGATAATTGGTGTCCTAAACACAAGATACAGATAACTGAATAATGAATGCTATTAATTTACATCCTTTTCTTCTTTTCCACACCAAGCCTTGTGTCCAAACTTGCATTCACTTCTAGTTTTTTAGTTGCTTGCCTTTGGCCCCTCACAGTTTTGGTCGTGTTAATTGTGTAAAAATGATCTGCCCTGCCCTAGCTGGTTTGGTTCAGTGGATAGGTTTGGTTTGGCCTGCTGCCTGAAGGGTCCAGGGTTTGACTCCAGTCAAGGGTACATTCCAGGGTTGCAGGCTGGATTCCCAGTAGAGGGTGTGCAGGAGGCAGCCGATCAATGATTTTCTCTCATCACTGATGTTTCTATTTCTCTTTCCCTCTCCTATCCTCTCTGAAATCAATAAAAATATATTTTAAAAAAATGATCTGGCATGATGCTGAGTGAACTGCAGCCTGGATGTGGTAAATTGCTCTTGACCAGTAATTTTTTAAAAATATATTTTCATTGATTTTAGAGAGGAAGGGAGAGGGAGAGCGAGAGATAGAAACAGTGATGAGAGAGAATCATTGATTGGCTGCCTCCTGCACGCCCTCTCCTGGGGATCGAGCCCACAAACCAGGCATGTGCCCTTGACCAGAATCGAACCCGGGAACCTTCAGTCTGCAGGCTGGCACTCTACCCACTGAGCAAAACTGGCCAGGGCTGGACCAGTAATTTTTCAACCTTTCTCATCTCATGGCACACATAAACTAATTACTAAAACTCTGCCGCACACCAAAAAATATTTGTTGTTGATCTGACAAAAAATAAAATAAAATAAAATACCATAGGTATAATTTTGATTCATTCATACCAGATGGCTATTGTTGTGTTGGCTGTTGTCATGTTTTTTTTTTTAATAATCTAAGGGAAAAGAAACTAGTGCCCCTGACTAAATGATCAAATATTGCATGTCTTAAAAATTCTTGCTGCACATAGATTGAAAATTGCTGCTTTGGAAATCTAAAACATTTTATAGGGAAAGTTGAAGACAATGTTTAAGGTAAACACACAGAGTGACTACAATTCATTATTTGCTGCACCTATGCATGGAAGAATGTTTTCAGTGGAGTCTGCAGAGACTTGGTTTAACAAACCTTGTTACTTTGAACAAGCATCATGTGCCTAGTTCCAAGTACATTGTTTCGCAAGTTGACACCTACATATTAGTCTTATTTGACTTAAACTGTCACAACAAAAGGAAACTTACAAGGAAAAAATGCAAGTGCTCATAATTGTACTTAAATACACTATAATATGAAATCATTAAAACTTTAGTAGGTTCATAATTGTTTATTCATGTATTTTTCAATGAATGTCCATGAATTTATATGCATCAAATTTAATATTTAGTAACTGATCCATATACACTGAGTGGCCAGATTATTATGATCGCTGAACGCATAATAATCTGGCCACTCAGTGTATATCCTATATAATAAAAGGCTAATATGCAAATTGTCAACCAGGAGTTCGACCAGCAGGCAGGCGGCCAACTGCCCATGTCCCCTCCCCCTGGCCAGGCTGGCCAGACCCCACCCATGCACAAATTCATGCACCGGCCTCTAATACATACATACATACACACACACACACACACACACACACACACACACACACACACACTGAGTGGCCAGATTATTATGCGTTCAGAGATCATAATAATCTGGCCACTCAGTGTATATTCCTTTTAGATTCAATTATCTATTCCAAAAATTATCAAAGATTTAACTATTTTTATTTGAAAAATCCTTGTTCAGATTGAGTTGTAATAAGTTGAGGATAAAAATTGTAATTATGGTGAAGACCTGGGGTAGGGGCTGGGGGCTGGCTAGCAGGGGTCAATGGGGAAAGAAAGGGAACATATGTAATATTTTCAACAATAAAGATTTAATTAAAAATTATAACTGTGTATGTAAACTAATTACTGATTTATAACATGGGGTAAACCTGCAAAAAGTATTACCAAGGTAACTCCTATTGCATCTTCACACGCTCAGTTTCAGATTTTAAACTGGTGCCTTTGGTATCTAGTCTTGAAATGTATGTTTGTTCTTTTTTACATAAAATTATTGTCTAGACTAATATATAGAAAGGGGGATTTTCTTAATTCTATGAACATTAAAAGGAAAAAGACATTTCTACCTTAAAAGACTAAAAATAAGACTACATTGAAAAAAATTAAAGACATGTATTTCAGTTCATTTATTTTCATCTCTTTCCTAACACTTTAAATTTCACTCTGCAATTTGGAACAGATTTGATCAACTTGCTTTCATGTGTCAGTGTTTTTCAGCTGCAATGAAAATAAACAAATGGGCTTGGTTTTCTACAAAATTGTGGAGATGCTGACTTAACTACGATAGTTATTTACTTTGGCATATGTCACATTGTACAGCTCTTATAGAATAAAGTAGTGTTTCAGGCAGTTAGACATATGAGTAGGGCAAGGAAGATGGACCAGGTACAGAAACTCACCAGGGCAAAAAGCTCTGTGGGTTCACAAGAAGCCAAACTAGGAAACAAGAACCTCGCCCCCACGGTAACTTCTCCTCCCCTAGCACATCACTGGTCATGCGTTTGGACCCCTGACTTTTCATATCACTGGTCATGCAGTTTAGAGCCCCCGATCTCTTCCTCCCTGAAAACAACATGTAAGCCTCAGATGTATTTCAGCTCCAGGCTCAGAAAATCAGCAAAACCAGACAAGTGATGGTGTGACTGCCTCAGGACCAGCTACATTGACTAATGACCCCCTGCCCAGGCTGACCAATCAGTGGAGACCATGACCCTGAAAGAACACACCTGGCAATCTGATGAATTTTCTACTAAGATCCTCCCCTGCCACCTCCCCTAACATTTCCACCTAAAAGACAGAGAAAAATATGCTTAGGATGAAGGACTAAGTGCGAGCTCTCCCCCAGGGGAACAGGTCCTTGTTATTCCTTCCCCTTGCTTTCCTCTGCGGGACCCCACAAGACTTGCAACCAGGGGAGCGATGGATAGCTTCAGCTTGTCCCAGGCCAACCCCCTGAACCTGTCTCCAAGGCCCCCTTTTCTCTGATTCTCAGTGAGCCAAAGCAGCCCGGCCTGGGCTCTCTGTTACTTCTGTGTTCTCCTTGTTTCACTGTTCTAAGGATATTTTTGCTCTGGCCAATAAATTCTTACTTACTTTGCTACACTTTGTCTCTTGGTTGAAATATTTCCTTCAAGAAGACAAGAACCCAGGTCTCGTTGTCTCCCCTGTAATATAGTGTCTGGTTATCCAAAGTTTATGTGAAACTCTGGAGCCAGCCTCAGGTTCATTATAATTTGGGTAGAAAGGAGAGTACGTAGCGTTTTGCAACTGCTCCTTTTTTTTTTTTTGTTAGAGAACATTTGGTGTGACAAAATTCACCAAGGGGGTTATGAATTACTTTGTAATCTTGAAGAAGATCTTCTTATTTTAACTTTATGAAAATATAAAAATATTTGCTTTGTGCACTTGAGCTCTGTAGGGCCAATGAAAGTAGTTAATGAAGTCCAGGAGCTGTAAGAAACCACCAAATGTTGCTAAAAATGTGGAACATATGTTATTTCTGAAATGTTAAACTTGCCCATGTGATCAAATTACTCATACAATTCTTCTCACTATAATTTTGGTGTCAGCTTTGGAAGTGTAATATTCTACATGAAAACTACTATGTCATACTTTTTAATTTGCCTCTAGAAAATAAACAGATTTAAATTTCAAAATAGTAAGAATGTTATGGATGCATAAACAAAGCCAAGTGCAGATTCACTTTCCTTTGTGAATGATTAGATTTATGAAAATAGGACAAATATGACAACTGAAAGTATAAAAATAATAATACACTGTTTAAAGAGCTTGCATTGGTCAGAAGAAGATGGGCATAACTTCTTAGCTATCTATATGGCATTAATAGATGGGAATTTTGATGCTAAAAATGTGAATGAGAGAAACTGATGACACTGGGTAAAGCCAAATGCCATATCTAGGATTAAACATTTGAAACAGGAAAGCTGAATACATTTTGGAAATTAAATTTTTAAAAAGAACTAGCATTAATATTAAAGATAGTCAATACCAAACAAAACTGAGTTCCCCCTCCATTATTTTCACCTTCCACCGCTTACCCTCCTTCTCCCCTAACTATGCTTTTCCTGTTTAAATGAAAATAGCTGTGCTATGAACTAAAAGCTCAAGAGAGTGTTTGCAATGGAAACAGCATCTGCCAAAATGACTCTCCAAAATCCATCGGTTCCAGAAAACACTTCAGATTCATTGACCACACACTCTACATTGCCACACTTGCAATTCTGTCCACATTATGATAAATGCCATCTCTTCATGTGTACAGTCCACAGCATATAATTTCCCACCACCCACAAATAAATTTTACCGTAATTGGTTAGGTAGTACCCAGTGTACAACAACTGTCAGATTGTTTAGCTACAGAAAGCTCTATCATTTGCCGACTACTGCTATCTTACGTTCCCTTATCCTTTGCTGTCTCTCTTCAGAAGCCACTTTCCATTTCCCTCCCACCCTCATTCAACTTTGAAGAATGAGGCCATCCCATCCCACAGACAGATAGATAAGAATACCAAGGAAATAAGAGACATGAAAAATAAGAGATTATACAATAATAAGAGAAACTAAGGAAAGTGAAAGAAGCATAACTCATATCTCAGGTTTTAATACTAAAAGATAAATAATGTAAAAGTGAAAATATAAGATTGTTGTCTTAGTATATTGGGAGGTTGTAAATTAATTCAAATGAAATTACATAGTGCTTCTCTTTTTTTCCAAAATGACATATTATGCGAAGGACTTGTAATGTGTAAGCTCTTCAGAATATTTCCTGACTACTGTCAGGAATTTTTATTGGCTTCTCTTTGAAATGTAGACTACAGCAAAAATGTTAACAGATGTGAAGCCAGAGGAATGCCTCATTCGCCAAGTTCTAAGTGCTGTTGCTTCAATGAATCCCAAGCTGCTTTAATAGCTACTGCTAGTTTGTTGGGCTGAGGGATTTTTTTTTAATCATAAGAATTTTTGCAAATTCTTTTTTAGATCTTACCCAGGACTCCAAAAGTAGACCATTTGTGCAGGAAATCTCAAGCTGTAATATTATCCCTTCCTTCTTCCAAATATCAAATTTATATTTCATAGTTTTCTAAAATTAGGTTAACTAATGTCCTTGGATAGGACGTCGTTTTCAGAAATTACAGTTACAATGCACATTGACCTGAATCTCTATTAGTTACTAAATTGAGCAAACAGAACTTAGCAGCAGGGAGTTTTCATGGGTGTGCACTTGGTAAGGTCCAGGTTTATAGGAAGCCCAACAGGAATGTGGCCTGGATGGCAGTGGCCTGGAAGGCAGAGACAACATGCATTAGCAAATTTGTAGGCTCCACCCATAGGATTTTGTCTGTGGCACTAAAGTTAATAGTCTAGCTTCTCTTCTGTTTTGAACCATTGTGATTACTGTGTGCGGCTCTGAGTGAGAAAGGGAAGACAAAGAGAAGGTGTCAGGAGACACATCTGAGAAAAGAGTCTGAATGGTGTAGGAACTTAGACTAACATCAGAAGGAGGAGATAGGTGTTAGGAGAAAAACAGTGTCATCTAGTATTACAAGTGATGTAATGTAGATGAAATAGCACACTTTCTACATAGAATTCTGAATGGGATAAGTGTGTGATGATGATAAGATGAATTTTTGTTCCATTTTCCTAAAAAAATAAAAAAGCCTTTAATGCGAGCAAGCCTAAGAACACCAAGTTTTTTAAAGGAAGAATGAGAGAATGAGTTTCTTTCCCTGGAGTTATTCAAACGCGGTGTAGAAGACTATTTGAGAGTAGTACAGAAGGAAACTAACCTTCAGACAACCTGGTCTCTCCTCTAACCCTGAGACTTTATCATCCATAAAGGTAACAGAGCACAAATTTAGACCTAAACTAGATTAAGTGAGAGTATTTCACAGCATAACACTGCTTATTTCTGCTTGCCTAGAAGTATTTGTAGTCCTTGTATATTGGCCAAAAGGTTTATATTACCAAAAAAAATACAGACGCGCGCACACACACACACACACACACACACACAAATGAATAAATAAGAAGAAGAGAAAGAAAAAGGTCATTACATGATCAGACTCATCAATTGATTTAATTTTCCTTTCAGTAAGCTTCCCTAGAGTTTGCAGATAAGAGGCCCAAGGCTAAATCTATGCATAATCTCCTTCAAGATTTTAGCAATACCTAGGATTATACTAGTCAATCTTTATTTGAGAAGTAAAACAAAAACTTGTACTGAAAACTAAATAAATAGTTACCTGGAAACTTCATCAATATTACTTGCAATTATACCTAAAAGCAACACACATAATCACAGTTCATTTACTAAAGAAATAATATTTTTGCACCAGGATGGTCATATGATAGCAAATAGAATGTTAAACTTTTAGTGCACATTGACTAGTTTGCATAATTTGAATGAGAAATAAAAAATCTGAAGTTTTATTATGTTCATCAATTTATGGTACTTGCTTTCAGACACAAAAAATATGAATATTGCATTATATATTTTGTTTGAATATTTTCCACTGTCAAACAACACTTGATCTTCCTTTCTGCCTAAAGAGCTTTGTGAAAGACATTCAGATAAAGAGCATTAAGGTTTGACACTTTGTTTACAGTCAAATTTATTTATTTTTTGCCTTCTGAAGTTACAATATTTAATGGTTCAGCAGATGTATAACTTAGACTGACTCAGTAACTTCTTATCTCACTGAGTGTGTAACTCACTTTCCCAATAATAAAGCCAGAACACAATCAAAATAGAGCTAACAAATTATGTATATGTTTATTTTTATTTTTTTAAATATATTTTTATTGATTTCAGAGAGGAAGGGAGAGGGAGAGAGAGATAGAAACATCAATGATGAAGGAGAATCATTGATTAGCTGCCTCATGCACACCCCCTACTGGGGATTGAGCCCACAATCTGGGCATGTGCCCTTGACAGGAATTGAACCCCGAACCATTCAGTCTGCAGGGCGACCACACTCTATCCACTGAGCCAAACCGGCTAGGGCTATATGTTTATTTTTAATATCATCAAATACTTTTATGTTAATCTTTTTTGGGAAAGAAATCTACCTCAATGGCTACAGTGTTTATTCTATTTCCAGAAAATGAAAAAAAAAAGCTTGTGAATGTGCCTTTGTTCTGCAAGAGTTCTCTTAAATTTTTCTCCAAATGCATAAATTACATCTTAGGAATAGAGGAAGGGACTAGGTCGGTATATTTTCAGGTCACCAGGATTATCTACTACAGCATTTAATATTGTATGTGTATAGACAAAACTTCTGGGGAAATAGTTTTATATATATATATATATATATATATATATATATATATATATATATATATATATATATATACTAGTGGCCCGCTGCATGAAATTCATGCACAGTGGGGTGTCCCTCAGCCCAGCCTGCACCCTCTCCAATCTGGGACATCCCTCTTGCAATCCGGGACTGCTGGCTCCTAACTGCTCACCTGCCTGCCTGCCTGATCACCCCTAACCACTCTGCCTGCCATCCTGCTTGCCCCCACCTGCCCCCCCACTGGCCTTCTCGCCCCCCAACTGCCCCCCTGCCGGCCTGCTTGCCCCCAACTGCGCCCCCCCACTGGCCTGCTCACCACCAACTGCTCCCCCTGCTGGCCTGATCATCCCCAACTGCCCCCCACTGCTGGCCTGCTCACCTCCAACTTCCCCCACACTGGCCTGCACGGCCCCAAATGCCCTCTCCTTCTGGCCTGATCACCCCTAACCACCTCTGCCTCAGCCCCGCCACCATGGCTTTGTCTGGAAGGTCTCCTGGTCTAATTAGCATATTACCCTTTTATTAGTACATATATATTATCATTCTGGTTAGAATAACTAGTATTTATCATAAATTGGGAGACTTTGGACATATGTGGGTGGTATACCAAAGGAAAAAAATATCTTTAAAAAAGTCTGATAAATTTACTCTTTGTGGAAGAGACAAGGATGATTTCTGAAGCTTGTTAAGAATTTTAATGTCCATCAAAACTCATCAGCAAGAAGAAATGAAGACATCCACCTAAATGTAATTAATGAAAGATAACTTATAGTCTAATTAATTATAAACATGTCCATCATAACATAATGTTGTAATGATAGAAGCTGATGAGGACTACTATCCATGGCAGGAAAAAGAGAGTTAGGAAGAAAAAGAGAGCTAGGAGGAAAAAGTTTATTGTGTTTATTAAATACGGATTATGAAAGAAAATGATCAAATTTGCCACATGGATACTTTCGTTTATTCAACAGGTAGTAGAAAAATGATTCTTTCTGTTGAACTCATCACATAAATGAAAAACCATTCCCTCCCATAACCAGAGAATTGGGACTAATAAGTATTAATACAATCTAATGAGAGCAGTAGAACCCATAGTTCTATTTATCTTTTTTCAACCATTGAATAGTCAGTAGAATATATATACCATAAATATTACCTGAACTTAAATCACACCTAGAGAGAAAACCTACCTTATATTGATTAAGGAAAAAGAAATTATGTAATATGTAATGATGACTAGGTGAACAACAAAAATCTCCCGGTGTGACTTGATGTTTTGTTGTGGGCTTTTTTTCATGTTTTAATTTTCTTTCACAAGTTTTATGTTTTGCACCCACAGTGGGTAAGACAACTACACAGAGTTTCCTAATTCAGAACACTTTTGCTAGAATAAATATGTTGGAAAAGTAGGTTTGGTGGATACAAAACACTGAACCTGAAGAGTTACACGTTGAAAAACTCCCTCAGATACATCTGAACTTGGTCTATAAATGTGTTCAAGGTAACCATGTGAATAAGGGAAGGACATCATTCATAATGTCAGAAGATAGAAGGACAGAGAACAATGGCCTAAAGCTAAATAAAAAAGTAGAAAAAAACTTTTGCTGGTTATTTTAAAAGTTCTAAAAACGGAGGTCAACTGTTTTGAATCCCTAGCTGACAAGTGCACAGCAAGGCTTGCGTTGATAGTCAAGGACACCACCTTAAAGTATTGACACCAACAGTGAAGTTGGCAAGTTAGGCTCAGATCTTCCTCAGCATTACAGAGCTAACTGAGGAAATGCACATGCTAGTGAGACAAAGCAAATACACCTTCATAGACTTCTCCCCTTCCCCCTGTGAGGTAAGTAAATAAGGGGCTAAGGCCCCTACCATACTCTAGATGGCCAAAGGGGCACTCTTGTATGTAGATGGGTCTAAGTCCAGACACTTTGGCTAATTTACATTGTTTCTAGTCTAAGTTAAGTCTCTGTTTTAAAGTAGCTTATTTTTTTTTTCTATTTATAAAATTAAAATATGCTTTCACAAACATTCAGAGAAATAAAGATTACTCAATTCAACAACACAATGACAGCTATAATCGGCATTCTGGTTTATATGCACCTATATCTTTACTAATAAATGACATGCTTACACACTTTTTTTAAAAAAATTGGATCATGCTACACATCTTTTTTTTTTAACTTAACTCTTTCACTTAGTATACATCAAGGGCGTAATTCAACATCAATATATATAATAAATTTGGGTCAGAATAAGAAGAGGCGAGGCTAAAAGCAGAGAGAATGAGACACTAGCTTCTCTATTTGCCTCACAGCTGCAAACTCTGACTCCGGGTAGTCTATGAGGGAGAGTGAAGGATGCATTTTTCAAAATGTTGCTAAATCCTTCCAATGCTTTAGCAAATATACAATAATATAGTATATTCATTTGTTCATTCAGCAAACATTACCAAGTGGTGGCCCTGTTTTAGTATACAAGGGACACCAAAATGGTGACAGGATCTTGCCATAAAGGGTTTCTCCTCGAATCCTCATCCTGTTATCACACTGGGATAGTGGACAATAATATCTTTGATTCCTTTTATTGCTGACACATGGCAGTCTTGGAATGTTGCTGAATGAACTAAATTGAAAGGAGTCTTACTATCCATGTACACAGTCATTTAAAATGCAGCGAGAAAAGTACTTCAATGGGAGCCAACTCAAATTACCGCATAGGCACAAATGGTCTTGGGCGTGGGCATAAAACAATCTTCTCTCAAAGCTGGAGATAAATTTGAGCTGTTAATTTCTAAATTATAAGGAGATATATATTGTGGCAATTCATCAGTCACAAATAAACCTGCAGATCTGCAGTGTAGGTATGAAGCCTATCTTCTTAATGTGAGTTCATTAAAAATCTTTGAACACTGTTTCAATAAAATGGGAATTGGCACATCTTAACAACGATCTCTTCTCAAGAAATTTGATGGTAATGTATGCATGCAGGTCTGATGAAATAGGAAGTGTAATTTTTCATTCAATTCAGGTCTTTCTATAACAGTTTATAAATTATTTTACATTCTTATTCAAAGGAGCTAAATTTGAGTATATTTTTTAATTTAATTGATAAGATGTGTTAATATGTATTTAACACCTTCTATATATGTAAGCTTAATTAAATAGTACATTGGTTGTATGAGGTAAGTATTAATATCTCAATTTTACAACATCAAAAATTGACAAACAGACTGAATAAACTGATCAAGATCACAAAGCTAGTAAATGACAGAGGTGAGATGGAAGATCAAAGAATCTGTTTTTATTCCACTACCAGTGGCCCGGTGCACAAAATTTGTGCACAGGGGAGGGGGGATTTGTCCCTCAGCCCAGCCTGCACCCTCTCCAATCAGGGACCCCTTGGTGGATGTCCGACTGCCGGGGGATGTCCCTGTGGGATTGGGCCTAAACCAGCAGTCGGGTATCCCTCTTGCAATCCGGGACTGCTGGCTCCTAACTGCTCACCTGTCTGCCTACCCAATCACCCCTAACCACTCTGCCTGCCGGCCTGTTTGCCCCCAACTGCCCTCCCCAGCCAGCCTCATGGCCCCCAACTGCCTTCCCCAGCCAGCCTCAAGGTCCCCAACTGCCCTCCTTGGCTGGCCTCATGGCCCTCAACTGCCCACCCTGGCCAGAGGCCCATCCGCACCCAGCACCCCCATCCCGGCTGATCTGTGCCCCCGCTGCCCAGAGGCCCTCTGTGGCCAGGGTGGAATGCTTGCCTTGTCGCTGCAGTGATGATGCAAGCATTCTGCCAGGCCAGTCACTCTGCTCGCTCTCAGAGGCTGCGCCCCCCCTCCCCCACCCCCGCTCCGGGACTGGGGGACTCCAGCAGGGCTGAGAGGACTGGGCGCCGCCATCTTGTGGCTATGGGTGCCTCCATCTTTTGGCAGAGTGATGGTTAATTTGCATATTCCCTCTTTATTAGATAGGAAGCTCCATGGTCCTACTCCAACTATTTGGGATTTATTTTGATTTATCAATAATATAGGTTTTAGAATTGTAAGTCCACAAAGGATATGTATTATATCTAATATTAGCATATAATTTAAGACTCTTATTATATTGCTATTCAAACACCAGTTTCTACAAGGGTTTGTCAATATGTGTTAACTCAATCTTCATCAATATCAAAGTAGACCTAAAAGGCTTTCATTTCAATGTCTTGTATTTCAAAACTAAGACATTCATAAACACATTGATTATTTTACAAAAGTATTGCCAAGGTGGAAGGAGGCTTTGCAAGAGCATGATGCACTTATGCCTTCTGAGATTCATTAGGGTTTGTGTCTCTTCATTAATTTCATAGACTACTAAAATTAGACAAGTGGAATGCCAAGCCAGTTTAGTCAATGAGCAGATTTCTAACTTTGTTGGTTCTCATTATTAACAACACCACTCATTATGTTCAAATTAGTACTTCCAAATAGTTTCCAGGAAGATGCTTTAAACAGTAATAATTTATGTTAGTTATGTTTTTAATGATATTATAAAGTTACAAAGTTTTCTTCGGTGTACACTGTCTTTTACATTTAGGCAAATATTGGTTTATTTAAATAAGTTACTTCTGTATATTTATTATAGTATAGAAAAATAGTAGCAGATAATACTTATTATTTAAATATTTATATTTAAGTAAATTTATCTACATAGAACCCTTGAATAAAGTGAAATATTAGAGCATTTCCAGGTCTAAACTATCGAATGAATACAGCAGTCTAACAGACTTAATAGAATATGAGAAAATAAGGCTGCTTATATCTACCTCTGGGAATTTGTGACAGCATGATGTTGAGACTTGAGATGATTTACCTGAGGGAAGTAAAGCATGGGTACAGTAAAACCTCAATATAAGGAACTAATTCTGGCAAGGGGTGTTCTTTAAAGTTGAAAGTGCTTTATATTATAAAGTAGGTTTTCCAAATGAGTATGTTCAAAAACTGACAAATAGTTTACCTAATTTTACTTTTTTTTAAAGATATATTTTATTGATTTTTTTTACAGAGAGCAAGTGAGAGAGATAGAGAGCTAGAAACATCGATGAGAGAGAAACATCTATCAGCTGCCTCCTGCACACCCCCCACTGGGGATGTGCCTGCAACCAAGGTACATGCCCTTGACCGGAATCAAACTTGGGACCCTTCAGTCCACAGGCCGACGCTCTATCCACTGAACAAAACCAGTTACAGCTCTATTTTTACTTTTGTAGACTAATTTGTGTAATTCTACTTAAGTATGTATGAAAAGTTTAATTTTGTAGAAAAGTTTTCTGTATGTATTACTGTAAATTTTTACTGAAAAGGTCTAGTACATGTGCCCATTCACCAGTATTCCAGAGTAAACAAGTGTCTACGTCTGGGACATGGCTTATGGCACTTGGGAACATCAGCCAGCACACTTTAAATCTGCTGCAGATCAGATTGGGCGTGTTCAGGGTGGTATGGCCATAGAACAACTGTGGTCCATTTGCACAATTGAATACCATGCAGCTGCAAAAAAGAAGGATCTCTTACCCTTTGAGACAGCATGGAAGGGACCTGGAGGGTGTATTATGCTAAGTGAAATAAGCCAGTCAGAGAAAGACAACTATCATATGATCTCACTTACATGTGGAATCTAATGAACAAAATAAACTGACAAACAAAATAGATCCAGAGTCATGGGAGCATGGAACAAACAGGATCCTCAGGGGAAAGGGGTTGGGGGAGGGAAGAGATTAACGAAAGAACTTGTATCCATATATGCCTAACCCATGGTCACATAGACAATAGTGCAGTGAAGGCCTGGGGATGGGACATGAGTGTGGAGGAGAAGGTCAAGGGGGAAAAGAGGGGGTCACCTGTAAGAGTTTATACAATAAAGGTAAACTTTAAAAAAACTGCTGCAGAAAGTCACTCCACGAGACAACAGAACCACTTACCAAGTGCCATGTGGTGTGATTACATGCTAATCATTTGGCGAATATTGTTTATGAGCTGTGACTCTTGGATTTAAGTATGTAAGACTATAGTTGTAGATATGTAATATTTATTTATGTCAGTGAAATTACTACATATGGCCTATTCGCTAAAATTTGTTAGAAATAACAGTGAATTAATAACAAAAAATAACCTGTTAATTTAATTATAAGCAAATCTTGGTTAAAAGTATTTTAAAATTAACAGGGTGTTAAATCTAAAGTCTGTTAAATCGATATCTGCAAAACTGAGGGTTTACTGTATTTTCAAAGCAATAAATATTCACAATTTTACTGTAAATGTGATAACATGGTTGATGTTCTTAAATAACATTTCTTTTCATGAAATCAATTAGATTATTTACAAATCTTCCTGTGTTGTTATGAAAGGCAAGTTGGACAGAGACCTCTTTAGGTAGTAGGTGTAGCAGAAAGACACATGCAGACTACAGAGAAACGAGTGAAGCAGGAAAACTATAACTTGTATCGATCTTTACAGAAAACCAGAGAAGAGGGAATGATGTTGGATAAAGGAATGTAAAATTGGAAATGAAAAGATAGAGGATAAGTTCCTAGACTGGATCCCGTCCTTCTCACCCGTTGGGACCCTCTCACTGTTCGTCTGTTCACAACATGTTCTTATCATAGGCGAACATTAGACTGAAGACATGAAGAGAAACACAAAGGCAGAATCATAGAGGGTGGTTAGACAATGAGAAGGATACATTCAGAATGAGGAAAAGAGGTGAATACCATGGAATCTAAGTAGTTATCTACTAAGTAGCCTCCCACTGGCCTGTACAAATTGACAGAGCTCCCATGTGCTTCAATTACTCCTGAGACATGGATTTGTGCACACCAGAAAAATATGGCTTAAGGCCCTTAGGCAAATGCCTATTTTATTACAAGGAAGCAAATTCTTTGTTGGGAAAATCCTATACACCATAAATTATATAAATAACAGTCTTGGGGCCAAAGGAATATTAAAATTCTATAGTTCTTATTAATCTGTGAAATTAAAAGGATGCTTAAGTAGGTAATTGTCATTTGAAATGGAAGACAAAACAACATATATTTTAATCAACACACTTATTAAATGTCAATTAGAATTTTCATCAACTAAATTATATCACACTAACTTGCAATAGCAAGCTTGCCAAATGTTAATTAAAAGAATAAATGTTAACTGTTTCATTTTTGTGCCTTTGGAGTTTCCAAATTTTGTATTTATGATTACTAAGTAATTAATCTTCTTTTATTTTCATCAGTTTTTCAAATCTAACTAACCTTAACATGCAAAAATGATCTCATGAAAATTATCTTAATTAACATGTGCTTGAGAAATAATGAAAACCTTCCTTATTTTTCAAACTATTTATCTATTTCATAAACAAATATAAATATCAGAGAAAAATGCTTGCATGTGAATATAAGCAATTCATATGCTAGAGAAATAGATTCTTAACATCCATTTTAGCACATTTATCTCTTCATATTAAGTGTGTCTCTCATTTTAGTTTACAGCAGTTGAAAACCTGATATTAAGTATCTTACTTGATGCATTAATATAGCAGGTATTAAAAATACAGCTTAAATATTGGTCCTAATAAAATTTTCCCATATTCAAGTTATATAAAATATACTTTCTTTTTTTTACATACACTGAAATTATAAGTCTTTCATTTTATGCATATTAAACTGCTGTATTAGACAAATAAGCATTTTCCCAGTAAAAATTGAAGAGTGTTAATTAGATTTTCACAATTCAATCTTTATTTCAATAATGTTAATTTACCTTTTGTTTTGATAATGTTGCTTCATATCAATAGAGTAATCAGAAATATTATTCATGGTCAAGAGGCAGTAATTAATTTTCAAGACTTAACATTTAAATACAGTAATGTTGAGAGAGTTGGATCCAATGCCACTTTAGAATGGACATAAAAGATATGTAAAATTATTAAGACACAATGTGGAAAGGGTTGGAATTTTAAGAACTCTAACAAATCTGTAAGAAAACTAATTTGATCATAGATGACACTGGCTCTCTTTTATGATATGGTCTTCACATGGATCTCTCCAAATCTCTTTAACTGACAAATATTTGGGACATTTGAATATCTATGAGCATTCTAAGTTTTACAAAGAAAACACATCTCAAATAATTTTTGTTCTTATTCTCAGCTGAATTTCAGTATTTAAATGTAAATTCAAATGAACTGTCTTTTAAACTTAATCAAAGGGCTGTGAATTTCTTGGGTTAACATTATGTATCACATACTCGTTTATACTCTGCCTTCCCTGACTCTACAATAAGGTGCATTCAACTAGAGAATTTCTGCTTTGTTCACTGTTTCATAATTAGTAGAATTCAGTGTGTAGCACATAATCAGTGATCAGTGCTTGTTGACTAGATAAAAGTACAAATAAGGCCAATATAATTGAACTATAGTAGTAAGAATTATCATTATTTTACAACAAATTATAATGTACTTAGAAATTATGAAGGTTTAAAAATAGCATGAATATAACCTGAAAATAATGTTCAAAAATTTTTAACTTCATTTGTAAGCTATTTTCTAATGGGAGACCATAACACATACATTCATTCATTCACAAAATCATTTGTGGAAGTTTCTATGATATGCCAGCCATAATACTAGAAGGCTATGAGTCACATTCTGAGTTAATAAAAAGGAGAATGATGTATAAAAGTGATTCAATAATAATGTAAATATGCTATAATGATGTGTAAGAATAAAATGCTAGGAGAACCCAAAGAAGGAGATTTCTAACTGCCTAGAAATCAGTATAGGCTGCATTGGAAGTAAGGTTTGACTTAAGACTAGAAGAATGAATCAGATTGTAGAGATCATAAATGGAGAATGTCAATCCAGGGAAATGACAAAAGTGCAAAGGAATTCATTAGGTGGTTTGGGAAACTGCTCATTTTTTCAATAAGCTGTACTGCAGGATATGTTGGGGGAAATGACAGCAATTAAGTTTGGAGAAGTAGCTAGTATAATTAATCATTATTAAATAAAATGATGTTATGGTGCCTTTGACAAGCAACTCTGTCTACATCTAATTCCTTTTAAGTGGAAATTCACTTGGAAAAAGAAAAATAGAATATATGACTCCTTTAATGTCATGTTCATAATGAGTAATAGTACTACATTATCTAGAACATATAAATCAGTTATTAAATGAAAACTACCAGGGTCTTATCAAAGCATGTAATTCAATATAAAACTCTTATCATAAACTTGCATTGGTAGCATGCTAATTGCTTTCTTATCATATGAGGCAACTTGGTGTATGAAAGTCACTAATATGTTAAAACACTGCTAATACTTTAAGATATATTAATAACTTCCTTAAGATTATCTCATTTCATATTCATTCACACATTAGGACTTTAATATTATATATAACAAAGTACTTTCACATAATCATTAAAATTTAATTCATTAAGAGAAAGAGGAAACTACAGATAGTAGATATTGCCTGAGAATAATAAAATGTTATCTTTAATGGTAGACTACAAAATGCCTCTGTTTTAATCATCTATAGAAACTCACAAGAAACTGAACAGCTAAGCAAAGAAATCCTGTATTCAGATTTCATGGTTGAAGTCAGATCCATGCTTGGAGTTTATAATGGGAGACAGTCTACAGAAAGGAGATGGTTTTCTCTAGTGCTCTTTGTAGTGTTATCTTGGGACCCTAGTTATCAGTGATTCCCTCTCAGTCTTCATTTTGCTGGTTCACATATTTGGCAGTGTTAGGATGTCAGCAAAGCAAAGGCATTATTTTTTTTAAAGTAATTTGATACATTAAAAAATCATTGCCTAGTAACCATGAGAATAAATCTCATTTTGCTGGACTTCATGCTTCCTTTCTGGTTTAGTATTATTTTAACTTAAATTTATATGGAGATGTTCTGTTGGATATTGCTAACGGTTTTAGGCTAGCTTTAGTACTAAAATTGATGTATTTTCCCAAGTTTGAATCCAGATTTTTCAATTCTACTTCTCTCTCTGTCCTGAACTCTCTTACTGAACATGGCATCATAGACTAGTCTTAACTCTGAGGTCATTTTTCCCATATTGAGTTGACTTTGGAAATCTAGACTGTGTGTTAATTTTCATTAAATTGTCATAAGGATTGACATAAAGATAATACAGGCCTATGTTTCATCCCTTTAAATTATTTGAATTTATATTTAACATATGATTACAATAATTTTTGCAGTTAAAAAATTATGACAGTGTTTCATGATCAACTTACAATCAATAGTGTTTTAGATTTTCTTATTAATATGTTCAAAATGAATATTTTTCAAAAACTACAAATTTTCTGAATTGAAAAGTCAAAATAAAAACATTTTCCTGCCCAGTTCTGGTGAGAGTAGGGTTAGGTGATTCTCTCCATGTACAGTAAAAAAAAAAAAAAAAAATATGATAAAAATAGATTGAGTTTCTATTCTCACATTACTCCTTGAAAAAGCTGGGGTCTAGGATGCTGATCTCACTCTATGGTAATTTTTGCATTCTCATCTTGTTGAAAACAAGGGAGATAATGAACAGAAGGCCCAGCTGGCATGACTCAGTGGTTGAGCATCAACCTATGAACCAGGAAGTCACTGTTCAATTCCTTGTAGGCTACATGCCCGGTTGGGGTTTCGATCCCCAGTGTGGGGTGTGCAGGAGGCATCCAATCAATGATTCTCTCTCATCATTGATGTTTCCACCTCTCTCTCCCTCTCATTTCCTCTATGAAATCAATAAAAATACATTTAAATAAAACAACAGAGGGACCTTTGAAAATAAACAGAGAAAATTAAATAGGATTAGGATTTATTTCACACATTTCAGAAAACTCTGTGGCTAAAAAGATGCTTAATAATATTAGCCATCAAGGACATATAGATAAAATCACAATGAAATAGTTTACATGCCAACAGGATGGCTAGAAAAAAAATAAAAAGACAGAAAATACCAACTACTGGGGAGCATGTGGCACACCCAGAAGTCTCATGCACTGTGGGTGGGAGTGTAAATTAGTATAACAACTTTGGAATATTGTTTGGCTTGGTAGTATGTGTTAAGCCTGAATAAATACATGTCATATGCCCCACAATTCCACTCCTATGTATGTACCTAAAATAATTCCATACATATGTTCATCAAAAGGCATGCCCTAAAAGGAAACTGGAAGGGAGCCCTATGTGGATTCCTGGGTTTAGGTAATCTTCTTCTTTTTCTTCCTCTCCCTCCTCCTCCTCTTCTTCTTCCTCTCCCTCCTCCTCCTCCTCCTCCTCTTCCTCTTCCTCTTCCTCTTCCCCTTCCCCTTCCTCCTCCTCCTCCTCCTCCTCCTCCTCTTCCTCCTCCTCCTCTTCCTCTTCTTCTTCTTCTTCTTCTTCTTCTTTTTCTTTTCTTCTTTTTCTTCTTCTTCTTCTTTTTTGTGCTAATTATTTTTTTTTAATCTTTATTGTTCAGATTATTATAGATGTCCCTCTTTTTTCCCCCCATAGCTCCCCTCCATCCTGTTCCCACACCAACCCAGGCCCTTGCCACTCCACTGTCTGCATTCATAGGTACTGCATACATGCATGTAAGATCTTTGTTCCATCTCTTCCCACACTCCCCCCACACACCCTAGAAGTGTCAGTCCACTCCATTTCCATGCCCCTGATTCTATTACATTCACCAGTTTATTATGTTCATCAGATTTTTTATTCATTTGATTTTTAGATTCACTTGTAAATAGATAAATATTTGTTGTCTCTTTGTTGTTCATAATTTTTTATCTTTACCTTTTTCTTCTTCTTCCTCTTCTTAAAGAATACCCTTCAGCATTTCATATAATACTGGTTTGGTGGTGATGAATTTCTTCACATTTTTCTTGTCTGTGAAGCTTTTCATCTGACCTTCAATTCTGAATGATAGCTTTGGTGAGTAGAGTAATCTTGGTTGTAGGTTCTTGCTATTCATCACTTTGAATATTTCTTGCCACTCCCTTCTGGCTTGCATTGTTTCTGTTGAGAAATCAGCTGACAATCATGTGGGTACTCCCTTGTAGGTAACTGTTTTTCTCTTGCTGCTTTTAAGATTCTATCTTTGTCTTGTGCCCTTGGCATTTTAATTATGATGTGTCTTGGTGTGGTCCTCTTTAGATTCCTCTTGTTTGGGGTTCTCTGCACTTCCTGGACTTGTAAGTGTATTTCTTTCACCAGGTAGGGGAAGTTTTCTGTCATTATTTCTTCAAATAGGTTTTCAGTATCTTGCTCTCTCTCTTCTTCTGGCACCCCCATAATTCAGATGTTGGTACGCTTGAAGTTGTCCCAGAGGCTCCTTACACTATCTTCATATTTTTGGATTCTTTTTTCTTTTTGCTCTTCTGGTTGGATGTTTTTTGCTTCCTTGTATTTCAAATCTTTGACTTGATTCTCGGGATCCTCTCGTCTACTGTTGAATCTCTGTATATTATTCTTTATTTCAATCAGTGTATGCTTAATTTCTGACTGGTCCTTTTTCATTTTTTTTGGCATTTTCACTAAGATCCTTGAAGGTCTCACTAAGTTTCTCAGAGGTTTCTAGTAGATTCTTGAATAACCTTATAACTGTGGTTTTGAACTCTATATCCAATAGTTTGCTTTCTTCCATTTCTTTCATTTGTGACATGTTTCTTTGTCTCAGAATTTTGGCTGCTTCCCTGTGTTTGTTTCTATGTATTGGGTAGCTGCTAAGTCTCTCTGAGTTGATAGAGTGGCCTTGTGTAGTAGGTGTCCTATAGGGCCCAGTGGCTCAGCCTCCCCAATCACCTGAGATGAACACTTTTGGTGCACCCCTTTGTGGGCTGTGTGCACAGTCTTGTTGTAGTTGAGCCTTGACTGCTATTGGTATCACTGGAAGGAATGGACCTGCAGGCTAATTGACTCTGAGGACCAGCTGTGTCTACAATGGAAGAGCTGCTGTGCAGGAGTCACCCTTATGGGGCAGGACTTGCTTCAGTGGTGCTTTGGTGCTCACTGATTCTGCCCCCTGAGTGTGTCGCTTATGGATGTGAGGAGTTGTAATCTGGTATGGTCTCACACTGACCACTGGGTACACTGGCTCTTGGATCTCCAAGGAGTTGCAAAGTCAGCTACTGTCTGGGGCCACCCGCAGGAGCTACAGAGAGATCTGCAGATTCCTCCTCTTTGTATCAGGTTTGGAAGTGCCCAGACGAGGGCCAGCTGTGAAGCAAGGCAGGCTGGTGCTGGTGTGGCCTTGGGCCTTCTTTTGATAGCTTTGGGGCTCCCTGACCCAGCTGCAGCTTGTTTGACAGGTTTTAGGCTGAGAAAGGACAGACCATTCATATGCAAAAACTGCTGTGCACAGCTTGGGTGGGGTTGTAAATTGGGTAGACTCTCAATTTCAATAATTACAGGTTGTTGTTGTTCCTTGTGATTAAGCCCCTATCCCAGTGGTCGGCAAACTCATTAGTCAACAGAGCAGCAAATGGTGGCTCGTGAGCTGCATGTGGCTCATGAGCTGCAGTTTGCTGACTACTGGGGTAGGACTGGGTCTCAGGGAATCTCCAGGGTAGAACAAACAGCAATGTCTACCAGTCAGCCCTTCACCGGGGAGGTCCCAGCACAGGCACAATGATTGTTGTGAGCACCTCCATCTGTAAGACAACCATCCCTGCATTCCTGCCCCAATGACCAGACAGTCCAGTTTCTCCCCGTATGTGTCTGAGTCCCCCTGAATCTTGCCCAGCAGTGGAGCTCAGAGCAAGCAGGAACTTGTATCTCCCTCCTGATTAAAAAAGTGGCACACCCGGGTGCCAGCCCATTCTGTGCCTCCACACCTCCTACCAGTCTCAATGTACTTTCTTCTTTACTTCTCTAGTTGTAGTACTTCCGCTCAGCCAGCTTTTCAGCAGTTCTGGATGTTAGTTTTTCTGTATTTTAGTTGTGATTTTGATGTGGTTGTGGGAGGCAGCGAGTACAGGTGTTTACCTATGCTGCCATCTGGGTTCTCTCAATGTTCTGTTTCTTGATCTTGGTGCTGCTTATATGGTAGTGTTCAATTTGTGAAAGTGTACTATGGTAAGTGTACTTTTATTTACTTCAATAAAATGTTTATTTACTAAAAAAGGTATCTTGGCCACTAGTTGTCATCAAAGACAAATCATTTTATCTGAATAGGTTGGACATTCCCACCCCACATCACATACATTTAGGCACTAGTAAAGGAAGCAGTGCTAAATAACAGTTGAGAGCTTATTTCAATCAGTAAACAGTTCTAGGGGAAAATGGTAAAGAGATCATTTATTACTTGAAAATACAAAACAATTTCCCTGTTTCTCCTGGGCATGCATCAAAAAAATATTCCCCATTATCTCTCACTGATGGATAGCAGTTATGTGACTGATATGAACAATAAAATGTGTGCATGAATGTTTACCACCTGAAGGGCCAACCTATTAAATTCTCACACAAATCTCCTCTATCTCTCTCTTCTTGTCTGCAGATTCAAAAAAAAAAACCTATCAAATCAGGTAACAACAACCTCATCTCTGACCCACTCTTGATAGTGATACAAGAAGAAATAAATGGTATTGTGTTTAGTTATTGAGATTTTGGATTGTTATAGCAGCAAGCATACCCTAATGCTAGCCTTAAAGCCAACCCAGTAAGCAAATGTAGTCATAAATATTCAAGGAGGATGTGAAAAATTAGGAGTTCTTCCCAATGCTGAAACATTTGGTCCAATATACCCCGTTGTGCTAATAATCTGGAGAGTCTAATCCTAAACAAAAACAATTGAGTCTGGTTGAAACCCAGAATATGGAGAAACATTTATACAGAAAATTCTGTAAAAAGATTGTGTGACTAGGCATAGGATGAAACAGTCAATCCCTCCTGGATTTTGAGTATGTAGCTTGACTTAGGAGCATTCCTGTTGCTCATTAATAACCACACTGTGTGTCTTCAGAATGGGAATTGCATTAATTAATTTCCAATAGTTCACCTGAGTTTTATCTGAAATAGCCACTTATTATCTGTGTGAACTTGGAATGAAACTTAATGTGCTTAGGCATTACTTATCTTTTTTATGAAATGTAGTTAATAATATAACAGCATATTTGTTCAGCTGATTAAAAAAGTAAATATATGTAAAGTATGTTGTTTCTCATGCAGAGAACAGTCCATAAATGCTGTCTTCAACAATCTGGGTAAAAAGTCCTGTTCAATTTCTTCTTTCATTAATGTAAATGTTTGGCAAATGCACCTCACAGAACTCTTTTTTTTTGTAAGGAAGTCCTCATATTCTCATTTTTAATTACTCTTTTCTTCTATTTTTTCCTCCTTGCCAGCATGTGTCTCCATGCATCCAACATAGAGATTTTACTCATCTTGTTTTCAAGATATGATTTCAGGCAAACATAGAGATTTTGCATCACATATATCAGCCACAAGATCAAGCATAAGCATAATTAACTTTATAATGAATCAACTTCCTTCAACCATGATTGTTCTGTCTTTATTGAATTTTAATGTCTTTTATTTTAATCAAACAATATTCCTTCACAGGATATACACTAAGAAATGAGTGTTCCTAAACTAAATTGCTTTTTTATTGCCATTCTACCATACACTCCATTTACATCTCCAGAACATTAAAACTGCTCTTTGGATGTGAGTTCACTGGCACGTGAAGTGTGTTGTCTGCGAGAACTCTGGTGGGTGAAGAGCTTTCCTACGGGCATGGCCAGACAAGCTATGTTAACAAGTCTAAATATTGCCAGTGTTTTCACAATTTATCCACCAAAGATGGGAACAAATTTCATATTCTCAAAGCAGTGAAAATTTAAAAGATTTTTGTTTGCAAAATTTCTATGTCTTAAAGGAGGGGAGAAAAATTATTAGGTCAACTACCTAAAAATACATCGAAGGGAACATTTTATTTATTTATTTTTATAATATGTTTCCAAAGCAAGGTAAGTATTAAATAAAATCTTCTAACAAAATTGTTTTTTTTAAAAGTAATTTTCAAAGATATTTCAAAAACAGGTATGGCCGAAACCGGTTTGGCTCAGTGGATAGAGCGTCGGCCTGCGGACTGAAGGGTCCCAGGTTCGATTCCGGTCAAGGGCACGTACCTTGGTTGCAGGCACATCCCCAGTAGGGGGTGTGCAGGAGGCAGCAAATCGATGTTTCTCTCTCATCGATGTTTCTAGCTCTCTATCCCTCTTCCTTCCTCTCTGTAAAATATCAATAAAATATATTTTAAAAAAAAAAAGAAAAAAAAAAGGTATGTATAGAGTATTTTAAACTCAGTGGTTTATTTCAAAATTCCTAATCACAAGGACAGAGATTCCAAAGCTAATGAACTATCCTTATAATAATGATCTTCAGAACAAAACCCACCATTTATCTGGTTCTTTTATACTTATATTTTATTAATTTACATTTTATCAAATTAATTAAGGCTTTATTTTAATGAATTAAGAAAGAAAAATGATAGTTGTTAGTGAATAATAAGAAACACTAAAAATATCTAAAAATGGACTAAAGCAGTGCATGTTTTATGACTTCTTAGTGCTACATTTATGCTCTACTATAGAGTTGTTGGGTTTCTACATTATAAATCTTAAAACCATTTATTTAAATGCATTAAGTGTAGACCTAGAGGTAGGGTTATGTGTGCAAATAGCGAATTTAAATGCATTATCCCATAAGAATAATCTAGTTGGATTCTTAATATAAATTGAGTGTTAGACAATTTTATCTGGTTGTAGCCACATCATGAGTTTAGTAATAAATGATTACTTTTGTTTTTAAATTGTTTAGACTCTCATATCACATAGTGGTATCTGTTTGACCATCTTGATCTTTCTTCTCAGGTTTTGAGATTTAACCATTAACAAAGAAAATACATATCAGATATACATAATGTATTTTTATAATTAACTTTATTAAGTTAGCAAAATGTATAAATGGTAGTTCCTAATTCCAGATATATCTACATGATATTTCTTTTTTCCACTTACACAGTTGTAGAAATGAACTCGTTTTATCAGGGCAAACCAAAAATACATGGCACAAGGGCCAATTTAACCCTCTGACTCTTTCTGAATGCCAGAATAACAACAAAGCAACAGGCTAACTACACACATCAAAAAATTAAAATGGACAGAAATATATTGAATAGGTTAAGAATTAATTTTAAAAATATTGGCTTGGTTTTATCTTTCAAAAAATAAACAGATCTTATATAATAAAAGGCTAATAGGCAAAGTGTCCCCTCAGGAGTTTGACCAGGAGACCGGGAGTTCGATCGCTCACTATGATGTGTGCTGACCACCAGGGGGTGGCACAGAACGTACCAGGTGACCAGTGGTGGTGGTGGGGCACTGAGGGACCTAGGGAAGGAGGAGGCAGGGAGGTGTTGAATCTGATCTGCTCTGATCAATGACCAGGCCTAGGGACCCTACCTGTGCAAGAATTTTGTGCATTGGGCCTCTAGCTTAAGATAAAGCTGTATACTCAATAAGCACTTCAAAACAAATTCATTCACTCCTTGGCAGAGAGACTAAAACATTTTATAGCTGGAGTTGATAATAGATTTTAATTTATCAAAGTAGGGACATAATCTTTTAAAAAGTGTGGCATTTTTCAGTTTTAAGTTAACATTGATCTGACGAATTAGTTTCTATGTTGCTTTTAATCTTGAACTTCTACATACTCATAATATCAACAAACTAGCAAGACAAAGGAGTTTGAAAAAGGTTCATGATTAATAGTGACAAAATGCTAATGTAACTAATAGTGCAGATTTTCATGTTTTGGTTTTTTTTTCACTCTTGGAATATGAAAGGAAAGTTTGAAAGACATTTATGGCTTTGTCACATGACATGAGTTTGCATGTTGATTCTTTTAATTAAGAACTTATCTTCAGTTCTTACTAGTATTTATTATGTCAAGTTTGATTTCACAGTTTTTGAACTTTATTTCATTTTTTAGAGGTTTGCGATTTGTACTGACTTAAGAATACTTTTACATCAGATATACCCAATTAACAATTTTTAAGTGAACAATATAGTAAGGTAACTATCTAGTTAAAGATATGCAGAAAAGATCATAAGCAAAGCTATGAGATCACAGACATTTGACACCTTCCACATCTCATACTTGGCTATGTACAATGGAGGAAAATAACTCTTCAATGATCAATTTCTTAAAGATTATAAAAGGTACATAACAAATTTCAAATTTCTTACACATTAGTTCTTGTTTAAACTCCAATTTGACAAAGCAATGACTTGGTTATGGCATCTTTAGAAAGGATTTTTTCCCCTCTAATCCCTAAGTAGTGCAAGGCTGATCCTATAATCTGTTAATATCTGATTTACCCAGAGACGGTTGTGCCCCACAGTGACTAAGCCATTCTTGCTCTCCTGTACATTAAGAATTCTTATTTACTCTTCCTGGATCTCTCAGCTTCCACAATAAACTTAAACAAAAGTTGTGCAAATCCCTATCCAACAGACACTAGGAGCATTAATAATAATTCCTTTTGATCAGAATTATTTGGTTGGCCAGCAATGGTTTCCATGGTAATCAGATGGTAGAAAGGGCTGAGAATGATTTCATCAGTTGTAAGACATCATTAGAATTATCCTACATGTCTAATTATAACTTACTAGGAATGACTGCTACATAATGTAGCTTAGAGGCACAGGAAATGAAGTTATGAGTTTTAATTATTAGAAAGATTCCACAAGGAAATGAATGATTTTGCTTTCTCTTAATAAGACGTTTTTTCCCTGCCAAGAATGTTTAGAAAGAAGATATTTTGAAAAATAAATGTTATAAGAATTGGAGCCAAGAGTGGTATACTTATAATGAGAATTTCACTGAAATTGTATTGTACTAAAAGAAAAATAATTTGTTATCTTAGAGAGTTTAAGTATTATAGAATATTAGCATATTAGAATTGTAAACTCAAAACTAATAGGTATTAGAAGAGAAATATTCAGAGTTTCTGTGTGTGTATATGTATGTATTATGTAAGTATATGTTTCTATGTCAGCTGCAGGTGAAAACATTTACATCTTTGTATTTTTGAAACAGAAAGTCCATTAGCAGGGTTTTATTCCACTGTTCAGCTGGTAACACCAGAAAAAGAGTAGTCAACATTTGATAAGTTTGCCAGCTGAGCACTTAATCCTTATATTAAAGGCAAAAACCACCCTTGGAAATTAAAAATAAGAAAAGAGGACATTTTAGAATTATGATATAAAATAAAGCACTATGTATTTTTAAGTTTATTTCAATGTATATTGGTTCATTAAAAAAATGTTTTATTGGAATTTCTGAATGATAGGTAGGAAAAAGGGGCTACAAAATGAGGTACACCTGGAAGAAACTAGAATTATCGAAAGTCCTTATAAGAACTTACAGGAATATTAAAAGATACATGCGACATATGAAAAGAATGTTGCTAGTTTTTTGTTCTGTAGGTTAAAGCACATTAAGGTGAAGCAGGTGCATGAAAATTATATTTTGGTTCCTTGGGCAATGATGAAGTAAAAAAAATATTAAAATCATAGAATTGGTTAAATGTTGGAACCTTTTTATGTAGAAAAACTGTGGATTCTTGAGAATAGAATTCTTTAATTTTTATTCTAACTTTCTGACATGTAATTATTTTTAAACATAAATAAACAAAAATGCATTTATCAATTAATAACCTAAATAAACAGGGTGAGGGGAACAAAACAAAAGAATCTATAAAATATAACTATGTATTTGGACTCTTAAATTATGAAATTAACACTTTCTTTCTAAACATTTAGTTTGTTCATAGTTTATGGATATGACAGTGATTATGCAATTAATAGAAGCATTTTTCTTCACTCTGATAAAAACATTTTTAATAAAAAATAGGTAACATAAAATTTATGTTTATCTATTTACAACCATAAATATTAAGTAAATTTTATAAAGTGTTACTTTTCTGAGCACCATAAAATTGTTAAAATGCTCTAATGTGGTTTTGAAAGGGCAATACAGATTTCCTCAATCATTTGAGCCTTCATTTTATATTTGCAGCACAACTCTGCTTGAGCCTGTATATTTAGAGTTAACTTTACTAATAGCCTGGGAGATTTGGGCTTAATATTAGTCTTATCAATTGCTCTGTATTCACTGCTTGTGTTTTGAGAAATGTAACTGGGAATAATTACCACATATTATGAGTCTATGTCAAAGGAATCTTCCCATACTAATGCAGCTGCTACCAAGAAATATACTGTGTGTGTTTTTTTTCTTTCTGCAAAAACAAACAAAACTTTTTTTTTTTACATTCCCATCTACTTAATGTTTTAATATTATGTGTCCAATTAAATCTCTATGAGGTGATTAAGACTGAGTTCCTTTTTATCAATCTGTCTCTTGCTGTAATTCTCTTAAAATGCCAGGTATCTAAAGGTTAAAAACAAACAAACAACAAAAAACTCAAAACAAAAACAGAAAAAATGGTTATCTACAGAAAAGCTAATCTATTATTATAATTACTGGGAAAAAAATAATAATTGAAATAAAGTGATTAAAAGTTGTCTTAGAATTTGTAAAGTATTAAAAAAATTTAAATTTAATGTTACAAGGACAAAGTAAAATATAATTATATTCTGATCTTGCATAGATCTCTACCAAATCCCTGATTTAGGTCAAGATATTCTCAAGTACTGAAAAAAAATATGTACTGACACTCTATCTGAGTCATTTCTATCAGTTTAGAGAACTGCAAAAATCCTACCTCTTTCTCATTTTATGAACCTCACCATAGTCATTTATGCCTTAATCATTAAGTTATCACACTGTAATTAGGTCCTAATTGGGTAATATTTGGCTGAATAGGTTCCTTTATTTTTTCTTATTTACCAGTTAAAAAAGAAAATAAATAAGGTAGTGGGAAATTTAGTTACAGGTTTTTTATAAAATAATTTCTCAGGGCAAAATAGACACTAATTCAAGTCCAAGAAAATGGTGGATTTGAGATGTGAAAAATATGTTATCAGATAGTATTTATGGGTGACCTAATGCCAGAAATTCACAGTTTTGTGAGAACAGCTATGGCTATAGGGGTATGCTTTTGATGGTTCAGACCCACAGAACTCCAATTACATCCCCAGAGACATAGCCATGCATTGTGTGCAGTGAATGTGTATGCACAGCCCATATGCAGGTGTCAGACAAACTGAGTGAATGCTGCATTTCACATGGGAAGGGTCAGGCCCTAATTGGAGTCCTGCGTTAGTTCTTTTCACTACATAGCAGAAAGACATTGAAACACTTTAAAGAAAAGATCCATGGAATTGTAGCTAGGCTAATTCTAGGATTAAAGAGACAGAGTTATGAAGACAGGTTAAAAATCCTAGTGTAAAAATAAAATCGTTCAAATTTCATACCAGTATACTAACCTATCTTGGTGATATGTATTTTTAAAAGCACATGCAGTTTTGATGATACTACATCAAAGAAAGTGGAACAGAGATTTAACTGTGGGCTAACAATGGTAAATTAGATAATATATTAAAATTACCATATATCAATGAAAGAAAAACACTTGGAAATAAACTAAGAGGAAAATATATCAGTTTATCACAGAAAGAGCTAAGACATCTGCTACCTACTATTTTTGAGTTTCAAGTAATTTTTACAGCCATACAATCAAGTTAGTAGATTTGTTTCAGAAAATGAAATTATACTGCAAGATCTTATTTGAAACATGAAATAATTCTAGTTGAAAATATATCTATCATGGAACCTTATCAGCCCCGTTTTGATGCTTTTGGTCCTTTTCGCTGTTCAAATCTTTCTTGGTTTCAATCAACCCTTCAGCCCCTAGCTGAGGTGAGAAGCCTTTGATATAAAGAAATTTAATAGTCCAGACAGTTCTGTTAATGCAGCTAGCAAGAACGAGGGGATACAATCAGCTGCTCCTCTGAGTGAGCTTATACAATCTTCTTTATCTTAAGGTACTTTTATATGAAACAAGCAATTAGCCGCTAGTATCTGAACGTGTAACCAGGAAAAGGCTTTCAGAATATTTCAGAGGAACAGCAAAATTAACAAGAATCGAAATGAATATCATTCCATGTTTAAATTTGCCCACCAATGACAAGGTATATGATTATTTCCTCTTTCTTTTATTTCTCACTACTGCTTCTTCCGCGCCTGCCTTCTTCCCTCCTGTTTCTTCTTCTGTAATCTGTTAACATGCAAATTTTTTTTAGCAAAAGTGATGATCTGGACTTGATGTTCTATTTGCACTCTTAACTTTAAGACTATGGCCTTGTCTCCTGACCTTTATCGCCGTCCACTGTATTAGGAGTATTATGGGAACTTCAATACTGCCATGAACAGTTTATATGAGTGTTAAGAAAGTCATATCTTTCAGGGTTTTCCAAATGAATGAAATAATTAAAACATGCATTTAAATTTATGCATGTTGCCTTTCTAAAGTTTTATCAAATTTCTATGCTCCAATTTTGCATTAGTGTAGGCATACTACTTACAATATTGCTTTAACAAATATGATAATCATGCATTCATATCTGATTTTTTTTAGGAGTTAAAAAATATTTTCCTATATGTACTAATTATATTAATTGTACATAAGTAACATTCATGACTTTTTAAAGATAAAATATTTGAATATTATATCAACTCTACTTTATGTACCTTGATTCCTTTATGCAATAGAGAGGAATACTGCTTTGGAAATTGCCATCATAAAATATGAAGGAGGCAGGCATTTAAACTTTGATACTTCCACTCATTCACTTCAAATAAATTATTTTTTCAAAAAATAAAGAAACAATGAAAAATATAGGAAATCAAATTTAATCCAGAAAATGTCAGTAGCCATCAGTTGATTTTATTCATATTTTAATACTGTACAAAATCTATTTTGTATAAAACTTTCTAATACCACTGTAAACTAATTGCCCTTTTGCAACAATTTAACATAACATATATAATGAATGCCAATTATACATATACTATTAAAATATGCCATAAGGTTTATAGATCATTATGGAAGCGTGCTTGCCTTCAGGAAACGCATGCTTATGAAGATGAGAAAACAAGCCAGTGAACAATGATGATGAATGGTAGGATATTTTCTCGAGAACTGTGACTAAAGAGCAATGACGAGTCAGAGAAGGGAAAGCCTTTTTCTATTGGCCAGAGGACTCTGCAGAGGTTTTAAAAGTTGATTGAGATGGATATAAAAATATCTATAATATTTCTATTGGAAGACATTGGGGAGTAGTAGATAGAAAATAATAAGCAAATATTTAAATGCATAAGAGCATGTTTGAATAATGCAAATAGTGACCAATAATGTTTTCAAGCAGAATTATGACATTGTCAATATCCTAAAATAATAATCAATATGTTATGTAATTTTTATACCAAAATATATGATGGCTTAAGAAAGTAATGGGATTTAAAATCCATTAATAAAAACTATATTTAATGACAAGTCGATGTTACACAAAACTAATGATAAAAATTACTTCTACAGTAGCTTTGTAGTATAACTTGGTATCTGGTATTGTGATTCCTCCCTTATGCTAAATAAAATAAGCCAGTCAGAGAAAAATAAGTATCACATGATCCCACTCATATGTGGAATCTAATGAACAAAATAAACTGATGAACAAAATAGATCCAGAGACAAAAAAGCATGGAACAGACTGACAAATTTCAGAGGGAAGGTGGGGGTTGGGAGAGTGATTAATTGGGGAACTTATATGCACATATGCATAGCACATGGACACAGACAATAGTGTGGTGAAGGCCTTGGAGGGATGGGTGTGGGATGGAGGGGATCAATGGGAAAAAAGTAAAAGGGACATCTGTAATACTTTCAATACAGATAAATTAAAAATAAATAAATTACTTTTACAGGATAAAATTTAGAAAACATGCAAATCTAATTTAGACAACAGTTTATTTTTATATGTGCAGAATTTGCTTTAAAGACTGTATTTTGATATAATTTTCCTAATCCGGGTATTGGAAAACAATAAGAGGGCTCAATTCTTTCAAGTTAAAATTTCAAAAGCATGTGCTATGGTGACATTTCAATATGAGCCCAAACAAAATTAAACATTTATTAATTTTAATATACCTTTACTTAACTATTATTTAATTTCTATTTAAACCTACTATCAATTAAACAAAAAATAAACTTTTAAATAATATATAAAATAGTACTAGTAATTTTCTTCTCATATACTGCATTTGTATTCAATAGACATGCACATTCAAAAAATTGTTTGCAAACGAGGAATCTAAGGTTCAGAAAAACTAAATCAATTCCCAGTCATCAAAAGCTAGCAAGTGATACATGCAAGACTTAAATCAAATAATTTTTATACCTAGCTATTTAGCAAGTATTTTATTTAAAAAATACATAAAAACTGCCTCACTGGCATGGCTCAGTGGTTGAGTGTTGACCTATGAACCAGGAGGTCACAGTTCTATTCCAGGTCAGGGCACATGCCCGGGTTGTGGGCTCGATCCCCAGTGTGGGGCACAGGAGGCAGCCAATCAATGATTCTCTCTCATCATTGATATTTCTGTCTCTCTATCCCTCTCCCTTCCTCTCTGAAATCAATGTTTAAAAAAATACATAAAAACCTAAATTGTATTAACATGTGAAACATGTATTTAGATTTATGAATTGGAGATTCTGGGGTATTTCCTTTTCACTAGAGTATTTAGGAAGTTAAAATGAATCTACATATTATTAGAGTTCATGACAGTAAAAATCTTTTGCAATAATATTGATAATGCTGGCAATATTTCCTTTAGCATTTTTGTTTGTTTGTATTTAAGCTTGAGTAAGTGCTTACTAGCCTGTCATGGGCCCCTAAATTCTAGAATATTCTTTTGAGGCTTTATGACTCTTGTGTCTTCAATAATCCTTCAAAGGATATGAACATATCACTGTGATGGATAACAACTCTATCAGCTAATATTCAAGAGAAAATTACGTGGTATTGTAGCTGACAGCAAGACTGCAAAGAGCGTCATGGAGGGGCACTGAGAGAAAAGGATGCTTTCTGGAAAGGGGGAAAGGGCATCTGAATTATTCTAATTAATCTGGCCACACTGGCCTTTGTCACTAGTATTAATTATCTTATTTAAAATGCATTATATATTATTCTCCATAGGTCCAAAGCATAGATTATTACACCTCCCTCAAGCAAACTATCTTGCCAAATTTTTAGTGCTATTAATATTTTAGAATGTTCCCAATAGTCCAAACTCAAAATTTTGCATTGATTTCTGACTTACCCCTCTTTTTCATCCCCATTTACAATGTCTGTGCATTTCTTTGAGATCCTTTCATTTGAGTGTGTTAGGACTTGCCTGAATTGCTGTATTCTCACAGTCACTTCTTTGGCCCATGATCTCATTGCTCCCAGGGGTCCTCAAACTATGGCCCGCGAGCCACATGCGGCCCGCCGAGGACATATATCCAGCCCGCCGGGTGACGCTGCCTGTCCTGCTTAGCAGCCGACTCATCCCGGGCCCGCAATGCGCATAGGAATTTGTTCATAGTTGTTGTTTTTAAACTATAGTCCGGCCCTCCAACGGTCTGAGGGACAGTGAACTGGCCCCCTGTTTAAAAAGTTTGAGGACCCCTGCCTCTATGCGCTGATTACTGCAATAGCCTACTGGTCTGTAGCCTTTTCAGTCTATTTAGATTATTACTTCCACTAGAGGTCCAGTGCACAAAATTTATGCACTGGGGGAGTGGGGTCCCTCAGCCCAGCCTGCGCCTTTTCAGAGTCCAGGACCCCTCGCTCCTTATCACTTGCCTGCAGAGGAGGCAGGAGAGGCTCCTGCCACCACCGCTGCACTAGCCAGCCATGAGCCCAGCTTCCGGCTGAGCAGTGCTCCCGCTGTGGGAGCACAAGGACCACCAGGGAGAGGTTCCTGCATTTAAGAATCTGCCCCCTGGTGGTCAGTGTATGTCATAGCAACCAGTTGTTCTGCAGGTTGTTCTGCTGTTAGGTCAATTTGCATATTAGGGTTTTATTATACAGGATAATACCATTCTCTTGACCGAAAGTTCTCAATGACTTCCCCAAAGCTTCTTAGTTCAGTTAGGATTCATATCTCTGGCACCTAAAAAGCTCCATAAATAGTATTCACCTTGCCTATACAAACAAAGATATCACTTTACCTAAACTTACATTGTTTCAGACATTTCCCTCACAATCATCACCACTCCCTTGATATTCCTTCTTATATGACTTTGACCAAGCAAATCTTTTAAATTAGAATACATCCATACATCCATGCATCCACCCATCCATCTCATTTTTCTGTCTGTCCAGCTACCCATTTATCCAGCCTGCCAGAGAGCCCACATTTAAGGATGTGTGGCACTATGCTAGTAATTACAAATACAGACTAAAACAATGTTCTTTCCTCAGGATGCTCCTAGTCAAGTTGGGAGGCAGAAATTACCTAATTATGTAGCACTGAATGCTACAGATAGATGTGTTACCAGGAAAATTTGAAAGGGCTTTTTAACTCAGCCTACAAGAGGCAGGATAAGAAGGAGGTGACACCTAGGCTAAATATTAAAATTTTCTTTCCTATTATCTCTTTCTATCTAAAATCCTGTCTTTAAAGATTCTGACTACAGTACTTCTTTCAAAGAAAATCTCAAGTCTAACTTCCCACATAAAGCTGTTCTCAACAAAGTGAGCTGACCTGGAGACCTCTTCTTCCTACTAGCTGTCGATGCATTTTCAACATAGTGATAATCTATGTCCTACAGCTCTCTAATATTTCCCTTTTCAAGTCCACAGAACTATAATCTATCCTCAGGAAATTACTAGTTTTTTCAAAGGCCAACTCTGATTCTTCTTCTTTATTCCCACAGTGACTATTATAATGATAAACTACTTTTAATTGTGTTAACATAAACACTCTTGAAGTTAATTAAATCCCCCAGCCATTGTGGACACCCATGGTGACATCTGGGGAAATGTCACTTTGGAGGCACCAGCAGCCCTGTTTCCGCTGTGGCATAGAGTCCAAGCTGAGTTAAATCAGACTCCTTCTAAAGATTTGAAATTAGAACATCAATGAAGTCTACTTTGGTCAAATCTGGCTTTTTAAGATTCTTGAATTATTATGAATATGACTGAATTATTTATTTTTAAATTATTACTAATATATACATAAACTGGTAACTCATTAAAAATAATTCAGGAATAAAAACAAAATAAATATTTCCATTGAAATTCACCTTATTGTCAATCACCAATTCAAAAAGTACTCATAACATTTTTTAAAATAAGAGGAAAATATATTTGCCTTTGAAATAATAATTATGATTTCTTATAGCATAGTTGATAACGTTTTTACATCTAAATGTATGTCTTTGAAACTTTTCAAGACCCTCATTTTTTTTTTATTTTTTTTTTTTTGTCTGATAAGATTAGTACCATAATTTTAGTCCAGACTGAAAAATATCTGCTAGCCTGGGATAACATCAGTCTCAAAATAAAGACTTTTTTAAGTAATAAATTATCTTCCTAAAAATAGTATAATATTTATGGGGTAGTTTTAAAAAACATTATTCTTATAGCTACATAAGTTTTATATCTGAACAAATCCTATATAATAAAAGTCTAATATGCAAATCAATCGAATGTCGGAATGACCGGTTGCTATGACATTCATTGACCACCAGCGGGAAGATGCTCAATGCAGGAGCTTCCCCCGGGTGGTCAGTGTGCTCCCACAGGGAGCCAGACTCACAGCTGGCGAGCACAGCAGTGCTGGTGGGAGCCTCTCCTGTCTCTGCAGCAGCACTAAGTATGTCCAACTGTCGGACATCCCCTGAGGGCTCCTGGAATGCGAGAGGGTGCAGGCCAATCTGAGGGAACCCCTCAAGTGCACAAATTTCATTCACTGGGCCTCTAGAAAAATATAATGAGCTAGAATAAAGAGAAAAATAGCAAACTTGAATTTCATCACTATCAGATTTTTAATTAGCAACCTATAATAGTTAAGATTATTTATAGATGCACTGACGTACAAATCATAGAACAGTAATGAAAAAAGTCCTAGGAATCTTTCTTCTCAATATATCCAAAACACAAATAAAATGTGACCTTCCCCGTGCTATGGAAGACACCATTCCCTCCTTCCTAGTCAATGGGAATGTGTAATCAAGAGAGCAATGTGTTCTTTATATCTTAAAGATGTATTACCTAAAGTCATAGAGAACTTGAAGGGAAAAGACCCAGACTATCTCTTCTGTGAAAGAAGGAAAGGACAAAAGGTCAGGGAATTACTGGTAATGTTTTCTTTCTTCTAGGAAAGCATGACCTTTTCATATCATATTTTTGGCAAGACGTGTGGGGGTGTGTGTGGGGTGGGGAGGGGGTATTTTTATGCATTAGTGCTAAGAGATTTTTAGTTTACCTCCTGTGTTTGCAAAAACTATCAGGTTTTTATCTTTATATGAGGAAATCGTATGAGGAACAATGAGAATTATTTTCTAATTAGGTAAGCATTTTAGTATAGCAATTATCTGTATTAATTTTCTTTGATATTTTTATATATCTCAGAAATGTTTGCCAATTTTCTTGTTACATATTTCTGCAATCACACCAAAAGGAGCAAAAAGATCATCACCTAGCTAATTTAATTATGTCTAATAATTCAATCATAAAATAAACATTATTTTTGTTTGTATTTATTCATTTCAATTTTCCTAACCCCAGCCTAAGTTATCATTCTTGTTTTGACACTGATCAATACTGACCATATATTATTTGCCTTTTCATTCATATTTCTATAATTAAAACCTAAAACGTTATATAAAATAGAATTGTTTTGTACAGATTTTTTCTCCCTCCATAAAAATGTTTATTTTTACCATTTATAAAATAATTTTAATCATTATTTAGAATAAAAACAAAAATGGAAAATACTCTTTGTTGTTCCCGATTATATATACCAGATTCCAGAGGCAAACTATTTATGCTTCAGTTTTGGAACAACATGAGGTAGTTATTTGACTCCCGATAAATGATTTAAGAATGAGAGTGTAAAAAAAAATTAAATAAATTCTGGTTAATTTCAGTGGAATAATTCTTCCAAATTAGACTATTTCCATTTTAAATTGCTTAGTATGTTCTTTCATATTTACCAGATCTATATTTTTAGAGCAAAACTATACTTGTAAAATTTAATTTATTATGTTGTTTCACTATGAAGATAGAGTATCACAAATTTAGAAAGTTATATTTGAATTTATTTGCCATTATCCATCTTAAGTAAAAATATCCAGTCAAAATAATGCCTTATGTTAAATTTTTATATGCTAAGAAAATAAAAGAAAACAATATCCTATCTAATAAAAGAGTAATATGCAAATTGACCGTACCTTCACTACACCCACAAGCCACACCCACCAGCCAATCAGGAGCGAGTATGCAAATTAACCCAACCAACATGGCTGCGGCCACAGAGAGAGCAGGAGGCTTGGGTTTCCCCGGCAATGGAGGAAGCCAAGCTTTCCGCCTGCCTGCCCTGGCCTGCCTTGGCCTCCGTTTAAGGCTAAAAAGTTTCAATTATAGAAGATAAATAAATTCTAGATACCAGGGCCTCCGCTTGGGTCACCAGGGGGCGTGGCCGGCCTGCAAACCACCACAGGCCCCTCGCCCAGGCTGCCCCATGCCCCAAGGGAACCCCCACCCTGATCCAGGACACCCTTCAGGGCAAACCAACTGGCCCCACTCATGCACCAGGCCTCTATCCTATCTAATGCCATCTAATAAAAGAATAATATGCAAATTGACTATCACTCCAACACACAAGATGGCTGCCCCCATGTGGTCAAAGCTGACTGCCCCCATGTGGACACAAGATGGCCGCCACAAGATGGTCAGCAGGGGAGGGCAGTTGGGAGGGGCCAGGCCTTCAGGGGAAGGTAGTTAGGGGCAAACAGGCTGGCAGGGGAGCAGTTAGGTATCAATCAGGCTGGCAGGGGAGTGGTTAGGGGGTGATCAGGCTGGCAGGCAGAAGCGGTTAAGGGCAATCAGGAAGGCAGGCAGGTGAGCAGTTGGAAGCCAGCAGTCCTAGATTGTGAGAGGGATGTCCGACTGCCCGTTTAGGCCCAATCCTAGGGACCAGTAGGATCGGTCCTAAACGGGCAGTCAGACATCCCTCAAGGGGTCCCAGATTGAATAGGGTGCAGGCTGGGCTGAGAGACACACATGCCCCGTGCACAAATTTTGTGCAGTGGGCCTCTAGTCTGTATATAAAAGGCTAAGTGACCAACCATTCGTCCATCCAACCATCTAACCAACTGACCAGCCAGTACATATGATGCGCACTGGCAATTTAAAAATAAATATTGACTCACGCATGCATGATACATATAAAGTTCTCGCTGGCACCAATTGCATGTGTGTGTTTTGATCTGTCATTGTTGATCATGAATTTGGGTGACACTGCTATTATAGAGAAATGGCGAATAGTGATATTAAAATATTTCTTCTAGTTAATTTACTTTCAATGTGCATGATTCCGTGCACTGGGCTACTAGTATTTTAATGTTACTTTAGTACAGTGGTCGGCAAACTCATTAGTCAACAGAGCCAAATATCAACAGTACAACGATTGAAATTTCTTTTGAAATTTTTTAAACTTAAACTTCTTCTAACGCCACTTCTTCAAAATAGACTCGCCTAGGCTGTGGTATTTTGTGGAAGAGCCACACTCAAGGGGCCAAACAGCCGCATGTGGCTCGCGAGCCACGGTTTGCCCACCACTGCTTTAGTATAAAGGTAAGATACTCAGCCTAGAACTTCTCTTTATAAACTTCAGAGAGCTCTACACAGGCTATGAAATTATATGAACAATATCGCATCAATATATATTCTCAATTTTCTACATTAAGGGTCCACTAATCTTCAAATGTCTCATAGAGATCTCTCAGAGAGAGTTTAGAATTAATAGATATAATAAAAAGCTTCTAAATGAGCCTATTTAAATTAAACATATGGGATCTGAAAACATTAAAAATAAAATGCTTTTAATCTGATAATTACTTTCTCGATGCAAAAAAATAATGAAATAATCTGGAAAATTCTATCTAGAGCTCAAATTGTGCCTTTCCTGAGTTTCCTGTGGGTTGATTCTACTGTAGTAAAACCCAGCTCTGAGTTTATTTCCCGTATGATAAGACTGCAGCATCTCAATTATTGCAGTTCTTCAACTTGCTAAATTGTTAAAAATAGCCATAACTTAGTTCAGATTCTTCCTTTTTTTCTTCCCACTAAGAACCTGATTCTTTTTTGTACAGTCTGAATAACAGTAAAATTGGAAATAAGCTTTCTTTTTTTGCTATGAATTTGTTTTTGAAATTAATTTTAACCAACAATTTGCATATATTTAAAGTGTACTATGTGACATTTTATCTATACATTGTAAAATAATTATAATCTAATTATTAGCTAATGTATTACCTCCCATAGACACTTTGTGTGTGTGTGTGTGTGTGTGTGTGTGTGTTATGAGAACACTTCGGATCTGCTCTCACATCAAATTTCACATATATATCCTCATCAACTATAGTCACCATGTTGTCCATTAGGTCTCTATAAGTTACTCATCTTCTAACTGAAAGTGTGTAGCCTTTATTCACATCTCCCCTTTCTCCACAACCAATCTCTGGTAACCACAATTTTACCTTCTGTTACCAGGGATTTGAGGTTTGGGTTTTTGTTTTGTTTTGTTTTAAGATTCCCCATATAATTTAAATCATGTGATATTTGTATTCCTATATCTGGCTTGTTTCATTTAGCATAATATTCTCCAGGTTTATCCAGGCTGTCACAAATGGCAAAATTTCCTTCTTTTGTGAGGTTGAATAATATTCTATGTATACACCACATTTTCTTTATCCATTTTTTTATGAAAAGATTATTAGATTGTTTCCATATCTTGGCCAGTGTGAATACTGCTGCAATGAACATAGAAGTGCAGATATCTCTTTGAGATAGTGGATCTATACTCAAAAGTGGATTGCTAGGTCATACGGCAGTTATATTTTTAAGTTTTTGAGGAATCTCCATACTATTGTCTACAATAGATGTACTAATAACATTCCCACCAACGGAGCACAAGGCCTCCCTTTTCTCTTCATCTTTGTGAAAAATTATCTTCTGAGGTCTTGATAATATTAATTTTAACAGGTATAAAATGATATCTCCTTGTGGTTTTGATTTGCATTCCTTGATAAATAATAATGTTGAATACATTTATATATCCCTGTTGGCCATTTGAATATTTCCTTTGAAACAATCTTTATTCAGATCTTTTTATTCATTTTTTAATAGGGGTATTTGAGTTTTTGGTTATTGAGTTGCATGAGTTCCTTATATGTTTTGAATAATAACCTCTTATCAGATAGATGATTTGCAAATATTTGTTAGCAACTTCATGGTTGCGTTTTCACTTTGTCAATTGTTTCCCTTGCTTTGCAGAACCCTTTTAGTTTGATGTAGTCCACTTTACTTACCTTTGCTTTTGGTGCCTATGCTTTCAGTGTCAATTCTGAAAAATCAATGACAAGACCAATGTCAAGGAGACTTTCCCCTCTTCTATAGGTTTTAGGTCTTATGTTTAAGTCTAATCCATTTTGAGTGATTATTTTTTATCTAGTGTAAGATAAGGGTACAATTTACTTTTTTTTTTTTTTTGCATGTGGATATCCAGTTTTCCCAACACCATTTATTGCTGATACAGAATATGTTAATATAGAGAAACTATAAAGAATAATGTAATAGACACATGTATATTACCATTAGCCTTATCAAACATGAAACTTTGGCTGTATTAAGCAGGGCTATTATTTTTAAAAATTAAAAATAATAATCGTGTACCACTTCCTAATCACATTTCTTTCTACATTACCCAGCAGTAATCACTATCCTGAATTTAGTGAATGTTATATCTGTTCATATGTTTTATCTTTATTACATACTCATAAACAAAAGCAGTTATTTTAGAGCTTTTTGTACTTTATATGAATGTTATATTATATGAATGCTTCTTGAGTTATCCTTTTCCAATACAGTTTATTATTTTGATATTTAAACTCATTAATATTTAAAGGATTCAGTATATTTGTTTTTAATGCTATATAGAATTCCATTGAATGCCTCTACCAGCTGTTGACAACCCAAATAACCAGCATTACTTTATAAATTCCCTTTTAAATATAGTATTTCCAATCCTATCTAATAAACAGGGAATATGTTAAGATGGCTGCACCCACAGCTGAAGCCAAGTTCCCATAAGGAGCCTTAATGGGCAACCAGCAGGGACATGAAGCTACGCCCTCCCCCGCCCCCATAGGGCTTGACAGGGGACCTCAGGCTGCATCCCCCACCTGGCAGGGCTTGACAGGGGACCTCAGACGTTGCCCCCCACACTGGCATCAGGCTGGGGGACCTCAGGCCATGCCCCCCACCCCGGCGCCAGGCCAGGGGACCTGAAGCCATGCCTCCCGCCTGGCGGGGCTTGACGGGGGACCTCAAGGTGCGCTTCCTGTCCTGGTGCTGGGCTAGGGGACCTCAGGCTGCTCTACCCACCCCAATTCCAGGCTTGGGGACCTCAGGCCACGCCCCCCACCAAGTGGGGCTTGACAGGGGACTTTAGGCCTCAACCCCCACCCCGGCACCAGGCCGGGGGATCTCAGACCAAACCCCCTGCCCAGTGGGGCTTGACAGGGGACCTCAGGCCATGCCCCCCACCCCGGCGCCAGGCCAGGGGACCTGAGGTTGTGCCCCCCCGGCCTGGCTGGGCTTGACAGGGGACCTCAGGCCGTGCTCCCCACTCAGCAGGGCTTGACAGAGGACCTCAAGGTGCACACCAGTGCTGGGTCGGGGGAACTCAGGCCGTGCCCCTCACCCCAGCACCAGGCCGGGGAACCTCAGACCGCACCCCCCGCCTGGCGGGGCTTGACGGGGGACTCAAGGCATGCCCCCTACCCCAGTATGGGCTGGGAGACCTCAGGCCATGCCCCCCATCCTGGTGCCAGGCCAGGGGACCTGAGGCTATGTCCCCTGCCTGGCAGGGCTTGACAAAGGTGGGACTGGCCAGGTCTGGATCTAGCCCAATGGGGGCGGGGGCCAGCTGGGTCTGGGTCTCATGTGACTTTGAGGGGCATGTAGGTGGGCGGGGACTTGACTCTGGGTTCCGTGGTGCGCCCCAGACTCTGACAGGAGGAAGGTTTTCATATACATTTTACTAATTTTCTTACATCTCTGACACTTCTATTATAAAGGGCAAATAGCAATATTAAATTATTTCCTCTAATTAATTCTCTTTTAATGTGCATGAATTTCGTGCACTAGGTCACTAGTTTTAACATAAACAGTATATTTATATTTCTACACAATTAATAAAAAATTTAAAAACACACAATTATTGCTTATTCAAAATAGCTTCCCTGATATATTTCATTTTTTCAAAAGGCATCATATTCCTGCCAGTATCCCCGAACATTGCTGTACATTAAAATTGCCTAGGGAGCTTTTGAAAATCCCAATGCCTAACTCAAACCCTATAATAATCAAATCAGAATGTCTGAAAGTGAGAGCCAGGCATTAATACTTTTAAAAGACCACCAAGTAATTGCAAAGTAGAGCAAAGTTGGCAGCCACTGAGCCATTTTTTACTTAAAGTATACTGAGATTTCAGCGCCTCCTTTATAGCCGTAAGCATACTGACTCATTCCCATCACCTTCGTCTACTCTAAATGTTTTCCCTGAGAAAGTGTTGAATTATTTTTTTTCCTCAATTATTTTACATGTTACTCCTAAAACTACCAGCTATGTTCCTTAAATGATCTACTTAAATTATTTAGGTTATTCTGCTCTCTGATGGATTTTAAGTCCTTTACATATATATTTATATTGTTATCATTGTACATTTCAAGGTCCTAAGGATTTGGTGACAGGTCAGTTAATGAGGTCTGGACAGTACCTAACAAACTGCTATATGCTGAGACAAATCATGCTTTTGTGATAATGATATTTTGTAAAAAATAAAAGCTATAACTCTCTAAAATATGGTACCAAGTCTCTTAAATCACACATAGTAGCTTAGCTGTTTTCTTCCTGAGTTTTATTTTATACAATCTTACACATTACATGCAATTATTTAAGTTGTTTTCTGCTTAACTTATTTCAGGTCATAATTTACTCATGTTTACTTAAATTTAATACATCTAAATTAAATGAAAACTACATAGTCTTTAAATTGAGAACCAATAGTCTATGCTCCAAAATATATTGTATTTTTTAACAGAGCTTTGTCTTCAGTACAAAGAAATCCGTGTATTGAATTTAACTTAAACTTAGAAAGCCACAATGTGTCCAGAGGAAGTGAAAGTACAAAGAGAACAGGGTGTTTTTCATTGTGCGCATTTGGCAGAGTTCTACTGCTTTCTTCACTTCCTCACTCTCTATCTCTGACTTTCTCCACTCTTTTCAAAAGTAACAAGAACTGTTTAACTTACCTATATTTAATTTAATCACAAGTGTGATGTGTGTAATCAGGTTACACATATTACCGGTACAATAGGAAAAGCAACTTGATTCTATCCAAAATGTTACTTAAGACAGTTCTCATTGCTACTGAAAAGACAAATGGTAACATTCAAAGAGTACAAATGTACGGTGCACTAAAACAGTGACATTCCCAAATTTTCTCGTAAGAAAATATAGTGTAAATTTATTATAATGAAAGCCTAGCCATTTAGTTTTAAAATTAAGTAACTCTAATTCAAATTATGTCCATCGTACATTGTTCTCTACTAAGATGACATTCTCCAGGAGATAGAAATGTTTATGTGGTTGACAAATTCAAAGCTAGTGACAAATATATCATGTCCATTAAATAAAATCAAAGCAGTGTGCTTTGAGGAGGATATCTGAACTCCAAAGGACCAAAACATGCTGCTTCTGGCTTTGGAAAATAATTTACTTTTAATTCAGTGTTGTCTGTTTTCAATTCAAATTGCAGGCAAAACCACTTTCAGGTGGAAGACATTAATCCTGTGGTGAGTTGTGGCCTATCGAGAAGTTGACACAGAGGAAAGAATGCAACTAGCTGAGTCACAGGAGCATGTATATTCATGGGCTCTGCTCCAAGGCTGTTCACAGTGTTGGAGGGTCCAGTTCTTAACCATGGCTGTCACCTCGTGCAACAGTGCGGGGGAAGGAAAAATTGACAGCATTTGTGACACTGGGTGTTATCACTGGGTGAAAAATAGAAATATTTTTATTTCTGCCCTCCAAGTGGAAGCTATTGATGGAAATGACATGAGGATTTACTTTTGAGGTTTTCTTAAAGTACCATTTGGAGTTTAATAACTTTTGAGTTTGAGTTAATATACTGAAGATACATTCATTGATGTAAATTTCTGGAAGGCTTAAAAATATGAGACCATAAAATAAATGACAACCACAAAAAATAATACTAAGAAAATAGTTTGTTCTTCGAGAAGAGAGAGAAAGGCAATTAGACGTTTGCCACTTCAGCATAGGCCTGCTGTGGTGTTAGCTTACTGCACGTTCCTAATGAACTTGAAGACAAAATGTATTATCATGCTTAAAGCTGTGTATTAATATTTAATGTTATAGCATCTATTAAATATCTGCATATCAAATTGGATTCTAGATTCAAAGTTGGCTCTGGGCTTGCTTTCGCATTCTTTAACATTTATACAGATTATGTAAATTACATACAGCAATGAAAACTGTGGTGAGGAAGTATCAACTCTTCTTTCATGCACATCATTCTCTAAACCCCACCTCCAGTTTATAACTACAATCTGTTGATTCAAAAGGCAGGTGTTTTCTCTATAAAAGAAGTGAGGAACAACAACTATAAATAACTAACAAATGTTATGATGACCTATTTTTCAGATCAATAGGGCCATTTTAATAACTTTATCATATACTATTTAATGTTTTCAGATTTTTTTGTGACTGAAAAATGACTTACAGCTAGAGTTATACAATATAAGTATTGCTTTTTAAATTTACAATTAAAATTAGCCCTATCAGGTAAAATATACAGAATTATGGACTGCAACAACAGGAAAGAGATAAGACAGAAGAAATTACTTTCATCGTTTAGAAATAGAATACAAAAATCTAAATGCAGAACTGCTACATTTTCTAATTTGAAGAGCTTTATCAGCCTGAAGCTACTTTAACAAGAAATACAAAAACCAGGTTGGAATGAACTCTAAGCCTGCCCAATGAGGCTTATTTAACAAGAATTTTCTACATGGTGACAGTAGGATGGCAATAATTGTGGAGGGAAATGGTGGATATTCAGGAGGGGATATCCAAGATAAGGCCAAGTGAGGGGAAATTCAGGTTTTAAAAGTAGGAATATACCTAACAGGTAACAAAAAAATTACAAAAAGCCTTGGCCTTTTCCCATGGGACTGAAAAGCATTGAACGGAGGCTGCACTGATGTAACTATGAGATGGTTAAATTTAAACCACCTTCCTGTTTTAAAGTTGTGGGAATGAAGCTACCCTGGGTTTTAAGTGACTTTTTCCAAGGTCGCATAGATGAAGTGGGAGAGACAGGCACAGCTACTGACTGACAGACAGCAGGAGCTGTAGTCTCTGCTCTCACTCAACACCTGCACAATTGCCTAAGCTACTCAGGCATGTAAGCCTTTCACCGGTGACACTGCCTAATCATTAGAGACTCTTGGCAGAGATGACAATTCTGGAAACTTCCACCTACACTCAGATGGTTTCTTCGTTTTAAAAACAATACTGATTAGATTATTGGCATTTGTGGAATGAATGCCACAAAAGAAATTGACCAAAGGTTTTTCATATCTGTCCAGACAAATTATTAGATGCTAAAACAAGGAAGGTTGATAGTGGTTAACAATTTAGACTATTGTCCTCAGCCAGACCCTCACTAAGGAAAACCCCAAGAAACTGTCTTCAAATGCTAACCTAAATTAACCAGGAGTCAGTCCCTCAGATATCACTACCACATTAAACCTTCTTAAAAGATTATGCCTGGCTCATACATTCCTTTGATTATTCATTCATGTGGAATTTAAGACTACAAATCAAATTTGTTACATTCTAGAAAATCCCCATTGCATAGTTTCAGTTATATCAACACTAAATAAATCCTCTTTAGCCAAAAATACTTCTTAATCTCCAAGTTCCTCTGGGATACTATACATTTCTATTCTTCTCAGATTTCACTGAATGAAAATTAGTGGTTTTTGTTGAATTCAGAAAAATGTTTAGACATAATATTGATATTGAAAAATAGGTCAGAGCAACATATGGTTTAGTTTAAATAACTTATATTTTAATGCATACATTTTAATGCATTTTAATATCAGTGTATTCCATGAAATAAAAACTTAAGTGTCCTTATAATCAGCTATACACAAAAAAATATGCTTAACACAGATCATAATTTTGCCTTACTTGCAGGAGACATTAATGCAACATGCAAAAAATGTGAGGCTTACAATTGTATGAGTTTATAGTTTTTTGACTAGGTATAGCCCTTTAGTTTTTCAGAAATATGTTATATAGTACTGGTGAGGATCAATAAATAGGTACTGTAGAGACAACATCAATTGCATTAAGCAATATGTGATTGCCAGGTAAATTGTGAAGAAAGCTATAACAATATTAAATGCTATTTTCTTTAGTTATTAATAAATTACTAATTGGAATATAAAGTAAAACAACTTCAAATACAAGTGAACAGATATTTACCTCAAAAACCATGTGTAAGCAGAGCCCTTACCCTACTATTCATATTTCTTATCCAGTGTGATCCGATTCCACACCCGCAGTTTTTGAGAACCTGATGCAGTGCTGTTGGAACCAGCTCGTTCCAGTTTGCAACAGCTGATAGTTAAATATTACAAATTTTTAAGCCATCATTGTCATGCTGGGAGAATTTACACCATAGGAATTAGCAAATGGTATAAATCATGCCTCTCCCTATCATCTTTGCTCATTCACTACTGTAATTGTCCAGGAAAATCTATGCAGAGTGCTACAGGAACAAAAAATAATAACTAAACCCAAACTAGTTCTCAATATACTTATATGAAGGAATTGAGTTGGAGAGAAGAAGCTGAAAATCTGAAAAGAAGAGTCGAAAATTATGTTGACAGTTTTAATATTTATGGTTTTGAAGAATGAAGATGCCATTGCCAGAAATACAGACTTCAGGAAGGACATTCATTTGAGAAGTGTGATTGGGGCACAAGTTATTCAGCAAAGGATAAGATTCAGCAGAATGATCAGGGGAGCTAAACATTGAAGTCCAAATAATCCACAATTACGTCTTTGTCTATGAGGATAGTTTCCCAAAGTGTCTGGACATTAGATTCAGCTGGGGAACCTACAAAATTGATGTATGTGTGCCTCTCCAGGGACTGGCTTAATTGCTCTAGAATGTGGTGTGAACTCTGGAATATTTTAAAGACACCAAGTGATTCTAGTTGCAGACAAGTTTGGAAATACTGGTCTATGATTCCAACATTTTAAAATATCTTAAGGTCTTAAATGCCTAAAACACAGAGAGAAATAAAGACATCACAAGCTTCAGGACCTTGTGGGACAGTCCCTCAAACTGTGCTAGCTACTGTCATTACTCAGAGCTGAGGGAGAAAGACGGTTCTATTTTCTACTCTACAAGAGGAGTTCAATAAAAGGAATTCAGTGTCTGTCCACTATCCCCATATTTTAACAATTGGTAGTCAGGGAATTGTGAGAAAGAAGTTAGTTGTTCTTGGCATCAGCTGAGATGTGAGGTCACCCCTTGCACAAGCTATCCAAAATAAAATGCCTTATACACTGCATGATGTATGTTTAGCTCTCCAAATAAATAAATAAATATATATAATGCTTTTAGAAGGGAACTACTGGTTTAGTCATATGCTTGCCCAAAGAGAGAAGTCATTAAGATTATAAACAATCAGCTTGATTCTACCCTGTGAATTCAAGAGAGTACAAAAACGCTTCCTTTCAGGAGTCAAAGGGCATTCCTTCTTTTTTTCTGAATGGCAGATAGAATTCTAGATTGTTTAAGAAGGCAGAATACTTAAAATATGTTATAGAAAATTTGACAGATGTCCTTTCTACCCTAATCATGCTCTGTCGTATGCACCTGTGTGGCATACCACACAGCAAGTCATTCAGGTGTGTGTGTGTGTGTGTGTGTGTGTGTGTGTGTGTGTGTAAGAAAGAAAAAGAGAGAGAGAAAGAGAGAGAGAGAGAGAGGGAGAGAGAGAGAGAGAATGCAGAAACAGGACTGCCAACCAGAATTTCCAGCACTTAATGTGCATTTATTTTTTTTCTTTTATTGTCTAAAGTTTTACATATGTCTCCTTTTTCCCCAATTGACCCCCTCACCCAGCCATTCCCACCCTGGGCAAGCCCCCACCGCCCCAGTGTCTGTGTCCATTGGTTATGCTAATATGCATTCATACAAGTCCTTTAATTGCTCTCTAACCCCTCCTCCCCTACCATTTGTCTCTAGATCTATCGATCTGTTCTTGTTCATCAAATTATGTTGATCATTCTATCCCACATATGAGTGAGATCATGTGATATTTATCTTTCTCCCACTGGCTTATTTCACTTAGCATAATGCTCTCCAATTCCATCCATGTTGTTGCAATGTTAAAAGTTCCTTATTTTTTATAGCAGCATAGTAAACACAGATTCTGACTCAGGAGCTTTGGAATTCTGCATTTTTGCCAAGTCCTCAGGGGAAGCTGATACTGTTAACGTATATTGTTCATGCACCACACTTTAAATAGCAAGATGGTAAATGCCAGGACTAAACGTTTTTTTTGATCCATTGGATTCATTCCCTTTACATCCTTATATGGTTCATGGAAATAATATGCTCATATGTAGAAGGGTCATATACACAGCAGGAGAGACTGTCTTCTCCTGCCCTCCACCCATAATCTCACATTCTTCTCAAAGGTTCAATTAGTCATTGTTAGCAAAAAATGTTCTATCAGATGTGGGTTTAGGCTAGCCACAAATCTACGTATGATTACAAATCTATATATCATTCTGCATTATTTATTCCTATATAAGTAGATGTCTGATGGGAAGGGGAAACAAAATAATCCATCAGCATTAAGAATTTAATTTTGATGCCAAAATTACAGAGCATGTATGTTTTACACTAAAAGTAATTGACAACATCCTTTCTGCTTATCCATTTGCTTTGTAAATTTGAAACCAAAATATTGGAGTCTCCTCTCCTTATAAGGCTTTGCACAGACCAGGAGGCAGATTCAAGCTTTTAAGGCATAAAGGATGCTAGTAGACTATGCAAATCAGCCCATTAAGACAAGTGCAGTCACTGACTCATGAAGCAAAGCAAATGCTTTCAAAAAAATAAAAAAAAGTGCTCTTGAGGCTGCTTCACAGTGTGATCAATGGTATTCACCTTCCCTTTCAGTGTAATCAGAAGGTCTATCAAAACCAGAAAACGGAAGCCTTCAGAAGCATTATGTAGCTAAAAAAAGGAGACTATTTTACCCATTAGTAATAAATGTACCTGCTGAGCAGAACACAGTTATACCTGAAAAAGTTCCACAATTCTCTTTCACTTGGGTCTGCCTGCTATGAAAGAAGCAGTGTGTAAAGAGCATTTTGTAAAAGCAAAAGAGTTTATTTAATTGACTTTACTGGAATTGGGAGACAGAGTACAGTGTGCTCAACCTGCAGCAGCCCGACTCTATGATGAAGGAAAATTGCACAATTTAAAAGCCAGATATACGGACTGTACGGTAATAGACATAATTAAAGGCTTGGCCATGCTTTAAGGAACAAAACACTGTTGCTTTTCTATTTACTCTGGATAGGAGACTGCAAGGACTCTCTGCAGGAAAGAGCTTGGGAAAAGCTTCCTAAATTTGGGTGACACTCTTAGGAAAGGGAGGATTTAGAAAGAGAGGCGTGTATCACAACGTTAAGTGTGTCTTCTAGAAAATGGATTTTTGTGTTCCAAGGTTAGAAAAAATACTTCAAATTTATTGCAGTTAAGTTTTCAGCTTCTAGTTGGCCACACCAACCTCACTTTCATTAAGGATACCATCTTACTATATCTAAGATGTATTTTCTATAGAAAGTCAACTATGAAGCCATATTTAGAATAAAAACATATTAGCCTCTCTTGAACATCTGGTCGGAAGTGAAGTTTCAGCAGTAGCAATTTATACATCTGTAGCATATTGGGGGAATGTGACTTGAGTGATTTAGTAGCAAGAAGGAGTACTGATTTACACAGCAGCATCAACAGAACATCACCCTATGAAAAGCAGAAGTGTTGGATTGTAGCCTTGCATGATCTTAATATAATCTCTATGTTACCAGAATTCAAATGATTAAAAAAAAGAAAAAAAAACTTCTATAGGAACCAAAATGTGTTTTAGTAAATCCAGAAACTTAAACAGAGAAATGTTGATGACCAAAAAAATGCATTAGAGATCATTTAGATCTTGTCATACCCTGAATGTATTTGTAATGACTCAGACTAAGCAGTTGAGCTGAGGATTACAACCAAATTGCCAGTTAAACACATATAAAATTAATTTCAGTAAAATGTAAGTGTATGTGACAGCTCAATTCGTATGACTTATATACTTCAAAATAATTATACTATTAAGGTAGGCAGCATGCTACCTTATCTTTCTCATGCTTTGGTTAAACTAACCAAAGCTTCGTAGAGGAATGCGCACTGAACTAGGCTTTTCCACTAACAGTAAATTGGAAATGTTCAGTCTCATGCCTCAATTTGCTTATTTGTGAAAGTATTATTAAAAGTATTGATTTTTTTATTGATTAAATCCTATAGAAACTAGATATCTACATTTGTTTTAATAGAATAGATTAATGTTTTTAAGTGAAACATCTTCCATATTAGCCAATAAAATGTTTTATTAAAATGTATTAATATGGTAAATTCAATAAGCTCTCACATAAGCAAAAGGAAGAAAATAGTATTAGACTTACATACTAAGTCCTTACAGTTTGGTTTAAACAAAAGTTTGCCTTAAATCAAAGGTTGATGTTTTCAAGAAGTACAAAGTTCAAGAAGAGAAATAAAGAATCCTCATAATTGACAATATAGAACCTATATTGTGAAATATTTTTCAAATATTGGCAAATTCTTATTTTCTTGTCAGTGATATGCAACTATATCTCTTTTCACAATTTTTAATTCAGTTCAATTCAATAAAATTTATTTTTCTCCCTCTTTCCTTCCCACGTATCTTCCTTCTCCCCATACCTTTTCTTCTCTTCCAATGGACAAGAGTGAAAGAAGAAGTATTCATATTAAAAATATCTATCTTGTTCACTAATGTACTACTACTTCTAGTTTGACAAATCTGTTGCTGAGTTTTAATGTCCTTTATTCCTCTTACTTCCTCCATCTCACCAGTAACTCTGCTGTTTTGTCATGAATACTTTATCTTGGTTTATAGTATTAGCATTTTCTCAAGATAGTGAATAAGGACATTCTTTTAAGTCTTCCTTTTTCCTCACCCACTAAATATCTGTTAAATCTCATGTCCTACAGAGTCTAAGACCTCCTAAGAATTTTTCAGTACATACATGCACTTTCTTTCCCCATTGTTTCAGGACCCAACTCTAAGATACGCAATGTGACTTCTGAAAAGTCCCACTTCCATAGAGTGAGTATATTCTCCATGCTCCTTCAAGTGTAATCTTTCTGAAAAGATGTCTGGTCACCATTACTTTTTCTTTAATGCTTCCAATTAAATAAAAATGTAGTTTTGAAACTTTTGTATTCAAGGGGATAATTGTTTACCTAGGATGATAAGAAAATATGTTTTAAGTTGTATTTCAATTATTTTAATGTAGGTGGTTGGAAAGCACACTCTAGAAAAACTGCTTTAGACCTAGAGATACATCACATAGATCAGAGTACTTGAAATTATTCACAATTTTGTTTCAATTTAAAAGCCCTATAGATGACTTAAAGAAGCTCTAGCTCTACAAAATATCACCCCCATTCAAATTTTGCAAAGTATCTAATGCTTACACTCATTTTTTTCTTGTATATGTTTACATATATTTTAATATGTATACATGGAAAAATAATTCAAACAGCAAGAAAAGACTAATTTTAACAGGATGAAAAGTTGCTTTCTCTTCAACCCCAGACTCAGTCTCTCCATGTCTCCTCTATAAAGACAACCTCTGCTCTTGGTTTCTTGTAGACTTTTGTAGCAATTTTCCATTCATAGTAAATTACCCAAGTCTACTGAGTAGGCACTGCATATCTTCTCCTTGCTTCTCAAACTTCCAATAATGTTATTCTCAGTCTCTTTCTGTGGTGATGGCTTTGCTATCTATTTCACTGAGATGCAGAAGAACCAGCCTACTTATATCTGTATCTATATTCTCAATTTTTCCTTTCATTTCTATGATTGATTTGCCCATACCCCTGCATAAAGACATGCTCTCAATGTCATCCCCTGTGCTCCCGATAAAAATACTGTTGTTAACTCAAGAAAATTATTCCAGGGATTATCCCTCCAGCCAGTACCATCTCCATTTTTTAATGGATCATATCAATCAGAAAAAGAAAAATAAAACAAACAAAAGCAAAGCAAAAATATACCTTTTAGCCCCTCATCCAAGTCCAGCTACTACATTTTTATGTTCTTATTTATAGCAAAAAATCTCAAAAGATGATCAGACCTGTTCCTTGAAATCATTTCTATTATCTCATGAACACTTTCTAACAGGTTCCATGCTTACTTTTTTTTTAATGGAAACCTCTCTTCTCTATGTCAACAGTGACCTATAGATCCTAAAGTTAATGCTCAGTTCTAATCACACTTTTCCTGCTGCCTCCCTCCTCTGAAATCTACATGTGTTGTATCACTCAGTGTCCTTTCCTGATTTGCTTATCCATTCCTCCTTGTCTGCAATTGGATGTCTAATAGGTATCTTAAACTTAACTTTTACAAAATGAATCTATTATATTTTTCTTCAAGTATCAACCTGTCCACTCTACACTCGTTCTTATCCCCCCAAAAAATGGCATCACCATGCTCTTTCAGAAGCGAAGTCCAAAAACCATCAGATCATCCTCCAACCTGCCAGCAAATTCTCTACCTTAAAAATCAATTGAGAATCAGTCTACTTCTCAGAATCTCCACTGCCACCATCCAGATCCAAATCACCATCTCTGACACTTCCCTAATGAACTAGTCTATTTTCAACATAGTATCCATAATTAGCCTTTAAAAATATAAGGCAGGATGACTGTCATCAATATGACTCACCTAGTACTGAATCTCTAAGTATTGTCCAATTTTTATTAACCACTCTCAGACTCTTAATTTCTTAAAAAGAATATTAACCATCCCTTATACTTTATGACAATACATACTCTGCTTGCAGTACAATAATAATGGTAACACTATCTATTAAATTGTTTCTCAAATGCATGGCACATAACTAGTAAATGACTATTTTTGAATACTGTCCTAATTTATTCATGGATAAAGTATGGATAATGAAATAACCCTTCATTCAATGGACTGTATACCTATAGTTTCTTTTATTAACAATTAATCCTATCTAATAAAGAGGGAATATGCTTATTGACCATCACACCCTCACAAAGATTGTGGTGCCCACAGCCATTAAGGATGGAATATGCTAATTGACTGCCACACCCTCAAAGATGGTGGTGCCCACAACCACAAGATGGCAACGCCCAGTCCCCTCAGCCCCACTGGGGCAGCAGGCACACGGCAGGGCCAGGCCCACCCCCAGGCAAGTCTGGCCACTCTGTGTGCCTGCCTCTGGAGTCCCCCAGTCCCCTCAGCCCCCCAGTCTCCCAAAGCCCAGGTAACCAGGGCTGGCCAAGGCTTGCACTGCCAGCAGTGGCAGCAGCAAAGGTGTGATGGGGACATTATCTTCCCTTGAATGCCGGGTCGCCTCCCGCCCCTGAGGGCTCCCAGACTATGAGAGAGGGCAGGCCAGGCTGAGGGACCCCCCTTCCAGTGCATGAATTTTCATGCACTGGGCCTCTAGTTTATACATATTGTTGACATGTTTATAGGTACCCAATTGGTGAAGAGTTGAACAAAGGTGTGTGTTGTCCCTTCTATAGAGAAATTTTCTAAACATTTGTCCATGTACTTTATAAAGAGGCTTACATATCTGAAGGTACAAGTATGCCTGCCAGATGTGGTCATTCAACACCCAAAGAGACAGGGATAAAGGATAAACTTCTGAAAAATATATGCAAAACCAATATTCTGAAAATATAATGTTCAGTAGAGGTGCTTTCTAAAGGACTCATGTGTGTGTTTGTGTGTGTTGTGTGTATGTTTATAGTGAATAAATAGAAACTGGGTAAAAAATATCCCTTTTGTCAAGCTAGTTGATGTCTTCCTCATGCCCCTTATCATCTTGAAACTACATTGTATCTATTTTTTTAATTCAGTTATAATTTTTATATTGCTTCAAAGCTGCTTATAAATTTAATAATTAGATACACTGTTACAATTGACAGTTTCATTTACTTTAATGAAAATAATAACATGCCTGCTTGCATACAAAGAAACATTTTCTATGACAAAACCACAATATGTTGTCTTATCTGGAACCTTCACAAGTGTATAAGACATTAATAGTTATTTACAAAAGGCATCACTTTTAGAAAGCTAGGGAGAAAAGAGGCAGGAAGAGATAAAAATAGGTAAAGAGGGAGGGAAGCAGGGAGAAAAGATAAAGGAAGACAGGGAGGGAGGGAGGGAAAAATGGAGGAAAGGGCAAAGGAGAAAAGAGGAAAGGGGGGTGGAGAAAGAAAGGCAGTAGGGAAAAAGAAAGAAAAGAAAGATTAAAGGAAGGAAGGGGAGAAGAAAAGAAGGAAAGATCTGCTCAAATTGTAACCAAACACTTCAAACTGAAACCATTTTCTCTTACCTTATAAGCTACCTGTGACAAGCAGATATTGATATAATTCTTTCTATGCCACTGATCATTTTTATTATACTTTTAAAATTATAAAATACTCCTTGTAGATGCAAGCAAAATAACGAAGATGATTATCTCAGACCACTTCTCATTTTTACATGGACCTCTGCATTACTACTTTCTGCAGGCTTCTCATTCTAAGGGTTGTGCTAGCTGTCTCTCCCTCTGTCTCTTTTTGTCTCTGCCTCTCTCGGTTCACCACTTCTCTTTTTTATCCTTTATCACGGACATTTTATCTGCTATGTCTGTCACTGATAAAGAAAGCCAAAGCAGTTCATGGACAGGGGCACTTTAATTGTCCTTCAAGCTAATAGCCCAGGGGTGATGCTGTGAATTGCACTGGCTGCCTGTCTCTCTAGACTATGTCCACTTTCTACAGTCTTGGTGAATTCCTGAAATACACCAGCTCTACCTTTCTCTCCCTCTCCTCTTTTTGTTTGTCTCATATGAATATTACTTTCTCTCTATAAGTGATTGTCAAAGTACTGATTAATGCCACTTCTATACCAGTATAATTGCTTCCATAATTAAAAGAATATGACAGACCCTCACTTGCTGGAGTTGTGACATCTGTAGGTATGTATATATACATATAGATGAGAAAGAGAAGATAACAAGAAAATGAAATCCAGAAAGAAACAACGTGACTTAAGGCACTTTTATACTTAGAAAAAAAAATATATATATATATTCTAAGGATATATATATATAGCCTTCTGTCGATTTAGTATGCATGCATACCCAACACATGGCTTGCCATATTTATCCAGTGCGAGTTTCTAAAATGTAGGCATTTATATAAGATACACTAACTCAATTCCCTAAGTACATACCACTAGGCACTAAAATACTCTGAACATCTGAAACTGTTAATGCATCTTTGAAAAGTGCAATATTCCTGAAGAGTATTTGGTGATTTATAGGAATCTGGGTCAGTTTAAAGGTGAAGGAAGGCGCACCTATCCAGAGCCTCCCTCCATAGCTTATGCAAACACACTCTACTCTACATGATAAGATACAAAATGCTGAAACATGAAATTTCATAAATATCTAGAGGAGAAAGCCAAGGGGGACATGTGTGGCTTTGTACAGACATGAGCCTTGAAATCCAAAACAACTTGTGAAAGCTCATATAGGAATTAACATTAAAGACTGTGCAGACACATGACTGGATTCATTATCTACCATTTCCACTTCTTATTTTACAAAATCAGACAAGTATTTTGTCTCTGAGTCTAACTTTTCAGAGCTATCAAAGGGAGACATATCTGAGAGTTGATTTAGCAAGATTATTTTTTTAAATAAAGGTATATGACATGCATAAAATACAGTGGATGATAAATAGTAAATACTCACTAAAAGGGAGCCTTTATTAATATTGTTCAACCGTTAATATCTGAAGAAAATACTTGTACTGAGCACCTGGGGAAAAAGATTCCTTATCTTGTAAACCAGACCACCATAAGCCTTGCCTGAGCTTAAAATATTGCTACTTGAACATAAAATCAATTAGTGTTTTCTACTTGATATTTTTAGCTATAGTTCAAAAAAGACTGATCAGTTTGTAGATGCATTTTTTTTCAGGGAGGAGGAAGGTATTGAGAAAAGGTGACTGTTAAAATGTTACTGTGACAACAAAGAACCAGTTGTGAAATAAGCAAAAAGACATTCTTAGCAGTTACTGGGCTCCTACAAGTTTAGCTAAAACAGTCAATACCATTTAATTGATCTTATAGAGCTGTTGGTTAAAAAAGAAAAAAGATTACTGCTACAGAGATTTACTAAAGGAATTTGCAAAGAAGAAGTTGGCAATAATTTTAATTCGAGCACAATGGATCCCAATTTGATCAACTTGTGCATCTGTAATTCTTTGACATGACTGAAACATTGACACGTTTCTACATTAACATTATTATACTAAGACACATGTCACATCCTATTGGCCAGATGCTATGCAAAAGTGTTTGCTTATGATGAACACATTTAATCTTTGTAACAATCCTATGACTAGGGTCCCCGTTCACAGGTTAGGAGACTGAGAAAACAGAGGTTAAAAAGGTAGCTTGCCCAAATTTACATAGCAACTAAATGACAAAGTTGGAATTTGAACCCTAGGCTACTGACTATGGACATTGTGGCCAAGACTCAATACAGAAAATGATTCCAGAACTTTCATCTTTAAATATCTTTATTTTTAGTTAATAACTTTCTAATTAAAGTTTTATGGCTTAAGCATCTATGCTTGTCTTATTTTTAGCATCTTCTCAAACTTACAAGGCCTGGATGATAGAAAAGAATCTGAAAGCCCAACATATATATACTCTAGATTAAAACAAAACAAATAAACATTATCCTAAGAGTGATACTTCAATGAAATACTGTCATTTCCTAAAGTATAAAATAATCAGTGCATTATTATTTATTATTATATTGGAATCTTTATAACTTCTAGTTATATATATATTCCATTTATATGCTAACATGTGGTCATGATGCTATAACATTTTCTCAGTTCACTTTATACAGTGTTGGGTTTTGTTCAATTTATTTGCAGTAGGTAACTGAGGTGCTTCCCATTGACAAATGCAGTTTCATATATAATCTAAGATATCAATCCAGGACAGGTTAGTTAAACTTTCTTTGAACTTCACAGGGTTCTAGGTCTTACAGAAAAAGTTACACACTTAATGATTGTTATGTACATGAAAATTTGTGAAGGTTATGTTGGCAGAGATTTTAAATTAGGAAAAAGCAGATGCATAGCAAAAATTGAAAAAAAAATAGCACATAATGGGAATTGAAGTATTAACATTTGCCAGTCTTACTTCCAGCAAATGTTAAACTAATAATAATGAATGTATTACATGTTCTTTTAAAATTCTATTGGCATATATAAAGACATATTCCATTTAGGAAACTGTTATAAGTATCTCAATGAATACTACTAATTAAAGCATACTGAAACTAAACTTGTATATCTCTATTAAAATTCTATCAATAACTCCTGAATAATACATGTATTAGAATTCATGTTACAATATAACTAGTAATTTACTACATACAATGTGATAACAGACAAAAGATGAGCCCACCGCAATAACTCTGTATGTGTCATTAGCAATTCACTTTGTATTCTAACCTATACAAAATATCTTAAGCCACTTAACAGCTTTCTAAAGAGAGTCCTAGCTCAAGTTATTAATATCTTTATTTAAATGCAGATCTTGACTTTTCCTTGGGGACTACGAAAGCTTCTTCCATAATGCTGCATAGAGAAAAGCAAATTTTCATTCCAAAAATATACATATCTAACTCTTCATCTCCTATGTATATGTAGAATTTTACATGTTTGCATAAATTTACCATTAAAAAAACATTGACATTAATAGTTGTCTTAATAAAAGATATAAAATCGTTGACTCTTTAATCTTGATACACACATACCAATCACAAATTTTAATGGCCACCAAAACTTCAAAGATCAAAATAAAATTACCATTTATTTAGCTTTATTTATTATAAATGTTTAAAGAAATTGCATGTGACAACAAGTGTATTCAATATAATAGTATAACCCTGGGCATAAATAACCTACAGATATTTTTATGATCATGTCCAAATTTAATCAACCCACAAGTTTAAATCCATTTATCATTATTGTTCACCTATCTGCATGGGCAAACCACACTGTAAATATGGAAATGCAACTCCATGGCACATAGAACATATAGTCCCCAGTGAATGAAATGGCTCTTATTTCTGAGTTCATACAGATGCTAACAATTTTGAAGTCATGATTTCAATTGATAAAGTGGGAAAACTACAGAAAAACTGAGAGATTCACTTCTACCATCTAAGCTATTAATCTGAAGTTGTATACAATAGGCTTAATTGTGGCTAATAATTAAAGGTATATATAGTTAGCACCCGATAAATATTGCTGAATTGAAATTTTGAAAGGTACATGTAGCCAATATTTGGTTATAAGGAACTTTGCTGTTTACAGAAGAAAATATTCAGTAAAATAAAAATTAATTAAAATTATGGTATAAAATGCACCAATATGCAAACATAATAATAGTTACTGAGTTCCTACATAAGTATACTGTTTAATATTTAAAAACACTAATGAACTTTTTAAGACTGGAATTGAAAGGTAAATGGAGTTAATATTTCTTGGCTCTTATCACTGAATCAACATGTGGTTCTTAGACTGAGAGTCACCACAACCAATCCTTTAGCTGTGTAATCCAAAGTTGGAATTCCAGAGTTCTTAACATTTTGTCCCTATGTTTTCTTTTCTGTTCTTAGCACTAATGAATTCTGAGGTGGAGTAGAGGAAGTTCCCTAGTCTCCTTGATGAATTCTACAAAATTTCTAAGGAAAAGAAATTGCTGAATATAACAAGATGCTTTTTTTCATTATACAGGTGTTACAACTTATAGCATAAAGAAAAGCATTTGTTGTTGGTTGTAGAGACTATCTAGATGCAAGATTAGCAAATATCTGCCAGTTTTGCTAAAAGAGACCATATGTATACTAGTAAAGCACACTTGTTGGCACAGAGGAGATGCACAAAATATGCTAATCACCTTCTTACACCCTGCTGTCACTGGGACTTGAAAATAGCTTTGCAGAAAATATATTTCCTTATAAGGGTTTTTATCATGATATTTTACTACATATTATTCAATTCAAAGACAAAAACCTTTAAAACATCTCTATTCTCATATGTAAGGTGCCTAATTTCATCCATTGTGAGATTATGTGTTTGGAATGTGCATACTATTTTTTCAGCTTTCTAAATATTCTTGCATGAATATATTATTTCTTACTTGTTTCCCCCCTTCACCTTCTTACTATATTTTCTTATCTCAATTCTTCCTATGTAAGCCCAAAGTAAATGAAAGTGAATGCAATAAACATATATTTGATATTCATTCTACTTAATAATGAACCTCAAAATGGTCTCCTGTCAGGAAAGAATAATACACAGATAACAAGTGATGTCATTGTGCCAAATGCCCAGAAATGGAGATTTAAGACTTAAACTTTGTCACAATAAATTGAAAACGTTTATTCAACTTGGATATTTCCACAAAATTATCACTACAAACCTGGAAAGTTCATCACCCTGAAGGAATGTTGATTTTTTTTAAAAATCACTGAAATACCATATAACATTAATATTACATAAATTATTATGCTTTGTTACATAGACATAGAGAAAACACTATTTTCTTATAAAGAGAATTGTGACTAGAATTGCTGTTATATGCATTGATAATATGTAATCCTAATGCAATCTACAGATATTAAACTATTATTGGATTTATTAAAATCATCACCATAAATATAAAGATGGATTATGTTTCCAATTTTTAAAAAAATGTAATAACAATATCTCTAATTCAAAGTGGATTTAATGGACACTTGTGATATGTCAATGATTTAAAACCCAGCAAAAGGGATGTTTGTTCTCTTGCATATCATGTAAGAAGGTAAATATCTTCTTAGCAGTTGATGACATTATTTTATTATCACAAATTAGGAGACACATACCCAAAAATATTGTCAGGGAGAAAGGTGTAGTATTAACTTGATGATGATAATGGTACTTCAACCCTCAGCTTGACAAATAAATAGCTCTGATTAAAACCTCACATGTTAGGATGTAAGGATCTTAGGCCAAACCCATTTAAATAAGCAGGTGAAGTATAATTATGGATAATTAAGTTTTGTTAACTTTCCTAAGAGTTATTTATTATTCAGTGATAAGAATTATAGCACCAATATTTTAATAGCCTTTTACTTAAACTATTGTGTGTTTCATTGATTTTCGTCATTAGGAAAAGTACAAAGTATGAATATTGAATGAGCAGAGAGAATGATGCAATGTATGTGTATGTGTGTTTGAGAAATAAGATGATATGATGAGACCACACATTTTATTAGGAAAGGTTCGGTTAAGAGCTTATACTCTGTAGTAAGAAACACCTGAAAGGTCTGGATGTCACTTACTTATAAGCTGCTTAGCTCAGGAAACTTATTCTCTGAAACTCTGTCCATCTATAAAACTGAATAATAGCAATACTAATTAATGGAATCACTGAGAGGATTAAACAGGATCATCTATATTGATGCATTTAACAGCATGCTCTTCGTAAATGCCAACCTCTTGATTAGCTATAATTATGATCTGACTATGGGAATTTGTGCTTACCTAAATAATATGATTTTTGATACTTATCTAAATTATATGAGACTTCAGATGGGTTGTCCGCAGACTAGAGATATCAACAGATAGCTATCCAATGGACATCTTGGGATTGGATTGTCTCCACTGCTACTGGCTGCATGACATTGGGCTAATTGCTTTCTTTCTTTGTGCCTTGGTTCCCTATTTAAAAAGCAGGGATAAAAAATATTACCTATTTTTAAGGCTATTTGTGAAGATTACTACATGAAACACTTATTGTAGCATCTAGCAAAAAAATTGATTATTTTTATTATTAATATGTCATATGTGAACCACACTTAAATCTACATTACACTACACAAGAAAATATATAGTTAGTATCATGAAACAATATGGTGACAAAAATCACACTGTATCCATCCTCTTAAGCTGCAAAAACTTGGTTTATTTTGCATAATCTCATAATTCTTTTTAGCATGACCATCAAACTACTAGGGGATTATTATGAGAAACTATATATTGTCATTTAAACCATCTGTTTTGTTAAATCAGTTTAAACAGCATGGCACAAAGCTGAATTACTCAAAGTTAATTGTAGATCTAATTACATGTTCTGTCTCTAAAAAAGTAATTGACAATCATAATCTACCTCTTTCTACCCAATTTCTTAAATAAGGCAAAATCTAAAATCTTCACTTATTAAAGAGATTTGAAAGATATCCAAAGCAAAAGTAATTAAAAAAAGACACTTCAGGAAATAATGAATAAAAAAAATTGCAAGTCATTCAGAGGAACTAACACACACACACACAAATGAAGAATAAGACACAAATATAAAGTTCATAAATGAATTAGCCCAGTGTGTGAATCAACATCTATAAACTCTACTAATATGAACCTTTCATCTACTTGTAGATAGTCAGGAGAGATTGTTAGTTTGGAATGTTCTCAGCTAAAACAAAACAAAAACAAACAAACAAAAATAGTAGCAATAGCTCTAACTGTGCCTGAAGCAAGACCTGAGTATCCCAAAGAAGAACAAGATGGCTGGTGATAGGAAGACAAATTCTGAAGCTGCCACTCAACAATATCGTCAAAGGCCAGTCCCTTTCTAGTTTTGTCTGTTATTTTTGGCAGTTGGTCTTCTGACCTAATGTTTGTCATTTCAGACTCCCAGTGTGGCTACTGCAGCTCCGGGAATAACATCTGAAAGCAGCCTCAGCCACTATTGTCCATTATGTGCTTTCTCAGACACACAGTCCCCTTCTCCAGTAGACTTCCCCTCATTTCTAATTGAGCAGAAGCCCAGCACTCTACACCTCTAGCTCCAGGAAGGCTGAGAAATTAAGTGCCTGACAAAATGAAATCAAATGTTGATGGTAGGTTTATATAAATCATGCTTTAGCACATGATGCTGGGCATATTGCCTCCCCAAATAGAATCGTATTCTGAAAGCAAGAGAGTTACATGGTAGGATGGATATTGGTTGGGCAACAACTAGTTTTTAGAGGCAGCAGCAGCATTTTCATGACTGTGGCATGATATAATTTTTATTTTTCTTCTACATTTAATCACTTCAAATATTAGATTAATTCTGAGAACTCTCCAATAGCTTTGGGTAAAAATTATTCTTAGTTATGATGAGGTCAAACTAAATATCAAATCAGCATCATTGAGGCAAACAATGAATTAATTTTGAAACGTTTTCATGATATAAGAATGAATGCTTCTTTAATAACATCGTAAGGACTCTCTGGTTCTCACTTGCCCTGGACATTGGTGCCCACGTCCTCCTGCTCAGACTAAGCCCTGCTGTGTTTCATTCTGTTATTCACAGACAGTGTAGAGAGTTTTTGCTATGAGGAAAAATGTCAACTGGATGATTGATGATAGAAAAATTGTTCTTTCTGACTCATATTCTAAAGAGTCTATTTTGGAAATTGTTAATTCATCTGAAATGCAGAGAAGAGATGTGCAGTTATATCTGAATGTTTGCCTTCAAGAAATTTTTTAATGTTTTCTCCAAAGTGATGATAAACTTCTCTGATTTGAAAACATTCTCAAAACTATACTGTATTGTCTTTCTGGCTTATTTGTACTTTTGTCTTGTAGAAAACAAGTATATATCCCACAGAAATTATAGGTTCACACAATATTATGGCCAGAGAAGGGGACAGTTGTGTCAGTACCTTTATTTAAAGAAACAAGTGAAGTAGGCGGGCCAGGCAGTCAAATTATTATTACCACAGCTTTGCCATATAAGAATCTCAGAAAAAGTGGGGTGAAAAAGTTTCTGTTATTCCACCTCCAACATGGGAAAGCTTTTATCACCAACACATTCATATGTTCTTGCCCACACACAAAAGCAAGAAAAAATCATTTTATGTAGAAATAATTCCATTTAAAAATAGAACTATGATTTAGCACTTCTGAGCATATATCTGAAAGAAGTGAAATCATTACGTTGAAGAGATATCTGCACTCACACGTTCATTACACCATTATTCACAACAGTCAAGACATGGAAATGAACAGGGATCAAACCCACAACCTAGGTATGTGCCTGACTGGGAACTGAACCTGCAACCTTTTGGTATATGGGATACCACTCCAACCAACTGAGCCACCCATCCAGCCAGAGCTTCTGTTTTTGTTTTCTTTATTGATTAAGGTGTTACATATGTGTCCTTATCCCTCTATTCCCCCTTACCTTCCCACCCCAATCATGCCCTCAACCCCTGGCGTCTGTGTCCATTGGTTAGGATTATATGCATGCATACAAGTTCTTTGGTTGATCTCTCCCCTTTACCCCCACCCTCCCCTACCTTGCCTCTGAGGTTTGACGATCTGATCGATGCTTCTCAATATTATGCCATGGAAATGTGTCTAAAATTGATAAAAATAAACTCATCGAGGCTATTGCTCTTTATAATTTATTCCTTTACTAGCCACTCTAAAATTTATTTTTAAAGGTTTATGTGTTATTTCTTGAAACTTATAATTATTCTTAATCAATAATCACTTATTTTGAGATAATAAACCATTGAATTTATAAAATAATGTTGCACAGTTGAAAGCAAATTAATAAGTTTCTTCATTGAGCAAACATTCCCTGTACATCTACCATATTCAGATATCAACCAGTGAGGTCTGAATTCAGATTTAACAACATAAAAACTTGGTCCCCACACTCAGGAGCTTGTATATCCGAGGGACAAATAAGAAAGAAACAAGGGCCTGGCTAGTGTTGCTCAGTGGTTGAACATCAACCCATGAGCCAGGAGGTCATGGTTCGATTCCTGATCAGGCACATGCCCTGGTGGCGGGCTCCATCCACTGCAGGGGCTTTCAGGAGGCAGCCCATCAACGATTCTCTCTCATCACTGATGTTTCTAACTATCTCACCCGCTCCCTTCCTTTCTCTGAAATCAATAAAAAGCATATTTAAATAAAAAGAAACAAGGGACTACTGCATGCATATACATCTTAACCTGACAACCTGGCTAGTGGTTTATATCAATCAGATGAGGTTGGCACTGGCAACATGTGTGACCAAAGCTTCTAATGAACTACTAGATTGTTATGTAGTAATGCAATTTCAGAAGTGATCTAGAAAGTGCATTCATGCCATTAATAGCACCTCATTAAAAAAATTCTGTGGAACCATTAATAATGTGCACATACATAAAATTTTTACACAAGACTAATGAATTTAACAATTCATTAGGCTTACTTAGTCTTTATTATATATTTTTAAAAGGAACATTGAACATATTACCATATTTTAATAGGAATACATCAAGTTAGCACTGAATATACACATTTGCAAAGATTTTGACACTTATTATCTTGTTTTTATAGGATGTAGTACCAGAGATTTCCTTTGTGAATCAAGTTGTACTTTGAATGTTTAGAACATAATTTTAGGCTCTCGATATATGAACTAAGTAAATGATTGATGTCCCTGTATAAACTACAGGTACAAAGATATATTTGGGACATCCAATAATTCTTCAAACCATTGTCTATTCTGTATACATTTAGTTTTATATTATTTAGGGGGAAATGAACAATTCCCATTTATATAAGAATGTTTACTACATACTTATTGAATTACTAAATATGCTTGCTTTCCTTTACTACATTTCCTCCTTATGGGTGTTTTCTTTTTTATAGAAATTGTGTCTTTAAATTCAATATATCCTGCATATTTATAGTGTTAACATAGTAACAGGCTTTTCCATCATTTGCCAAACTTACTTTGTTAGTGTCCATATCATAAATTGTGTAGAAATGTATATAAAGATAGTGAAATGACCTGTATTAATAATAATAAAAAAATATATCTTTATGGAAAAAGGAGCTACCATTTCAAATCTATATCAGGGAGAGTTATTTTGGGTAAATTCTGGAAACATAACTTAGAAAGTTTCTTCTTCCTTCTACTAAAAACTCCCAGTTTTGCTCTCCTGAGTCAAACTGATAGACAGGCCAGCCAGATGCAATGAGGAGTACAGATCAATGGAGAAAACTTGACTGAGTATCGCTTGGTGAGAATAAAAAATGTCACATCCTGGGAAGATCTTGGCTGGCACAATTCTGTGTTACAGAAAGTTCAACATCAGAGCTAAGTCCTCAGACGGATGAAGCACGTGGAACGAAGCCACAGGGAACCACAGCATCCAACACGTCTCAGAACTGAGAACTGACATTTGCTTTCAAACCATGAAGACATTTGAGACTGCAACTAATCTGACACTAGGAAACTCCAACAACCAACTCTGAGCTAGAGGAAGCCAACGTTGAGTAATAAAAATCAAGCTAATCTGGAGGGAGGTATGTTCAAAGAAACGCAAAAGAGATCTAATGAGATATAACTGCTCAAGGGGAGAAATGGCCTATGTAAATTCAAATACAATATCAAGGATAATTCTGGTACTAACACACCTATTTTCCCAATTAACAACCTGTGAGTTGATAAAGGGATGGCCACTGATGAGGACCAAATAAGCACACTTCAAGATCAAATCAAAGAGACACCATAAAGCACTGGTAAAAATGGCTTTCAAATTGTTAAATCATAAGGAAAAGATAAGAATATTTTAGAAGTAATTGTGTGGCACAAATATAAAACTCTAACAATTTATATGGAAAATAATACCCAAGAATTGTCAAGAATAAGAAAAGAATAGTGGAGTTGCTTTAATATGTAGCAAATTCTATAGACTCGCTGTAATGAAATTAATATTGTATTGTTAGAGGAATAATTTACAGAAATAAAATAGAACATATATACATACGTATGATAATTTAGGTATTTGTGACAATTAAATGTGTAATATTGGTAATAGTTTAATTCTGTGTAATAAGTATCAATTATTTAATAAAATTGCTGGCATAAAAAGTACTGGTAATCCATCTGAGAAAAATAAAATTGAATAGCTATATTACATAACATAAAAATGTATTTCAGATGGATTAAACACTTCCACAATACAAACCAACCAATAAAAGCACTTATTAATTAGTTGCCATAGGTGAGTATACCAGAATATATAAAATATAAAACCTAAAAATAAAGTATGTGTGTTTATACATGCACAAACATAGTTGCATTTTAATTGCATTGTAAATAATTTGTCTGCTATTTGTTAGTGGTTTTATTACTTAAACACTTGCAAAGGTTTGAATCTATAGAATCATCATATAGTTAGATACTTTAAAAATAATTTAAATTGTATAATTAATATACAATTATACATCGATTGCTTATATATCCATTTGCTCCACCACAAACCCCTTGAAGAAAATTTCATCTTAGTATGCCCACTGCTGAGTTTAATTTTGTTGATCCCACTGAACACAAACCTAGGGAGAAAAATCAGTGACAGATCCTCAGCAACAGCACACATTCTTGCTAGCTTAAAGTGTGACCAGTTTCTGTTATGATCAGAACTCAAAGAGCTACAATCTGAAAATGTTGTCTTTATTGTCTCCCAACAGGAAAACTATTCCAGTTACAGAACTCTTAGCCACTGATTAACTGGTGATTTCCTAATTCCTGTCTAAACACAAAAACTCCATCTCTGGGTGGAAATATTTCTAAATCTTGTATCCTCTTCCCTGACTTCTTAAGAAGATGATGTTGAATAGAATGATTAACCCGGGGATGTCATCAGGGATAGAAACACTTCTCCTTTGATGAAGAATATAAATGTTGTCAAAGGCCTCCTGAATTTCCCAGTGTTTTTCACTTTTGGATAAAAGCCCTGCATAGGGCATTTAAGCTTGCAGGTGTGCTGGGTCCTGCAACATGGTCAGGTCGGTGGCCTTATTTAATGCTCAACCTGTAACTAACCATCCTTTTCCTAATTTGTTTCTTTAATCATTTCTGGTCTTTGAGACCAGTTAACCAAGGTGGTAAGAATATGGGAGGATCTTTTGTGAATGTAGTTAATGAGATTTCACCTCGATTTCTGTGGTTTATGTGTTGCTGTTGTTGTTGTTGTTGTTTGGGGGACATTATTCATCAGCCCCTGATAATAATGTTTTAAAGGATGAGGCGGTGGGCAATAGTGTTTGAAGCGAGAGAGTTAACTGTGTAAATCTATAACTTTTTAGCACTTCTTAATGGATAAACCAAAGCCCAAAAAAATCAGGAAAAAAAATTCATGACACATAAACCTCTGAGCGAACTAGAGCAATTATCTTCCTGGTACCTGATCCAAATAAGCTTTCTTTCTTAGGTAAGAGTTAAATATGTCTAATATTTATTTCTTTGGTCAGAACTGTCTGTGGCTTGTCTCTGCCCAGCATGCCTGTCCTGCTTTGGGCTACCCTGTAGGGAACCACAGCTTGTCTGACAGAGAGCTCCCCTTTCTTTTAGCTAATTAAGCCTGCGGTATAGAGAATGAAACATCCCCTCATTTTGGAGTATTGGTTTTACAGCCTTCTTCTCAACATCTATTTTAAAGTGAAATTAAACTGCACTAAACATGTTTACTGCCCCTGACAAAATGGGGCATTCTTTGCCTTTTTGTTCCTTTTCTTAGTGAAAGCAAACTTGTAAGAGACCCAGCTATAATATAGGAACTGCGCTTGATCAATCCATACTACTTTCTAGATAATCGTTAAGGGTAATTTGGTCTAAACATGATAAATTTAATGAGAAGCTGACTTTTATTGAAATTATCTGACAAATGTTGCTGCCTATAACTAACAGATTTTGGCCAAAGTATGATGTGGTGTGGTGTGGTGTGATGTGTGTGTGTGTTTGTGTGTGTGTGTGTGTGTGTGTGTGTGTGTGTGTGTGTGTGTGTTTAGTCAGTGAATATTTAGTGAGGGCCTACTATGACCCATTAGAAAATGCAACATTTTTCATCTGGTCTCCCAAATGTGCCATATTAGCGAGTTAAGTGGCATGTTGGTTTCCAAGTTCAATACTTGGAAAGCTGATTGTTTCTTCTCCTGTTGCTACCCTTTTAAGGGAGGGAGATAGCATAAAGAAACTGGGTTCCTCATGAGGGACTGACATTGTTTTAACTTATTCAGCTTACTGCTTAGATATTTTAGGGCTTAACTCTTATACTGTATCATATAAATACAATTACTTTTGTAGCAATAAAGTTTTCTGAGTTAATGTTAACAGAATATATCTGTTTGCTGTATAAGGAAAGTTAGTTTTTAGTATGGTAATTTTTTTATAACTGTTGATTCCTAACCAGCATCCATTTCTTCTCCTCATTTTCTATATACATATGGTCTATTAGCCACACATTCCTTCTGTAGCTCACGTTCTTTGAGTTAAGATGATTTCACATTATGGGGGTGTACATTAATAGGACTTATCTCCTAGATACACCTTGTGTCAAAGTGATTGATGCAGGTAACCCAGACCTAAGCCACTCATGCATGGCATTCTCCTAGACACAAGTCTGGTTTTCAAAGGGGCATGTATGACCCAATTTAGATCAATGAAATGAGCGGGAAGACTCATCCCATGGCTTCTGAAAAAGCCCTTAAAAGAAAGATCCTAGGGAAAGACATAGCATAAGAGACACTCTCTTTCCTCTCTGTTGTGATACCACTTCTTCTTGCTATTATCATTAGCTTCCTTGATCTGCAGTTATTTGCCTTCATGGTTATACTTCCTTATAATACAGTAAAGTCCTCGAGTCTCTATGACATCTCTTGGACATTCAAAATTTTCTCCAATCAATAAAGAAAACATATTAAAGTTACCTGAAGGTGGGAAGGTATCTTTTTTACCATTCTATCCTTGGCATTAAATAGGACCTAAATATATATTTGTTTAGAGCTGTGTTAAAAAAAAATGAATAGTGGATACATGGGGTGGATGTTTTGCAAGTAGCATTAGAGGAAAACATGATGTTGGGTCAGTAACACTGCAAGCTGTCAAAAAAGATAGATGGCTTTGGTGGTGACGCTATAAATAACCACCACGCACCACTCAGGTGGAAGCCTCATTCTGCATGACAGTCATTGATCTGCTGCACAACGGAATGCAACCTTTTGTGACACCACTTGAGGAGAAAAGGTTATGTTTCACATTTAAGCTTTGAATAATAAGGTCATGATCAAATTAAATGAATTTCTCTGGCGAATACATGAAATATATACAAATTAATACAACAAATTAGAGACATCATTGCAAAGAAAAGGTGAACAGGCTGGAGCTACGTGTGATCCTGGAATGTATTATTAATGAAGTGAAAATCCTGCCTCATTAAAAATATCCTAAGAGTGAGTTCTCACCACCTATGGAATGACCCTAAAATGTACTCTAAACTAGAATACTACAGAATTAATAGGTTAAATAATAGATATGTTTCCTAAATGATTATAAACTTATTAGAGCATATTTCAGAGGCTAGCAAAATATTTAGAGGAAAATCACATATTGGAATTCTTAGTATATCTTTTTTTTTCAGGTTTGTAGTAAATCTCATATTTGGTATTTGGAGGAAAAGTTCAATTGTAGTCTGCCAAATATATTGTTGTGGGGTTTGAATATTATCTACCAAGTCTCCCTTTGTGAGACAAAGCCACAAATTATGTTCCTAACTTCAACTTCCAGAGCTGCTGAAGATTGTTCTCTTTGTTCCACTTCTAATAACCAAATATTCTATTGCAGCAACAGTTGCGTTAGTAAATTTTGCAAATATCTATACATTATTTGACATACTTTAGCAAATAATGAAAATCCAAGTGGTTTAACTTAGCAAAATTGTCCACTTGTGTTTCATACAACCTTGGTATTTTAATTGATTAGTATAATAAGTATTTTAAACCTTTTAAGTGTCAATGCTAAAAAAAAGTAACTTCTTTCCAGATTTCTCAAATGCAAATAACCTAACTCATGAATATTTGCAGTAACCAAGTAATTGCCATAATGGATGAATGTTTATATATATATATATATATATATATATATATATATATATTAAAAATGCTGTTCATTATCAAAACAATGCACTCATTCATTCAACAAATATTTATTAATTTCTTACTCTGTAGTAGCCACTAATATAAACAGTTTGACAAAGTGCCTGATTTATAAAAAAATAATAATAATAACAGATTGTTTGTGAATACATTTTCTTTTCATATATAGACACATTATGGTATAAATCAAATATAATTATTCATGCTAGTTGCAATGCTTTAAATGTTTCATAACATGTTTTGACATAACAGTAAAATATGTATAGTGGTATGATGTGCCACTAATAAATAATAATGGCAATGATGGCCATAATCACTGAATAACTGTTTAAATTTCACTTGTAAGACCCATGAGTTAAAAATAATTTTATTTTAATCTATTGATGAGAAAAGGAATTATAAAAATAAAAGAAAGTGGAATATAAGCAACCTGTCAATGAGAATGCAGAGATGTGGAACGTTACTTGAAGATGAGTCTGTTTGGCTAAAGAACGACGTCAACAAGACTACTTATCCAGTACATTTTCTATTTAGAGACTTGCATGCTGTTAAGGTGGCAGACCTTTAAAAAACAGTAAGCTCTCGACTTTCAGGGCATGACATTGTACTAACTGATAATGATAGTCAAGACACTGAGGCATTCCAACATAGCACAAAATATTAGGAACAGGTGATGCTGACATCAACAACAATCCACGGAGCCTGGCAAACAAGGACATACAAAACTAGTGGAGGTAATTTTTGATATTGTAAGTAAGCCATTAAATGATTGAAATAGCTGTCTCAAATTTGTCATGAATTTAAGAAGATAAATATATGCTGACTGTATATAGGATTACCTAAATAAATTATATATGTGTGTGTCTTTATCTGTCTATGTATTTATGTACCTATGTATGTATGATGTATCTATCTATCTATCTATCTATCTATCTATCTATCTATTCTCTATCTATCCTCTATCCTCAGCTCCCATCAATCTCTACATCTGTCAACATTTCAACCAGGAAACAAAAACTCTGGGGTTATTAGGCTTTAAAACACATGCATATTAATATATTTATGTAACTTAAAAAAATAAAGAATGGAACCATACCCAGATTTCATATAACTGACTTGGTTTTTTTCAACATATTTATTATATGAAAAAAATAAATAAATAAAACAGGTACAGAGAATTTTTAAGCAACTGTACACATAGTCTCCTTCAGGCAATTGTGTACATTTGAACATGAATGATAGTTATTAATTATTGTATTTAATAGGTGTGATAATGTGATTTGTTTAAATGAGAAAATATTCAGTTTTTCACTATTCATATTGAACTATATAAGATTAAATGGCCAAAACCGGTTTGGCTCAGTGGATAGAGCGTCGGCCTGCGGACTCAAGGGTCCCGGGTTCGATTCCGGTCAAGGGCATGTACCTTGGTTGCGGGCACATCCCCAGTGGGGGGTGTGCAGGAGGCAGCTGATCGATGTTTCTCTCTCGTCGATGTTTCTAGCTCTCTATCCCTCTCCCTTCCTCTCTGTAAAAAATCAATAAAAATATATTTTTAAAAAAAAGATTAAATGATGTAAGATTTGTTTTAAAGTACTTCAGTGAAAGAAAGTAGGAAAGAAAGGAAATAAATAAAAAAGGAAGGAAGATAAGGGAGAGAGGAGTGAAAATATAGCAAAATTCTATTGTTTTATAATTAGGTGCACTTAATAGGTGGGTAAATAAATGTTCATTATACAAGTTTCTTTATGCTTGGAACTGAAAATTTTCATAATTTTTAAAATAATAAAAAAAGGAAAAGTTTCTGGCAAACAACTAGAGATTCTTGTATCTTCCCTGTCAAAACCTAATTTCTAATTCTTAAGTCAGCAACTGTATTTTAAAAACACTTCAGGTACTTTTAACACAGGTGGTCCCCAGATGGACACTGCTAAATACATGCAGCCTCTATTCTAAGGTGACGCTACTGATGTAACCTATGCTTTAGAAACAGTTTGCAATCAATGAATGACGAGAAAAACTCTGGATCCATAGTAATAAGTCTAAAACCTTACTTCTTGAAATAGATTATAAGACAAAAAGAGTCGTTTCATTTAGCACTGGCTAGAAATCACCATGATGACTTTTTTTTCTCCTCTACTGGCTGCATTTCCACCTCCGACCCCAAACTGTGTACACCACTAAAGGTTTAGCCCTTGATCTCTGCAGGAGCCACTAGGCATTAATCCTGCTAGTAATTAAGAGCACAGACTTTGCAACCAGACTGCATAGATTAAAATCCGGGCTCTACCACTTACTGGGAGTTCTTGGGCAAATCACTTTACTCATGTTCTCTGTGACTCAGGTTTCTCTTCTATAAAGCAAAAGTCATAATTGTTCTCATCCCTATTGTCTTGCCGAGGGATTATTCGGTTTGTATGTTTAAAGTACTTAAGATTGTGCCTGACCCATAGTAATGAAAGGTAATATATATATATATATATCTGTTCTTATTTCTCATGGTATTAACACTCAAATATCCATCTCCAATACTGTTTGTATTCATATCCCTGACTAGAAAAAAACAAACACAAAAAACTCATCTTGGTTAGCCCATGTTGTTTGGCCTGTATTCAAAATAGTACACTTCTGCTACTCAAACCAGATCACATTTTTTTTTAAAATTAACATTTGTCGAGTAAACTAAGGGAACTCAATAACTCATTTAACACATTTCAATCTTTGTCCACTATATTCAAACTATCTTCATGTCTTCTATATTGCACATGCCAAGACTTTTTCATTTTCTATTTCACAAATCCACAAACATATTATGTTCTAGGCCAGTGGTCGGCAAACTGCGGCTCGCGAGCCGCGGTTTGCCGCTCTGTTGACTAATGAGTTTGCCGACCACTGTTCTAGGCAATAATTGTCCTCACATTTCCTCTCCCATTCCTTAAATGTTTCTGGCTGTAGAATATTTAATTCCTCTTCTCATTGCTGACACTAAGCCCCCAATACAAACTATTAATTCAAATGTGACATGTTTTATAACCCTTTCAGTGTTATGCCATATATGTATATATTTGTATATTCATTCAACCAATATTCATTATACATATACAATTAACAACTGTTTCCATGTAAACATCTATCTTGAGATGGCCTATTTACACGTTAGTAATTTGGAAACAACGTGGAACATAACGTCAATAATTTGTCAGTGAGGTACAATAGAATACTTGTACCAACAATTAGCTCCTTGGCCCTTATTTGATAGTGAACATGACCTCATATCACAAGCAGTTAAGTCCTTACCAATGCAATTAGTGACAAGATCAAATGCAAGTAAAAAAAAGTTTCCTTTACAAAAAAATAATAAATTCCAAGTCAGTGTGAGATGATTTAACTATGATATTATTTTGTAATTTATTTTTATTGGTAAAAGTATTACAGATGTCCCCTTTTCTCCTCCCATTGTCCCCTCCACCTCACTTTCCACCCAGTCCTACCACACTATTGTCTGTGTTCCATGGGTTATGCATATATGCATATAAGTTATTTGGTTAATCTCTTCCCACTGCCTTCTCTCTGAGATTCATCAGTCTGTCCCATGGCTCCATGGCTCTGGATCTATTTTGTTCATCAGTTTATTTTGTTCATTAGATTCCACATATAAGTGAGGGTCATGTGATACTTGTCTTTCTCTGACTTACTTCTCTTAACAAAAGAAACTCTCAACAAAATGAAAAGGGAGCCCACTGTATGGGAGAACATATATGCAAATGATACATCTGAGAAGGGGTTAGTTTACAAAATATATAAATAACTCATACAACTTAAAATGTAGACAAACAATCCCATTTAAAAACGGGCAAAGGACCTAAATAGACACTTCTCCAAAGAGGACATACAGATGGCCAAAAGACATGAAAAATGCTCAAAGTCACTAATCATCAGAGAGATGCAAATTAAAATGACAATGAGATATCACCTCACATCTGTCAGAATGGCTACCATCAACAAACAACAAGTGCTGGTGAGGATGTGGAGAAAAGGGAACCGTAGTACGCTGCTGGTGAGAATGCAGACTGGTGCAGCTACTATGGAAAATAGCATGGAGTTTCTTCAAAAAATTAAAAATGGAACTGTCTTTTGACTCAGTGATTCCACTTCTGTGAGTACATCCTAAGAATCCTGAAACACCAATCAAAAAGAATATATGCACCCATATCTTCATAATAGCACAATTTACAATAGGTAAGATCTGGAAACAGCCCAAGTGCCCATCAGTATATGAGTGGATAAGAAAGGTGTGGTACATTTACACCAGGGAATACTATGCTGCTGTAAAAAAGAAGGATATCTTATCCTTTGAGACAGCATGGAAGGACCTGGAAAGTATTCTGCTTAGCGAAATAAGCCAGTCAGAGAAAAGTATTATACTCTTAAGATTGTTATACCTGTTGCATTACTGATTGTGATTAGTTATTTGGTTTCACAAGCTGTTCCATTTCAACACTTTTATGTTTGCAAAGGATTTTTTTTTTTATTGTTTGAAGTATTACAAATAGTAGTACATATGTCTCCTTTTTTTTTTCCCCATTGACCTCCTGCCCGGCCTCCCCTTCCCCCCCAGTACATGCCTTTACCTGCCCACCCCCCAGTGTCTTGTATCCATTGGTTATGCTTATATGCATGCGTACAAGTCCTTCAGTTGATCTCTTACAGCGCCCCCGCCAACCTCCCCTGCCTGCCCGCTGTAGTTTGACGGTCTATTCATTGCTTCTTTGCCTCTGTATCTATTTTTCCCCATTTCTTTCCTTTAAAAAATCTTGCCTCTGCAGACTAGAAATAAACATATAATAACAAAAAATGTTTGAGTCCCAATTTCAATGTCCAACATTTCTGAGTCCCCGTTTCAATGTCAAACAGTTCCTATGTGTACATGTCAGCAATGATATCTGGATGGTGGGCACATGGTGGCAATGCAGGTCCGACCCTCTCTGGTTTGGTCCTAGGCAACCTGCTGTGACGCACAGCTGCTGACTGCTAGTGTGGCAAGGCGTCGCAAAGGATTTTTTAAAATTTTCTGCTTGTTTTCAATAAATATACTGAAAGCATATCAAGAAATGAGTGCTACTCATAAACCATCTATTGAGTAAAGTTATGCATTGTTTTATGTTATGCCTAATCTTACTATGCTTACTTTGATATAATTTCAGTTGCATTGCCCTCATTTTCCCAAAAGTTCAATAGTCAATAAAAATCAGAATTTATACTAAATAATCAGCCATATCTACTTTTTTCTCAAGCTGTCATATTTATAGCCCAGAAGGATGTTAGAGACCATGTTTCAAATGCCACATATTAATAGTTAGAAATTTGATACCAAAATAGTCAGGAGACATTGTTAGCATTACTAGGTGGTAGTAAGTGGGCTTAATAATCCAGGTTCTTAGAGTTGTAGGCTGCTATTCCTTACATAGCACCAAGTTGCCTCTATGAGGGACCAATAGCTAAGAAAGTAGAGATATGGAGAAAAACTCCAATATGCCCTCATTGTTTTTGTGACTCTGCTCTCCCTGAATTATGAATCATAACCTAGTATGTGTGTGTGTGTGTGTGTGTGTGTGTATATATATATATATATATATATATATATATATATATATATATAAAGCCAGCTACCAGAATGGTGTAATGACTGTAACAACCCATCAGTATGATGCCCACTGCGGCCAGCGAACTGGTTGGATTGGGGGTGGGGCTGGCCAGCCAACTGCCTGTGGCCCCTCGCCCCAGCCAGCCCTGCCCCCACCCCCAAAAGGCCCCCCCTACCACCCGATCAGCCCACGGCCCTTCCCCCCAGCCAGCTCTGCCCCCCCACACCAATCAGGGGTGGGGATGAATGGCCAACCTCCCCCCACCTCTCCCCAAACCACTGACCCCCAATCGGCCCCCCCACACCATTCGGGGGCAGGCCCACTGGCCAATTGCCTGAAGCCCCTTCCCCAAGCCAGCCCAGCCCTTATGAGCCTGATCGGGGCAGGCCAGCTGGCCAACCTCCTGCATCTCCTCCTCCTGACAGGCCTGGCCCCAATCAGCCAATTGGGACCGAGCCAGCTGGATCCCACTCATGCACGAAATCGTGCAGTGGGCCTCTAGTTTCAGAATAATGTCCTTTTTCTCAAGTTGAAAGATTATAAGCAGGAAGTGTAGTTGGGGATGATTCTTTGCAGTGACCACTAACCTACTCACTTCAACATCCCTGTGGTCTGAAAAGGAACTTAAAACTTTTTGGAAGTTGTCCTCTATCTATAACATTATAATGTCATATCTTATTCCCTACTGCATAAATATTAAAATTTTCAAGAAAAATATGTGAGTAAAATCAAAGAAATATATTTACAGTATTTAATGGATGTGCTAGCATTAAGGCCTTGAAAAGAGCAAGAAGAAATAATAATATGAAATGCTGGTATCTTAGCCCATATGATGTGAGGAAAGATAGCTAAAAATATAGAGAAGTAATTTTCATCTTGCCTTTGATAAATGACTTCTTAGAGTTGAGTCTTGAGTTTGGCCCTTAAGTTGGTTGGCAGCTACACTAAAATTTGCCTTCTATCAACAGAGTCAAAACACAAGACCAGAGCTATTTTTTTTGATTTAAAGATGTAGGATATCATTCTCAAATGTCACATGGCAATAGTTCACTTAAAGAGCAATGAACAGAATGAAGTGTTAAAGAAACATTTTACTTTTCATCATTGTTTAGTTATTTTCTGATTGATATGTCAGACCTGAATGTCTAAAGGAAAATGTTAAGAGACAAAATAAAAGCTTTTAGGTTTGGGGTTAGAAAACTCTTTATACCATATATGTTTTAACCTAGTGTTACGTTTAACACCTGAAATAAAAAGGAAGGCAATATTTCAATGGGAAAAATAAGAACAAGTAATGTTTAAATGATTTATTTTATTTCTTCATACTAAATATTTAAAACATGTTTTTATTTCAAAAATGGCCATATGTAAAAAAGTAGTTTCTATGATATTGTATAGAAACAAACAAAAATCACTGTCGTTCCAATTAATTAGCTTGAGATCCGAACATCTCTGTGACTCAGCTAGAAGTCATGATTCTCAGGACAGTGGTGAAGGAGGAGTGTTGTGAGTGGTGTGTAAAGAAATATGGAGTAGACTAGTTCAAACCACGTAGACCAGGGGGTGGATGGTGAGTCAGAACACTTATCAATCATTTTATTTGAATTATTAAAGGCAATAGCAATATAGAAATGTACTAAATATTGAAAAACATAATGACACAAAAATAGTAGGCAACCCACAACAATAATATCCTCTTCTAATTCTATCATGTAGAATATATATCTTTGAATGTATAGAATAAAACATAATAATCCATTGTTACAATTTTTATTCTGGTTTGTAATTTCTGTGAATATCTCTGGAATTTCATTCCTTTCCTTCATTTTTTTTTAATATATAGGACAGGAAAAATAAGTTTTCTAACAGAGTAAGTTTTTGTTGAGATAATGCACATGAAATATTTAGGGAAGATCTCAAAAATGTTCATTACTGTTATTTATATTAGTGTTATTCAAAACCTGAAATGTCAAGAGTTTTATATTATGAACATTGTGATGTTAACATATCTTATTGCTTATCAGTTTCCAAAAAAAGATTAATTCACTAGATGTTGTGTAGTACAAGAAAAACTCCATTATACTCTTGGTTTCTAGGTTTTCCTGTATGTTTTTTTTTTTACTCTTTTCCTTTTTTTTAATTTATGGGGTCTATACTTCATTAATATCTAATTAATTTTATAATATTAGAATGTTCATATACTACTTGTTTGACAAGACAATTACTTGTGCTTCTTTCCTCTTTTTACATAGAATGTTTTATTTGGTTGAGATTAACAATAAAAAAATACTTGACCGAAAACATACCTAAAACAATTCAAATTTCAAGAATTATTTTAGATTTAACTATACTTCCAATAGCTGAATTAACAGGTTAGTTGTAATTATTTCCATTGGCAAAGAGTCACCAGGACTTTTAAAATTCTATACAAAACATAAGAAATAACTTATACATTGTTGATGGAAATTTAATTTAGTATAGCTACTACAAAAATAGTATAAAAGTTCCCCTTAAAATTAAAATAGAACTACCACATGGATGTGATGTTATCCATAGTAATGCAAACAATGTCTCCTGGGTATATATCAAAGGGACAAAAATCACTATCCTGAAGAAATAGGTACACTGCTATGTTCATTGCAGTATTATTCACAATAGCTAAGACATGAAAACAACCTAAGTGTCCATTTATGGATTAATAGCTAAAGAAAACATGGGAGATTTTACATGCACACACACACACATACACACACATACACACATATAAATATACACATAAAACAATATTACTGAGTCATTGAAAAAGGAAGTAAGAAATCCTGCCATTTGTGACAACATGAATGAAACTTGAGGGTACTATGCTAAATGACATAAGTTAGGCAGAGAAAGACACTTCATGATCTCACTTAGTTGTCAAATCTAAAATAAACTCACAGAAACAGAACAGATTGGTCATTGGCAGTGGTTTGAGCTGGGTGTGAGAAAAGTGGGTGAAGGTGGTCAAAGGGTACAAACTTCAAGAATGAGTTGCTAAGAGCAGGTTTTAAAAGTTCTCACCCAAAAAATATGTAATTAAAAAGATGCAAGGTGATAGATTTGTTAACTATCATTATGTGGTAATCACTATATATATATATATATGTGTGTGTGTGTATATATATGCATATATATATAAAACATATATATACATATATACATACCTATGTATACACACACACCTATGTAAGAGAACACATGTATATACTGTATATTTATTTATATAAAATCACTTAAACTTACACAATGTTATAGATCAATTATCCTATATAATAAAAGCCTAATATGCAAATCAACTGAACCGTGGAATAACCAGTGAAATGACCGGTTGCTATGATGTGCACTGACCACCAGGGGGCAGACGCTCAATGCAGGAGCTGCCCTAAGCCTGCAGGCTCCAGGCCAGCCAAGGCGGGTTCCAGCAGGGGCCCCCCTGATCACCCTGTTGGTCTCCCTGGCAAGCAGGTGGCGGTGGGGTGGCGGGGAAGGGTTGGGCCAGTGAGGGGGCAGCACCAAGCTGGGCAAGGGGGGTGCCAGCAGGGGCCCCTGATTGCCCTGCCAGTCGCCCCACAGATAGGCCCTTATCGCTGGCCAGGCCTAGGAACCCTACCTGTGCATGAATTTCATGCACTGGGCCTCTAGTATCTCAATAAATATGAGGGAAGAAATTCAAAAACTGAGGTCCAAACTTAAGAACTGCTAAAATAAAATCTCATTTAATTTAAATTAAAAATGCACATTCTAAAGAGTATTCTTTGCTGAAAAAGTTGAAATTAGTACTCGTGTTAGTTGCACAGTTTGTGCTCAGCTTTCCTCTAAGAGCAACCTCTCCTTACTGACTGGGAGGCACAAAGACTTCAGTGTTTTACACACCATTTCCCATCAAGGGCAAAGCAGTCTTACACTCCAAAGTACTTCATCATGTGGTGAATCAGCATTAAACAGTTTGCTCTTAAATGTCAACTATATTCTAGTGTATCATAAAGAATTTCATTAAACAGCATAGGGGAAATGAACAGAGTGACTTTAGGAAATTTTCCTTTCCATTCATTATAAGCTTTATTATTTCTCTCCCTGACCGTTTCTTCCCAGCCACTATGAATTGCAGGTTTACATTTTTAAGCAAATTATTTTCTAGAATTAAAAATTTACTTTCTCAATTATCAGCAACAATAATGATTCCAGTAAAGTCTAATAGGTTCAAATACACAGGCATGTTAAACAATTAAGATAAATGAGAATCTCAAGAAGACGTGCATCCTAAAGAATTGAAACATCTCCCCACCACCAGTCAACAGCACACTCATTTTTAAAGATCTTTTAAGGAGGTAGGTGCGTTTTGCTAAAATGGAGTCATTACACTTTCTGGGAAGAATAAAATAGAGCAAAGTGACTTTTTCCTGACCAAGAGCTGTAATCTAACAGAAAAGAAAGTAAAGGTACAAAAGAATTGATGAAGTCTGAAAACCCTTCAGTGCTTCCTGGCTGGAGCTGAGTGCCAGGCATTCAGAGGTGCTGCAAGGGTTACTCAGTGCTCAGATCAGACAGCAGCTTCTCTGCCTTCTTGCTAGTGGCCAGTTTAGATGTCCTCTCTCGGTGCTATCCAATACGGGGGCTCCCATGCACATGTGGCTACTCGGTGTTTGAACTATTAAATTAAATTCAACTAATTTAATTAGTTAAGTTTTAAGTTTAAAAAAAGGAGCAGAGTAAAATATTGCTCTGTTAAACAGACTATTGTTTTAATAACACTTTGTGTTATGTTAGCTGTCACATTGCGTACGCTATTTTTATTGTGGCACACACATGCTTTCTATCTTTTTAAAACATAACTACTAGAAAGTTTAAAATTTTATATTTGGCTCACATGTGTCTATTGGACAGGGCTGCTCTATTAATAGACTACTTATAAAAATTATAGTTATTTCTTATGACCTATGCATTTTTTAAGTTTGTTTTATTAGATTTTCAAATCACATAAGTGATTTATTTTTATAAAATGTAAACTCTATAAAACACATTAACAACATATAATGATCTCCCAAGGTTAACAATTTTATCCCCCAAAACTTTTAAATGATTTCTTGCCTGCGTTGTAAGAGGATGTGAAGAATCTGGAGGTACATGCTAGATATCTAAATGGGAGTTAACTTAGTGAAGAATGAAACTTTTAATAAAATACAAGTAAACATTCAAGGCAATTTATTAAATTATTGGCAAGTTAAAAATCCCACTGTAAAATATTCCTTTAGGAACTAGTCAATTCTCCCCCCCCCCCCCCACACACACACACAAATGCATATTATCTACAATTTGGAATTGCACTAAATCTTGCCGTTAATTTATCTTCATAAATGTGTGCTTGATCTCCAATATTATTTAATTTTTTAAGCAATGAAATAACTAATTTACCAAAAGTTTTCATAATAAATGTCTTTACCTTGTGAATATACTTTTTTTTCAAAGTATAGTCTATCAGTGTTTTGGGGGAGAGATTAAAAATATGTATTTTGAAAGTCCCCTTCTGAACATTTTAATTTAGTAAGAATCTGCATTTTACCAAACATACAAAATCATTCTCTTCCAAGGTAGACCTAAATGATACTTTACAAATATTATTTTCTAAAATACTAATATGTAATTTTCTCTCTTTTACTGATATATTCTCTCTTCTTTATCTTATGAAAAGAAAGCATGAAAGAAGTTGTAGTGTGTTAGATAAGGAAATTAGATTCACTAATAATTTTGGGTGAATTTGAGCAAGTAATTTGATTCATTTAAGCTTCATTTTCTTTATCTTATCTTTGCAAAAGAGATAATTATCATATCAATCACATCGTATTTGAAGTTCCAAAATCATAAAGCAAAAGCCCTATTTAAAGTATGCACAACTTTCAATGATTGATTTAAATCTCATATTTCCAAATGTGTGTTGTTATCTGTTCCCCTACATGATTCATTCAGATAGCATTTCTTGATCACCCTTTATGTTTAAAAATTGGTAGGACCTTGTTAAATAAAGGGATATCCCTGAAAACAAACTATAAAAATCAACAAAAAAGACAGATAATGGGTGAACATTGTCAAAAAAAAAAAAAAAAGTTTAAAACTTGTAACCATAGTCCACAAAGCCCACTAGTCAGAATGATTCCTCATAGAAATTCAATTTTATTTCAAGCCACTTGCCCTTCACCTCAATATTCCTCAGACACATGGACCTCTCATCTCTGCTCCTTATACACCCTTTTTTCCTCTCTCTCCAAGATGAGGCGATCAACTGTTCTTTTTCCTTTGAGGTTGCAAATTTATATCTCCTTCTTAGAAAGGCATTGGCTGATCCTTCTTCCTAAAATGGTTGGCTGGATCCACATCTAACTCATGACTAGGCTTATTTCCTTCAAAGCACTTATTGATATTTGTAATTCTCTTATTTAATATTGACTTATCCTATAGTCATAAGCCCATACTTCTTTTCGGCTTCTCCTTTCAAAGGATGAAGTCTGTTTCTCTATTACTTGCATCTGGGATGGCCATATGAGTGAGTGCATGACAGTCTAGCTGGCTTCCACTCAATGCAGCATCAAGAGCAAGCCCTGGTTAGATCAGTAGAATATGATCTAGTCAACCCACAGAATTGTGAGAAAGACGATGGTTAATGACCTTAAACTTCTAAGGTTTGGGTGGTGTGTTTGTAGATAATTAATTCATGCACTGTGATAAGATACTGTTATGAGGGCAGGGACTGTCAACAATGGTTATCACGGTGTATGCAGAGCCATGGACTATGGTGAGCATAACGGGTGTTCAATAAACATATGTGGACAGAGGTGACTGGATAAATGAGTAGACTGTCAAACTACTTGGTAGGAGAGTAATCAGGGACACTTCATACAGGATTTAAGACCAGACAAATAATGCCTCTGAGGTAAAACACTGAGAAAACCATCTATTCCCATTTTTATCTTCGCCCAAGTAATCTTAACAAATCACTCCCTTTCCATAGCTACAAATTTCATCAGGATAAATTCAAACTCCTTAGCAGAGCACATGATCCTTCAAAAAATGCTATCTGTATTCTGTCCCATTCAGGTTTTTATTCAGATTCCATCACTACATATCCTATATTTTTTTCATACCAGATTATGTATCATTTCCAGACATACTGTGAGCCTTTAGGTTGACATACCTCTCCTAATGTTTTTCATCTCTCTAGAGTGCCTTTCCTACCCTCTCAGTTTGGGATAACTCTGCTCAGCATTCAAAGCCTATTTCTATTTTCATTCCTCATGAGATGCATTTACTAGGGCAGGAGAGTAATCTGCACCCCTATACAGCTCTTGCACATGCGTAGAGTATATCTCCTAACGGTGGTTTTATAGTAAGATTCCAATACTTCTTACTTTTCTCCCTTTTGAGATTGTATGTTCCTTAAGGGTAGACATCATACCTCATGTCTTCCCTGTCATGGGCAGATAGATATTCACTGTAAACAGTTGTGAAGTAAACAAATAATGCATAGAAATGTTTGATGGGAAGAAAGATCTAATACATTTTTGTGGACCTGTATCTTTCCACATTTTTAAAATATATTTTTATTGATTTCAGAGAGGAAGAGAGAGGAATAGAGAGAGAGAAACATCAATGATGAGAGAGAATCATCGACTGGCTGCCTCCTGCACACTCTCTCTGGGAGGGATCGAGCCCGCAACTCTGGCATGTGCCCCCGGCCGGAATGGAACCTGGGACCCTTCAGTTCGCAGACCGATGCTCTACCAGCCGTGGGCAAACTACGGCCCGCGGGCCAGATCCGGCTGTTCTATCCGGTTCTCTTGCTCTCCCCTCCGCTCCTTTACTTTGAATTTATATTAGTTCACACAAACACTCCATCCATGCTTTTGTTCCGGCCCTCCGGTCCAGTTTAAGAACCCATTGTGGCCCTCGAGTCAAAAAGTTTGCCCATCCCTGCTCCACTGAGTCAAAACAGCCAGGGTTCTTTCCACATTTTAAAAAAATAATCACAGTTGAATAACCCCACAAGACAAGCATGGAAAATGTCTATGATCATACTTCCCTAACTGAAAGTTTAAAAAGCCCTGAACTCCTACTGTTTCTCTTTCTTTTTTCCTACCCTAGAAGATGGGCATGATGGCAGTCTATCTCAAGATTCCCTGGAAACAGAAAAGTATGTCAGAAATAAGAAAATGTTCCTGGATCAGAATAAGAAAGAAGATCAGTTTATAAACATCATTACTAGAGAAGATGTCTGTAATAGTCATTATTCTTTAAGTCAGTAAGTAAAGGCAGTGAGTGAGCTGGAGTCCATTCTGCGGTTAGGCGGCAGGTAGCAGGCCACTCTGTTCTAATGGACAGAGACCACGTCTGTTTTAAATCCTGATTATGGCGCCATGCAGCAAGAAAGCTTAATAAATGGTTAATGATGATAAGATGCCCTCTACTGCACTTGAAACTGTTTCAATTTAAAATAAAAATGCAAATTCCTTTTAGAAGCTAACTGAAAAAGGTGTTCTTTGCTTTAGTAAATAATAGCCAAAAGGAAGAAATACCTTTTCAATATCTTTAAAGGTCTATGCCTTGCTTTATGACACGAGATTAAAGGCAGGGGAAATTCTGTGTTGTGCAGGAAAACCTGGAAGGTTGTAACAAATGATGGACAAGATCTCATTCTTAGGCATTGCCTACAGCTAGGGACTTGCATATTTTTATTGTTATGATGGTATTGATTGTTAAGTCAACAAAAAGCTATCACAAGGGATTGCAGATTTCTATACCAATACTCTGTTCTGTAACATTAAAATGTCATTACCGAATCACCAACTTTTTCTCCTGCTGTAATATTATTCTCTGTTGATTGCCTGCCTGAGCTGAAATTTGAAACTGTCACCCTCAGACTTGCAAAAGTGATTCAACTTCACTTATAAGGAAAGTGAAATTAAATATTCATTCACAGGCTGCATTTCAAGTTCAAACTGTCTGAAGCTCCTTAAGGCAAAATGTATTTAATTTGAAACACATTTTTTTCTTCATTTTTATGCAGCAAAAATTCAGAATGGGTATCATGGGTGCACAAACCCCCAAATAATAATTTATCTTGAACTTTACATGGGGGGTGAGTTGGATTTTCCTTCTTCCTCTGCAACCCTATATTGTTACTGGCCTACCCCATTTATCTCCTTTGTCAGGAACCCTGAATGTGTGGGTTCGTGGGTGTTGTTTATTGCTTTATTTTTTGAATGTGTCATGTTCAAGCATTAATCACGTTGTAAAACATCACAGTATTCAATGAAAGCATACCTGTGTCTATGTCTGCCAGGAAGACAGGGTTACACAGTGGTAGGTGTGCAGACTACATGGGTTTAAACCTGGCTCTAGTCATGTTACCTCTATGCCCTGGTTTGTCTATAAGGTTTACAAAAAGATCAAGTAAATTATTTGATATAAAACATTTACAATAGTGCTTGGGACATGGTAGCTTCTAAATAAACGCTGCTATAAGTGAGTGCTACCTAGCATTTGGATCATTTAATAATTATAATTTGCATTTGAATATGAGCTAGTATTTTAGGAACCCCTCACACATTATCTCATTTCATGATCAAAACAAGCACATAGTATGGTCACAAACAGAAAAAAAAAAAAAAAAACCAGCAAAAACAGCATATATATTTGTGGTGGAAGTTGTACCTTGGCATTTTAATATCCATTCTTGTGTACCTTTCTATACTGCAGAATCTGGAGAAGTAAAACTACATTCCCCACATGGCTTTGCAACCAAGGAATGGATTAAATTTAGGTTTTTCACCAACCAGATGTACTTTCCTTAGATTTATATTTAGAACCAAGTTAAGTGAAGGACAGGCAAAGTGCCCTGAATCAGGTTAGCTGGTGTGGATTCTAACAGCATGTCTCTCTGTTGGCAGCTTTGTGATTCAATGGCTCTTCTCAAAGGCAGAGGGAGCTTTCCCAGTCCAGGGCAGGCCAGGGACTCTGGGGCCTGGGAGTCACTCAGGGGGCAGAGCCTACAGCCTGCCCCTCTAGTTCATTCAATGAATGTGTAAGCCACCTTTCTGTTTATATAAGTTAAAGGAGTTTTGTTCGCAAATGAACCTTAATTTATTTCACATTGAGGCCAAATAAAGGGACTTGAAATTTTTTGTCTATGCTTCTTAAGGTGGGATCATGGGAAAATTCCCAACATGATTTTTACTTTAATTTAGTGAATTTTAAATGGGGTCAATAATATATAACTTGAATTGTTGGAAAATAAAGACTAGATGTAAAAGATCAAAAATGGGAAGGTAGTATTTAGGGGGGAAATTTTTAGGCTTGGAGTGTTACTTGGCTGATATAAGTCTTCAAGGCTGTTGTGTGATAGGCTTGGGAGGAGAATAGTCTTCTTTGGAAAACTAGTTAAATGCTCTTTAATTATACCAGGCTGCTTCTCAGAAGGAGTAAATCGTATCTGCTTTTAGGGAGAAACATAATATTTGATGAGATGGTTTGCTTTTGACAATACCTGAAATGTCTATAAGACTACGAGTTTTCACATAGAAATGATGAATTGCTAGCCACCTCCTTATACCCTTGACCTGATAGAGATAGGTTAATGTTTGGTTTGTTTTACCATAAACTATGAAGATATAGAGCAGTGGATCTCAACTCTGCTTAGATATTAGAATCACCCAGAAAGATTTCAAAGATGACTGAAGCCCAAACTCCACCCAACTCAATTGAGTAAGAATTTCTAGAGAGGTACTTAGGTAGCTGTATTCTAAAAAGGTCCCCAAATAATTTTAAACAGAGTCATTAACCTTTAGTACAGAGTGATAATCTGTTGCCATCTTAGTGTAGGCATATCCAGAAAATGCTTCTTTATACTACTTTCTGTAAACAAAGGCCATCATTCTCAAAAATTAAGGTTTTGAATCATAGAGCAGCGAAGGATCTTTAAAGCACACCAGATCTCACCTGTCACTTTCAGGAAACTAAAAAGGTTACCTGACATCATCCTGGTCTCTGGGCCACATGCTCAAAGGAGAAATATATTGCTATGTACAGCATCTGTGAGCTGTGGGTCCGGATGTCCCCATGTCATAACTGCTGATTTTTCATGCCTGTCAAAAACACATTAGCTTTCTCTCTTTTCTATGAGCCTTTCTCTAGCAAAACATTTTATTAAAAACTGTGTTAGTCAGATAACAGACACTGAATTCTTCACTATTTTATTGCTCACTGGTAATCACAGTATGGAAGAGTGGACACATACTTTGAAATACAGATGTCAAGTACAATAATATCAAGAACTTTGTAGTCAATTAATCAGCTTTTCAAAACACTATGACTGGAGAAACCAAGATGGCGGCATAGGTGAACACCTAAACTGCTGCCTTGCACAATTTTAAAACTACAGCTAAAAGACAGAACGGACATCATCCAGAACCACAGGAAAGCTGGCTGAGTGGAAATTCTACAACTAGAAAGAAAGAGAGGGGCACACAAAGACTCAGAGGAGCTGCAAAAGGCTGAGGTACGGACACACATGCACAGAGAGGACGGGCAGCTGAGTGCCTGGCTAGCTTTCTCTAGCGGGAGAGAGACGGAAGCTCCCGGCTGCACTGAACTCCAGTTCCAACTGCACTGAATCCCAGTTTCGGGTGAGACCCTGGGGTCCCAGACTCATAGGGGGGGGAGTCTGGACTGTCGGGAAAAGAGAGGAGCACATGGAAACTTAGGGGAGCCGCGAAAGGAAGAGGTCTGGAGGCATGTGCGCAAGTGCGCGCAGAGAGGACTGACTGCTGAGTGTGCTGCTGGCTTTCTCTAGCGGGAGGAAGGCAGAAGCCTCCAACTGAGCTGAACTCCAGTTCTGGGCAAGAATCTGGGAATCCAGATTCATTGGGGGAGAAATTGGACTGTCTGGCAGTGGGCGAAACTCGAGGGCGGCTTTCTCTCAGAGGTGCTTGCAGTGATAACCGAGGAACGCTGAGACCCAGGGGCCTCATAGGGCTGGGCTGACGGGAAGCCAAGGCTGTCTGCTCAGCCCTGAGACTCCATCCCATCCAAGCTGAGCACAGAGGCTTTTGCAAATTTGCAAGTCTTCTCTCATAAGGCTGTCTCCAGCACAGAAGTTCTCTCGACATAGACACAGATGATCCTCACAGCCAATTGGCCTGGAGGTCAATTCCTCCCAGTGATACCAACAACAATCAAGACTTAATTACAACAAGGCTGTACACACAGTCCACAAAGGGGTGCACCAAGAGTGTACACTTCAGGTAACTGGGGAGGTTGAGCCACTGGGTCATACAGGACACCTAGCACACAAAGCTACTCTACCAACTCAGGGAAGCAGCGAAAATGCAGACACAAAGAAACAGATCACAAACGAAAGAAATGGAGGAAAGCAAATGACTGGATATAGAGTTCAAAACCATGGTTATAAGGTTTTTCAAGAATTTCCTAGAAAAGGCCAATAAATTTAGCGAGACCCTAGAGGATATGAAAAAGGACCAACTAGAAATTAAACATACACTGACTGAAATAAAAAATATTATACAGAGACCTAACAGCAGACTAGAGGAATGCAAGAATCAAGTCAAAGATTTGAAATACAAAGAAACAAAAAACACTCAACTGGAAAAGCAAAAAGAAAAAGAGTCCAAAAATTTGAAGATAGTGTAAGGAGCCTCTGGGACAAACTCAAGTGTACCAATATCCGAATTATGGGGGTGCCAGAAGAAGAGAGAGAGCAAGATACTGAAAACCTATTTGAAGAAATAATGACTGAAAACTTCCCCCACCTCGTGAAAGAAATAGACTTATAAGTCCAGGAAGCGCACAGAACCCCAAACAAAAAAAATCCAAAGAGCACCACACCAATACACATCATAATTAAAATGCCAAGAGCAAAAGACAAAGAGAGAATATTAAAAGCAGCAAGAGAAAAACAGTTAATTACCTACAAGGGAGCACCCACAAGACTGTCAGCTGATTTCTAAACAGAAACTATGCAGGCCAGACGGGAGTGGCAAGAAATATTCAAAGTGATGAATAGCAAGAACCTACAACCAAGATTACTCTACCCAGCAAAGCTATCATTCAGAATTGAAGGTCAGATAAAGAGCTTCACAGATAAGAAAAAGCTAAAGGAGTTCATCAACACCAAACCAGTATTACATGAAATGCTGAAAGGTATTCTTTAAGAAGAGGAAGAAGAAGAAAAAGGTAAAGATAAAAATTATGAACAACAAATACATATCTATCTACAAGTGAATAAAAAATCTGATGAACAGAATAAACTGGTGAATATAATAGAATCAGGGGCATAGAAAGGGAGTGGACTGACAATTCTCAGGGGGAAAGGGGTGTGGGGGGTGCAGGAAGAGACTGGACAAAGGTCATACACCTATGGATGAGGACAGTGAGGGGGGGGGAGGTAAGGGCAGAAGGTGGGGTGGGAACCGGGTGGAGAGGAGCAATGGCGGGGGGGAAAGAGGAACAATTATAATAGTCTGAACAATAAAGATTTATTAAATTAAAAAAACACACAAAAAAGCCACTATGACTTTCATTAAACAAGGAGTCTTGGCACCCTATGGATATTCACAATAAGCCCACACTAAATATCATTGCTCAGTACTTCCATCATATTAGCCTAATGGGTTATTGTCTAATTTATCCCACTATCCTACACAGTATGGCAAGACTGAGTAATAGACGTCATTCTAGCCAATCTGTTTCATGAAAACATGTATATGTACACATATAATACCTTAATAAAAAATAAATAAAAAATAAAATAAATAAATTAATTAATTAATTAATAAAAAAAAACATGTATATGTCTGCAATAAAGAAACTGCCAAGTTACTTTCTTTTGAGAAATTATTAGGTACATAATAGAGTATAACTGCTATTTGGAGTCGAAATACTTTGGTTCAAATCCCAGATCCTTTACTTATTAGCCCTATAAACTTATCTTCCCTTCCCTTATAGGTAAATTGTGGTGATGAGAAATACTTTTTAGAATGTTGTGAGGACTAAATGAGATTATGAATATTAATGGAGTTTGAATTCTGCTTAGCCCACAATAAGTATTTGTATATGTATGTGTTGAAAAAGATCACTACATAATTTTAGGTGTGAAATGGGTTGAGGTATATTATAGTAGACAAAAAGAAGCCAGTAGATTATCAAACTGGATTGTATATGTAATGTGACTAAGCTTTACATTATATATGTGATGTAAAGTTCTCAGTTGACTAAACGTTAGATAGATTTCTTTTGGACTTGATCTCTGAACTCCCTTTTCTTAGAGCACTTAACTTTAGAAAATTTGAAATTGTGAATTATCTTTTTGCCTCTCTGAAATGTTTGTGAATCTTCTTCCAGCCTCTTGTCAGTTTTAGAACTCAGGAAATGTATTTCTTGAGAACCTAAGAACCCTCTTTTTGAAATGGAAATTTAGAAGGAACTAGCTTCTCTAACTCCCTGTCTCTGTGGGAGCCTTAGGAGCCTAACTCCTTAGATGGGCAACAATTAGCAAACACAGATGGCCTAATCAAAGAAAAACAAACAAACAAACAAATATTTGCAAATTCTGGGATAACTAAATGAGCTTGACTCACCTCATTGATCAATCTCTTCCTAAAATGACCTCCAGTACTTTTCATTAGCTTACCTCAATGCTTAAAATCTTCTCACCTTTTGTTTTAGCAGTTCAGTTTCTCTCTTCGGTTGTAATAGTCTTGAATAAAGTAGTATGTGCCTGATTAATTTTGGCCAGTGTAAATTCTGATTTGGTAATTCACACAGAGCCCAGTGATATATTCCTGGCACTTATGAAGAAAAAATATGCAACTGAGCTGCACACTTACATTTCTCTATGAAAGTAAACATGGATATACTGTGGGCTAAAATTTAATTTTCAAATAGCCTATAAGGTAAAGGAAGTACAAATGTATTTCCAAATAAAGACTGATAAAATGTTTATTTAATCCGACTATTGAGTATTTTGCATTTCCATTTGCCCAATTTTAAAAATAAATGCATTACCTATTGCTCAAGAATCTAATAATTTATTTTTCTGTTTTAAAGCAGTCAAGTCTTGAACTGTATATTTTTGCATTGATTTCAGAGAGGAAGGGACAGGGAGAGAGAGATAGAAACATCAACAGTGAGAGAGTATCATTGATCGGCTGCTTCCTGTATGCCCCACACTGAGGATCAAACCTGCAACTCAGGCATGAACCTTGACCAGGAATCAAACTGTAACCTCCTTGTTCATAGGTCAATGCTCAACCACTGAGCCATGCCAGATGGGCTTGAATTTTATATTTTGATTGGGTAAACATTTTATTAAAATCTTAAAATATACCCTCTACTTAAAGAATAGTTACGTTTTTAAAAAGATAAAACATATGCAAAACTAGACCTTTTCAATGATCCCTGAAATTTCTTATTGAAATACTGTTAAATATTTCATCCATGTAAATATGTAGGTAAAATTTGGAAACCAAAAATTTGTTGCAGCAATGCTTCCTTTGCTCATTAAAGAAAACCACTCTTTCAATAAACATGCAGGATAAATGATGTCAGTGAGGCCTAAAATTATGATGAGCTTTGAATGTTCCAGTGTTCCTCAGGATTAATATCCAAAAGCTTCTGATAGTAAATCTGTAGCACTAAGATTCCTAAGTATTTATGAAACACAATCACCATACATTTAAATATTTTTCTGGATAAAAATGGAAATGTATACATTAGTTTTGCATTGTCTTTCATTGTATATATTATAGCATCCTATTTAGTTTCATTGACTTGAAATCCTATAAATTATAATTGAAATTTGTATTTCCCCATTTACTAACTTCTTTGAGTATTAATTGCCTCATCTTTAAATTGCAGAGGTCAACACATGCCTCATAGCATTGTTATGAGAATTAAATGAGATGATGATGCAAAACCTTTGCATAGTGTCTGGAATGTTATAAGTGCTCAATAAATAATGATGGTGATGATGATGATGATGGTGGTGGTGGTGGTCGAGGTTGTATAGATTGGTCAGGTTATCATAACTGATGTGTTTTACTTATGCTTAATGATTTTTTTCTCCACTCCATTTTGAAAAGAAATGCAGAAAGGTTTACCATGAAGTTAATGAAGCTTAACTTTTAGAGAGTCTCACTTGTATAGGCCTCTTTCTAATTAATATGTACTTCCTTAAGCAATGACTTTATAATTTCATATTTCTTTCTTAGAGTGAACACCACAACTTTTATAACGTTTATGCCTGGATTTGTGCCTGCCTACTTTTTGAACAAACTTTTAGAAAAACATATAAAACAATTTAATTTATCCAAAAAATAGGTATATATGGATACCTTAAAATTATATGCATGCAGCCCTGGCTGGGTCCCTCAGTTGGTTAGAGTGTCATCTTATCCCCATAGATCAAGGTTGTGGGTTTGATCCCCGGTCAGGTCACATACAAGAATCAACCAATGAATAGATAGATGGGTGGATCAACAAATCAATGTTTCTCTCTTTCTCTCTCTTTAAAAAGTCAAGAAATAAAAATATTAAAAATAAAAAAGAATTATATTCATACAATATATATGTTTAATAGAAAATAGCTATTAGTCATTAATAAATTTGTTACATCAATTATGAATAAAGACTTGTACTTTATAAAATATACATGGCTTTTAAACAACTTTTTCTAAAAAAATGTTTTGTTTGGAATGGACAAAATATTAAATAAGAATAAGCTCTGAGAGTAACTAGGACATATTTCAAAGGAGAATGCAGATGCTTCTCACTCTCTGTAGTCCTGGCTGGACTTCCTCAATATTTACAGATGCTTTATGCCCAAACTTCATTGTGAAAGTTTATTCTCATTCATTTGCAGGTTCACCTATATTATTTTGAGACTTTTTAAGAGAACACACATACACAGACACTCATACAGGCTTTAGATTTATTTAAAAAATAAGAAATACGTTATTTCAGAATGGATATTGTTTATGTAATGAGAAATTCCCTGAAATTTGAGCTGTAGGTCTATTAACTCTAGCACAAAAGACAACTTCTTAGTTCTTATATTTACTATAAAAACAGAAAAATGTATTATCTGTTTGCTTTTAAAATAATAAATGGCTTTCTATGTCAGAGCAGTTTATATGCCTGGGTGAATGAAATGCCCCTTTTCTTGCATTTCAGAACTGTTTTCATCAACAGCAAATGAAAACTTTTACAAATTGTCTGCCATAGTTTGTATAATCTTCTTTAAAATAATAATGTATTTTAAAACGTAAAATAAAGTCCATGCTTTATCAAGTGTGTAAACTATTTGAGTGCTTTACATATCATTCTAGCCACTTCTCCCTAAATACTGCCACCTTTAACATAATTTCCTCCATCCACTAGCAGTGTTCTTATGCCCTTGTTCTCTACTGGAGACAAAAGGAGACAAAAACTATAGGCCCATCAATCAAAAACAACACAGTCAGCACCAAGTCCAATAATGAAAATCATGATTTCATAAATCATCTCCCACAGGTTGGGGTCATCTCTAAAGAAAAAAATCTTATCAGGTGCAGCTGAATATTCTCATGGTCTTTCATTCTTCAGTCTGTAATGAAAACAATAGAATGTCTGACAGAATAAAAATGTCTAACCTTTCTTAACTTAAAAATATGCCCCATGTCCTTGAAATATGTTGAAGTCGAGATATTTTTCCCTTAAAAGGTTCATCCATCCTTTGTGTGCGTTTTTTTAACAGTTTGGCAACAAGATAACTTTCCCCCCCGCCTCTTACTTTCTTTTCAGATATGTGTGTTTAATTCAATTAAATGGAGATTAAATTGAAGAACTCCTTTCAAAAAGTGATTTCCTGGCAGTGACAAGTAGTAACTGCAAAAGAAGGTTTGACATGGCATTTTTGTTTTAGCTGAATCAACAACTCTTGGGTAAATTTTGTTCCATGACCCTGTGACCACATCCACATATCAGGAAGTAAAAGAAGCAGCTGGAAATCACTAGGTAGATTTAGACCAATGAAGATTTATCCCTTTGAAAATATGGATTTTATATTTGCAAACCTGGGTAAATAGCTCTGAGTAAAATTAAGTTTCATTAGGCCAACAAAATACTGTATACTTAATTAAAGTTCTCAAATTTATTTTGCTATGACATTGCTGTCTGGCATATCCCAAGTCCCTAATGTGATTCAATAAAATCTATTTTTTGGACTTTAATTAGCCACACTTATTGGGACATTCACCTCATTGAAAGACCTAGACCTGGTTTGTACAATATATAAAACTCATTTAGTAGGGGGATTGAGACATGGTACAGAGACACATCCTTATATGAAGAAAGATAATGGAAGTGTGCCTAAGGAATAAATCTTTTGAGTTTAGAAATTAATGAATAGGAAAATGAAGTAGATACAGAAAGAAGGGAGACATGCAAAATAGGTTGCTTGAGTACAGGTAGTAAATGCCCTAGGCAACATTTGCATTAAAATTTTTAAAGCATATTATATAGAATTCAGAAATTCAATGCAGACGGAATTTATTCTTCAGGTATGCTTTTGTAGCTGACATGAGAAAGCCAGTTGATGTAGCAAGCTTCCATTGTCTTATTTAGTAAGCATTCAGGAAACCTCTATTCAGAAAAGGTTGCTGTTTACAGCATTTTAAATTCTTACCAATTTTCTGCCTGCTACATAATGTAAAAGCAATGAATGGCTACACTGCATCATTCACACTTTCAACTATATGTGATTATCTGGTCCACTGGTCTACTGTAGTATATTTCTGAAATGAATTGAAGATAAACCCATAATAGTCAATTTCATACAGAGACATTTGTCTCAGTTTAAATCCAGGGCCCAAATATCTACTTATTTCTATTCTATTTTATAAGCACAGTGTTTTCATCATCATAAAACTATATTAGCTCCCTGATTATACCTGAAATTCTGCAAGTGTTGTGAGAGAGCTACCAGACTCATTCCTGGTTGTTTAGTAATCTCACTTTAAAATAAAAAGCACAGTTACTGAATAAAGGACAGAAAATTCAGAAGGGATTTGGGAAGAAGTTTCCTCTAGATACTGCATTATGGCCAGTTTTATATAAATGAATTGATTTATATGTGTTACCAAAGTACTCATATGAACTTTGCTTTGATCATATGAACATAATATATCATATTTGAATAAAAATATATGATCGATGTTTGAACAAGCTTAATATAATTATTCAGCCAATTAGAAAGTTACTATTATGTTAGTAACTAACTAACTGCAGCTAATCAAATTTTTGTTAAAGTATTCCTAAAATAATCTGATTTTTAAATAAAAGTTGCAAAAGAATAAATGCATGCTATTATCTAGGTAAATTTAAGATAAGAAAATAGTTATATTTGTTGTTTGGGGAATACATAGCTATGTAGAAAATTTTTAAAAGCATGTTTGCAAATAGCCCTGAGCACAAGGAGAGAGTATATCGTATATGTAATGTTTTATTTCTTTCATAAAAATTAAGCAACCAGAAACAGAGAAAAATGTTAATGTCTGCTAAGTCCAGGTAGTGAATACATAAACATTTCATTTTTCTCTTTATTACAAACCTTTCATAATTAAAAATGAATTATTATTTAACAAAAACACACATGAGGAATAAAATTGATAGAAAAGTATGCATCATGTAGAAGCATTCTATACAACTTTTGCACATATGCATATTTGTTAGTTTCAGAATACAAAATCAGGATTTAAAAAGAGATTACCACTCTGTGTATATAGGAATTAATTAATATAAATTAAACATAGAGTGTCTTATTATCATTGATTTAGCCTTAAAATCAGTTACACTTTTGAGAAAATTATTTCTTATGTTTTCATTCAAAGAAGCATGATTTCTACATTGTAAGTTTACAATAGAACATTTTCTTCCCATACCCACTTGTTTTGCTATTGTTGAAATTTTTTTTTCAGAATTTCTTCTAGACATAATTTGAAATACTTAGTTTTTTTTTGTTTGTTTTTTAATACTGGCCCATATAACATTACTCTCCTGATTAACTCTCATTAACCTAAAAATTGTGTAAAAATTGAATGTAATTTTATTTTTCTCAACACAGTTCAATAGACAAAACATGCACTTACTTTATAACACAAAAGTTTAGAGAATATTATGGATACAACTGGCAAAAATATTTAAAACAAAAGCATGTATACACTAGTTTAAGATGGATTAACTGTTACTAGTCCTTCAAGGGAACTACTGAATTCCACTAATGCTATCAATGATAACCCCAGAAGTGCTTCTCTTTTTTTTTTTATCCTTTAGTGCTCTGTAAAGGCAAAAAAAAAATCCAGAATGGTATAATAAGCCTTTGATATTTTTCACTCTAATATTTATTAATGAAGAAATATTTTAACATATGTGCAAAATTAGAAAAGCTATTAATAATGCTTATGAAGGTCATGAGACATTATAGTATGGCTAATCATTTTTCCATATTCTTTGTGAGCAATTAAGTACTTTGAATAAGGATCCAGTTATTTGGAGACTGTCCAATACCTTGTCTTTAGCCATTTGGCTACACACCTAAAAGTGTGTAAAAAAAGTGACAAGCTGCTACACTCATCAAATTACACACACATACACACACACACACATGCTCAGTGTGTGTTTATCACATTTTTATGTATTGTATTCAGGACATGTTCAAATTTGTCTTCTTCTTCAAAGCCTTTAGCAACTATCTCTTTACTTAAGGATATGTCTTCCCTTAAACTCAAAGGCATCTGTAGTCAGTGTTCCATGGTTTAGAATGCAGTTGAATCGTGTGTTCAATAACAGAGGTGTACAAACTCCTGCCAGCAGACCTGATCCAGCCATGCCCATTTGTTTAGTATTGTCTATGGCTGCTTTCTTGCTACATTGGCAAGAATAAGTAGCTGCCACAGAAGCCTAATGTGTCCAGCGAAGCCTAAAACATTTGCCATCTAGGCCTTTACAGAAAAAGTTTGCCAACCCCTGGCAAACTGTATATAGTACAGAATAGGACACAGAAAATATAATTTAGCTGTATATTTCCAGTGCCCTTCAATTTCAGTAAGTTTATTTTTCCAACTAAAATGCAATATACTTGAGATTAAGAATAATTTTTAAAAACTTATACTTTGAGTCTGACCTCGAAGTACCTCAGCTGGCTCAGGGGACATATTGAACACTTGATACCTAATTGATTTATTAAATCATTGTAGAGCAAGAAATCCAATTATGATATAAACTACATTTTCTCTAAGCTTGATCTCTTTATCTAGTGAGATCACCAGAGCACTACATATCCAGGCTGCATGACTGCGGCATTAAAGATAGCTTTGAGGACCTTTGACAATAATTATGCTTTTAGCTTTTGGAATAAAACAGCCATTCTTAGAAGTCTCTGTAATTTTTTTTTAAAGATTCCATTAAGGACAACATATACTGTGTTCTTTAAAGATTCTCTTAAAAGCTCATGTGAAATTCCACCCAGAATTCAACATTAAAGAAAAGTGTGTGCTTTCTAATGTACTGCTATGTTTCCCTTTATTAGACAGTGACAGCCACCCAATCCATTGCCCTTTCTTTTTAAAAACTGGCCTTCAGAAAACCCAGAGCTAATATTCAAGCTCAATATGAGCAGCTGATCTTAAATTTCCCTTCCTATAATGCAGTCCACACTTTTAATACATAATTCTTGTTTTCCTTCCTTTTAATAATTTTACAATTTTTAAAAATTTTCTCCACAACAAAATTGTTTAGATGTAGGCATGAGAAAAAAATGAAGAATGAACGCATGAATAATAAGTGAAGGAACAAATGAATAGGTATGTTCTATGTTATGGAATCCATTATTCCTAATAAGACAAGTTGCCATATTCTATCCAATCCTATTTTCTATATCATAAAAACAAGGCACAAAAGAGCAATATTTTAAAAACTTCAAATAATAAAATTTAGAAACAATAGCTGATGCTTGACCTTAAGTTGGAAATATCCTACCCAAATAAACACTAGATTTAAACATAAACTAATGGGATATTATCTTATCTAACTAAAATTAGCTAGTCTAATATTAAAAATAAATATTATAAAAAATTTTATATGCATAAGACGGGATTTAAGCAGAATTAAAATGGTACACTGTAGGTAATTCCACACTTATGTTAGTCTATTTACCATCCTTGGGTGAGAAGATAGTCACCTCAAAGCAGGTATTTGCTCTGAGGGTTATAAATTATATAAACTTAGGGGGGGTATGAATTTACTTAGAATGTAAGTGAGTTAGGTGGGAGAAAATATTTCTGTCTTGCCATACTTCAAAATTCTTGGTTTGCACTGCTGTTGATAGGAGGGGCAAGGGCATTCAAGGGGAGGTCAATCTGTCTTTAGAAGGAATTTTAAAACTTTTAGGATGGGTGGGACCAAAACTCTAACCCATAATAGGAAACTAAGGCAAATTGTCTTATCAGAACAATAAAATGGTGCCAACAAAGTTTCAAGGGCACACAGGGCAACAAAATCTTTGAAGTGAAACTACTTTAAATAAAGAAAATCTTGTCTGGTGACCCAGACATAACAACAAACAAGGGTTCATGGAGAATGATCTGTTTCTGGAAGTAGTTTGCTGCTGGAACCTCTGAGGACCCAGCCACTGGGGAGTAACACTGTATGTTGGGAAAACTGACTGAGCTTGTGAGCTCTGGGAACTTGGATGGGTTATTTCTGTTGTCAGTGCTTGGTATGCTCTTCTGAAAAAAGGTGTCACAATGCTGCATTCCCCTTAAGGCCTATAAGGATTAGATAAATTAATATATGTAAATCCCTAAAACCAAATCCGGTACTTAGTAAGTCTTATATGAGAGATTGCTCATTATTATAGCCAATCAGTACATTTGATTGTGTCTATCAAGGTGGATTCACCATTAATTGGGTTATGCACATTACTGGTGATAATTTGGGTAAAAGCCTGATGATGATCAAACTGACCATCTACAGAGAAAAATTCAGAGGAACACATTAAAATCTCAGGCTTGTTTCTAATTAGCAGTATGTCCTTTGCTAAACCACTTGAGGTTCTGAGTCTTAATTTCCATATCTGAAAAATAAAAATGAGTCAGTCTGGAGAATCCCTAAGGTCCTTTTGGCCCTAGATTTTAAGAGTCTATGAATCCTCTTAATGTGTGAATATCATATCTTCAGACATTTGGTAGGCACTAGGAGAGAAACAGACAAAATGCAAGCCAGTTCCCTTCCCCACAACAAGTTATGATCTGGATATGACTAAAGAGCCTTTGAATCCAAATTTGCACAGCACAATGGCATCCTCAATTATATCAGTTGTGTTACATATTTCTCTGGCTTTGCCAGCCACTGGGAAAATCTCCTGCAAGGCCAGGATGACCAGCATTTACAGACTCTGGACTTCTCTTTTGAGTGATCAGTGGCAGCCCTGTGAAAACAGAATCTACACTTCCATGTTTTACCGACAAGGGGTTACACTAAGGAAAGCTTTGATGATTGACACATATTCCCTATTACTCAGATTGTCCTTTGCTGCCAAAGTAGCAATCCAAATAGGTTCACGACAAAAAAGCAAAAAGGCCTTGTCCCCGTCTGACTGCTAGGGATGATGGAGGGATCACTGTGACCCTGAACAGTCTGTGTGCTTCAGGGGTGTTTGTGGCTTTAGCCCTCTTTATGTCCTTTCCTTATGCTCAATACTATTATTTATTTTTAGCACTTTTTCCTTTAACTTCTTAAACTTTAAGTACTAAGTAATAAAATGACATTGACAAATACTTCCTTGAATTTGTATTAAATACATACATAATGATTTTTCCCCTCTCTCACACTTAATTTGGAATTTATAATTGCCCGGAAAGTCCTTAGATCTTCTTTTCTGTTAATAGGGGAAAATCAGTAATCTGAACATGAACTAAATACATTTAATTTTTTGCAGAATACTACATGAGAGATAATGTCAGGCCAGATACTACCAGGTATTGTGCACCGCACACTCTGCCTGCAGAGGTCCTGCAGATCACCTTGTAGGTACAAAGGCACATAAAAACCTGTGATGCAAAGCAGTCTGCCTGGGACCAGTCAAGCTTACTTTAATGCTCGTTGCCTTTAGAATTGATCTATCAGGTATCTGATTATTTAGCTGGTCTTGTCCCATGGCAGAATCTTCAAACCCTATGCATTTGCAGGATAAATTGTTAACCCTGGATTTTACTCTTTGGAGCTCATAAAATCCACAGCAGAAGAGCTAAGAACCATAACTGGGGTATCTGCCTCACAGTAATTGAACTGTCTGGTGTCTTGCACTAGGCATCCTATGCCTTCATTCATACCTAGTTTTAAAAGGGCCTGTTTCCATGACATCAGGAAACTCTTGTCTTCCAGGACAGAGGAGAATGGAATGTTTCATGATTAATGACACTATCTAAATACTGGCACAAGCTGGCAAATTCTTGCAAAGGAGGCGTGTTTGACTGCATTCTGCCCAGCACAACAGCTCATTAAGCAATATTTTCCCCATTAGTGTTTAGTATTAAACACTGAACGAAAGACTAAATATCATACGAAAAAACAAATTGAAAACAGCACAGTGGGGTTTAGGGTAAGCAGCCAACAGCCTCCCCTTCATTTGGAAGACAGCTTGGATACCTATTCCAAAGATTAATGAGCAATCAGTTCCAAATTAAACCAAGACCTGCATTGAAATTGTGTTGTTTTTTTTTTTCCCTCTGTTGAAAGCATGGCTGTGAGTTACACTAACTGAGATAAAATACAGTATTAGCCTTTCCGTGTGTTGTGTAATGTGGTTAGAAACATGAAAGATTGTTTCTGAAACATTTCCTTCACATATTTTCATCATTTATTTTCCTGGACAATTTGAAAGGAAATGGGCCATGATGAGGTCGGTAGTTTCTGCCACATGATGTAGAATCTTGCTCTCTGTCAGTCACTCAAAAAACAGTCACCTCTTTGAAGATGAAATAAGAAAACTGTTTTTATGAGCATCATAGATCCTATCACAGGCAGCTAACATAGAATTCCAATTTTATAAAAACTGTCAAAAGAAGCTGCCTTTCAATAGGAGCATTGATATTGTTACCGGGAGTGAAAACATGGTAAAGCCCATAGCCGTGTATGGCTGAGGCCTCGGGACACTGATAACACTAGTGGTGTGTGCTATGGTCAGACATGCTTACATATAAAGGGACATGCTTTAACCCACAAGTAACTGAATCCTAAAAGTGCAAAACTGGTCCAGAAAAATTAATTTAATTGTTGAGTCTTACCTTAAAATGTTTTGATATAAGCAACAATTCACAAAATAAACTCATTATCCAGGTATCTCTAAAGTGAGAACATCTGTGAAAAAAATGTGCATGGATGAGGGTGCACACATACATATTGAATGCATTATTTTGTTTGTGTACACATATATATACATTTTTTCTGGGACAGATTCTATAGTTTTGCATTAGATTCTGAGATATAATTTTGATACCAAACTTTTAAAAATTATTGCCTAAGTCAGTGTTGCTATATCTCGATTACACTTTTAAAATTACTTAGAAAAGTTTAAAAATACCAACACCAGAAACCCTTCCAAAGCTGAATTGAACCAGAATATCAAGGGTGGGTAAAGGCATGGAACTTTTCCTGAAACACCTCAAATCTTAAGATAGTATGACCAAGAACCAAAGTAAGTGACACAGACAATTTGACATACGCAAAATATGACATATGAAAAATAGAAATCTGATGTAAACTCAAGTGGCCAGAGAAGATTTCCTGAAATCAAATTGATAACATGTAACTTTCAGAATAAAGGTAGTAGATTAAGTAACATCAAGATTGATGAAGAATGACAATTTCACAATTATTTAGAAGCATAGCCATCACTTTACCTAAGTAAATATGTAGGAGATTACATGTTCCCCAAAAAGATATGTTCCAGTCCAAATCCCTGGAATAGTAAATGTGATAACATTTGGGGAAAAGAAAAGAAAAGTCTTTGAAAATGTAATTAAGTCAAGGATGCGGAGATGAGGTCATCCTGGATTTTTCAGGTGGGCCCATCTCCAGTGACAACTGTCCTTAGGAAGGACAGACAGAGATCACACAGAAGGAAGAGGATGCAAAGTAATTATGGAGGTGGAGATTACAGCAATGCAGACAAAAGCTAAGGAGCATGTGATGATATGGAAGCTAGATGATTCAAGGAAGAGGGTCTCCCCAAAAACCTAGGGAGGCAGTGCAGCCCCACAGCACCTTGATTTTGAACTTCTGGCTTTACAAAGGTTAAATGTCGGAGGGAGGAGTTTCTCTTTTTTCAGATCAACAAGCTTAGGATAGTTAGTCCCAGCAGCTACCAGACACTAATAAACGATCTTATTCTTATTTAGCTGGTAGTAGATAACATAACAACAACCTCAACTTAGCTCCCTGTGTTGAAGTTACAGTCTCAGAAGACAGTGAACCGTGATCCTCTTACTTGCAGGGTGTTTCTTCAAGGCAAGAGTGGTTTTAGGTGAGGTCATAGCAATTTTTCAAGGAAGAAATCAGCATTCTTGAAAGTAAACTCACTCTCATTTGCCTTTCCTCCACCCTCCGCCTCACCCTCCATCTTCATTGCACTTGTCTTTTCTCACCCCTTACTTTGCCTCTTCCCTGAATCTAATGCCTACACTCTTATAGAGCAGTTTGTATGGGCATCCTTGTATTGCGGACTGTGCATATAGTATTATTATTATAAACAAGTTAAGCTCAAGTTAAAGAACTTACAATGAACTAGCACTTGCTAAGTGCCAGTATATAAGATTTATTTACTCCTAAGAGCAACCTTATAATATAAGCACTATTATCATGAATATTTTACAAATAAGTTTTACAAACAGAATTTGAGTACTTGTCCAAAGGTGAAGCCAAAAAAAGGAAGTTGATATGAGAAAAATAAAAAGCCCACTGGTGATACTGATGAGCTTAACTTGTATCCTATATAATAAAGAGGTAATATTCAACAATTTCACACCCTCGCTTTACAAGATGGCCACCCCCACATCATCACAAGATGGCCACCACAAGATGGCCATCACAAGATGGTTGCCCCCACATTGTCACAAGGTGGCCGGCAGGGGAGGGCAGTTGGGGGCAATTGGGCCTGCAGGGAAGGCCATGTGGGGGACCAGGCCTGCAGGGGAGGGTAGTTGTGGATGATCAGGCCTGCATGGAAGGGCAGTTGGGGGTGATCAGGCCAGCAGGGGAGGGCAGTTGGGGGTGATTGGGTCAACAGGGGAGCAGTTAGGTGTCAATCATGATAGCAGGGGAGTGGTTAGGCATCAATCAGGCTGGCAGGGGAGCAGTTAGGGGGTGATCAGGCTGGCAGGCATAGTGGTTAGGGGCAATCAGGCAGGCAGGCAGGCAGGCGAGTGGTTCAGAGGATCGGGCCAAAACTGGCAGTCAGACATCCCCCAAGGGGTCCCAGACTGGAGAGGGTGCAGGCTGGGCCGATGGACATGCCCCCCGACCCAGTGCATGAATTTCATGAACGGGGCCTCTAGTGTAATAATAATACTATATGGTTTTTAGAAATTCCAACTTTGATTTATTTACTTATTTACTTATTTATTTATTTATTTATTTAGTTGACAGTGTTACAGATGTCCCCCAATTTTACCCCTCCCCCCTCCTTCCAGCCCCTGCACCACCAGGGTTTCACCACACTATTATCTGTGTCCATTGGTTATGCATATATGCATAAAAATTTTTTGGTTAATCTCAGAGGGGAGGGTGGGATAGGAAGAGACATTTTAAGTTTTAAAAGATACTTAAACAGAAAATACTTTACCTAGCAGAACAAAAAGAAAGTTTTAAATTTGATTATATACTTTAGGTTCAGATTATACCAATGAAACCTCCATTGATATGCAGATAATGGAGGTTGAGATGGACCATTATGAACTGATCCTAATGCTAATTAATGTGCTTGATCATTCAGACCTCAGGTAAAGAAGTGAGGTAAAGAAAATGAATAAATAGTGGGAATGGCTTTAATGAGTTTATGTTGTTTTTGCCAAGATGAGCTTTCAAAATCTTTTATTACAATCTAATTATAGGAATGATTCCATTAAAATAGCTTAAATTGGAAATAATAATTATATTTTGTAAGTATTTTATGTATGATAAATCTTCATAGTTATATAAGCATATAAAATGGTTATAAATTGCTTTTGAAATATGAATTCCATTGTATCAGATGTGTCAGATTTTTTTTTTTTCTTATTACTCTTCCTTTTGTGTCTCTCTTGATTCTGCCAAGGCAGACTAGCTTTTAGTGAATCTTGTGTGTCTTCAACTTTTATAAATAATTCCAGAAGAAGTAATCAGTATTCTTCCTTTTCAAGATTTGGAAAGAGGATACAAGTAAATCTGACAAATGTCAAGACATGTCAAGAACTCCCTTTCCAGCTAAAGGAGAATATTAATGGTAATGTTATAATTTGGACTTGCAAAATGACATGGAGAAATCTGGAAACGAAGAGCTATTAAAAGGAACATTATGCTAAGTTAAATAAGTCAGATACCATATGATTTCACTCATTTGTGGAATTTAATTAACAAACTGAACTAACAAGCAAAATAGAGACAGACTCACAGATAGTGAGAAGGCAGACAGCTCTGGTATGTGTGTGAGGGGGAGTGCTAAGGGGAGTGTGGTGGTGATGAGCAAAAATGAGGGGGAAAAGAAAGATACTCATGGACACAAAC